>NC_091988.1:126349953-126715556 GCF_044704955.1 Pristiophorus japonicus
TGTTCATTGTGGATTATTACACTTGTTCATTGTGGATTATTGCACACTTGTTCATTGTGGATTATTGCACACTTGTTCATTGTGGATTATTACAATTGTTCATGTGGATTATTATTACACACTTGTTCAATGTTGATTATTACACTTGTTCATTGTGGATTATTACACTTGTTCATTGTGGATTATTACACACTTGTTCATTGTGGATTATTACACTTGTTCATGTGGATTATTACATACTTGTTCATTGTGGATTATTACACATGTTGATTGTGGATTATTGCACTTGTTCATTGTGGATTATTATTACACACTTGTTCAATGTTGATTATCACACTTGTTCATTGTGGATTATTACACACTTGTTCATTGCGGATTATTGCACTTGTTCATTGTGGATTATTATTACACACTTGTTCAATGTTGATTATTACACGTGTTCATTGTGGATTATTACACACTTGTTCATTGTGGATTATTACACTTGTTCATTGTGGATTATTGCACTTGTTTATTGTGGATTATTGCACACTTATTCATTGTGCATTATTGCACTTGTTTATAGTAGATTATTACACTTGTTCATTGTGGATTATTGCACACTTATTCATTGTGCATTATTGCACTTGTTTATTGTGGATTATTGCACTTGTTCATTGTGGATTATTACATTTGTTCATTGAGGATTATTACACACTTGTTCATTGTGGATTATTACACACTTGTTTATTGTTGATTATTACACACTTGTTCATTGTGGATTATTGCACACTTGTTCATTGTTGAGTATTACACACTTGTTCATTGTGGATTATTACAATTGTTTATATGGATTATTACACACTTGTTCATTGTGGATTATTACACTTGTTCATTGTGGATTACTCCACTTGTTCATTGTGGATTATTACACTTGTTCTTTGTGGATTATTACACTTGTTCATTGTGGATTATTACACAATTGTTCATTGTGGATTAATGCACTTGTTCATTGTGGATTATTACACACTTGTTCATTGTGGATTATTGCACACTTGTTCAGTGTTGAGTATTACACACTTGTTCATTGTGGATTATTACAATTGTTCATATGGATTATTACACACTTGTTCATTGTGGATTATTACACTTGTTCATTGTGGATTACTCCACTTGTTCTTTGTGGATTATTACACTTGTTCATTGTGGATTATTACACAATTGTTCATTGTGGATTAATGCACTTGTTCATTGTGGATTATTACATACTTGTTCATTGTGGATTATTGCACACTTGTTCATTGTTGAGTATTACACACTTGTTCATTGTGGATTATTACAATTGTTCATTGTTGATTATTACACTTGTTCATTGTGGATTATTACACTAGTTCATTGTGGATTATTGCACTTGTTCATTGTGGATTATTCCAATTGTTCATATGGATTATTACACACATGTTCATTGTGGATTATTACACTTGTTCATTGAGGATTATTACACACTTGTTCATTGTGGATTATTACAATTGTTCATTGTGGATTATTACACACTTGTTTATTGTGGATTGTTACACACTTATTCATTGTGGATTATTGCACTTGTTTATTGTGGATTATTACACTTGTTCATTGTGGATTATTACACTTGTTCATTGAGGATTATTACACACTTGTTCATTGTGGATTATTGCACTTGTTCATTGTGAATTTTTACACTTGTTCATTGTGGAGTATTACACTTGTTCATTTTGGATTATTACAGTTGTTCATGTGGATTATTACACACTTGTTCATTGTGCATTATTGCACTTGTTTATTGTGGATTATTACACTTGTTCATTGTGGATTATTGCACACTTGTTCATTGTGGATTATTACACTTGTTCATTGTGGATTATTACACACTTGTTCATTGTGGATTACTACAATTGTTCATTGTGGATTATTACACACTTGTTCATTGTGGATTATTGCACTTGTTCATTGTGGATTATTACACTTGTTCATTGTTGATTATTACACTTGTTCATTGTGGATTATTACACTTGTTTATTGTGGATTATTGCACACTTATTCATTGTGCATTATTGCACTTGTTTATTGTGGATTATTACACTTGTTTATTGTGGATTTTTTACATACTTGTTTATTGTGGATTATTACACTTGTTCATTGTGGATTATTACACTTGTTCATTGTGAATTATTGTACACTTGTTCATTGTGGTGTATTGCACTTTTTCATTGTGGATTATTGCACTTGTTCATTGTGAATTATTACACTTGTTCATTGTGGATTATTACACACTTGTTCATTGTGGATTATTACACTTGTTCATTGTGGATTATTACACTTGTTCATTGTGGTGTATTGCACTTGTTCATTGTGGATGAATGCACTTGTTCATTGTTGATTATTACACACTTGTTCATTGTGGATTATTACACACTTGTTCATTGTTGATTATTACACTTGTTCATTGTGGTGTATTGCACTTGTTCATTGTGGATGAATGCACTTGTTCATTGTTGATTATTACATTTGTTCATTGTGGTGTATTGCACTTGTTCATTGTGGATGAATGCACTTGTTCATTGTGGATTATTACACTTGTTCATTGTGGTGTATTGCACTTGTTCATTGTGGATGAATGCACTTGTTCATTGTTGATTATTACACACTTGTTCATTGTGGATTATTACACACTTGTTCATTGTTGATTATTACACACTTGTTCATTGTGAATTATTACACACTTGTTCATTGTGGATTATTACACTTGTTCATTGTGCACATTGCTGGCTGTGCAACTGCCTCAGCGAGGAGAAGCACAACACGGAGGAGCCAGAAGGAGCAAGTGTGCTCAGGGCAGATCCACCTCAGTCGGTTGGTCAGGGTGATTGAATGCTTCACGAAATGCTACATTGCACAATCTGTACAACAAGCTTCACATACTGCCCAGACTACTATCGATCTCTACCTACCAACACTCACACCCACATCTCATGTCTTGAACACAATGACAGCTATTCAATTATGCCAGGCACTAGATCCATTAGTTATTAGAATGAATGTGATATGTGTCTCTCGTTTATGCATACATTTATTAATAAGAGTTTGCAATATTTTGTGGTCTCCTTTCACCTTTGCGCGAGGAGGACGCTGTGATATAGCATGACGCAGGGATGGTATGATGGGGAGGTGGTGTCCAAAAGCGATCTGGTATTTCAGTCATTCTGGTGAGAGCCCTGATGTACCTCCTCAGAAGAACATAAAAAATAGCAGCAGGAGTAGGCCATACGGCCCCTCGAACCTGCTCTGCCATTTAATAAGATCATGGCTGATCTGATCATGGACTCAGTTCCATTTCCCCGCCCGATCCCCATAACCCTTTATTCCCTTATTGCTCAAAAATCTGTTTATCTCCGCCTTTAACATATTCAATGACCCAGCCTCCACAGCTCTCTCGGGCAGAGAATTCCGCAGATTAACAACCCTGAGAGGTGAAATTTCTCCTCATCTCAGTTTTAATGGCGGCCCCTTATTCTGAGACTATGTCCCCATTTTTAGTTTCCCCTATGAGTGTAAATATCCTCTCTGCATCCTTCTTGTCAATCCCCCTCATTATTTTATATGTTTCGATAAGATCACCTCTCATTCTTCTGAACTCCAATGTGTATCAGCCCAACCTACTCAACCTGTCTTCATACGTCAACCTCCTCAACTCCGGAATCAACCTAGTGAACCTTTTCTGAACAGCCTCCAATGCAAGTATATCCTTCCTTAAATACAGAGACCAAATCTGTACACAGTACTCCAGGTGTGGCCTCACCAATACCCTGTACAGTTACATAAGAACATAAGAATTAGGAACAGGGCCATCTAGCCCCTCGAGCCTGCTCCGCCATTCAACAAGATCATGGCTGATCTGGCCGTGGACTCAGCTCCACTTACCTGCCCGCTCCCCATAACCCTTAATTCCCTTATTGGTTAAAAATCTATCTATCTGTGATTTGAATACATTCAATGAGCTAGCCTCAACTGCTTCCTTGGGCAGAGAATTCCACAGATTCACAACCCTCTGGGAGAAGAAATTACTTCTGAACTCGGTTTTAAATTGTCTCCCCCGTATTTTGAGGCTGTACCCCCTAGTTCTAGTCTCCCCGACCAGTGGAAACAACCTCTCTGCCTCTATCTTGTCTATCCCTTTCATTATTTTAAATGTTTCTATAAGATCACCCCTCATCCTTCTGAACTCCAACGAGTAAAGACCCAGTCTACTCAATCTATCATCATAAGGTAACCCCCTCATCTCCGGAATCAGCCTAATGAATCGTCTCTGTACCCCCTCCAAAGCTTGTGCGTCCTTCCTTAAGTAAGGTGCCCAAAACTGCACACAGTACTTCAGGTGCGGCCTCACCAATACCCTGCACAGTTGCAGCAGGACCTCCCTGCTTTTGTACTCCATCCCTCTCGCAATGAAGGCCAACATTCCATTCGCCTTCCTGATTACCTGCTGCACCTGCAACTAACTTTTTAGATTCATGCACAAGGACCCCCAGGTTTTAATTTCTCCTCGTTCAAATAATATTCCCTTTTATTGTTTTTTTTTCCAAGGTGGATGACCTTACATTTTCCGACATTGTATTCCATCTGCCAAACTTTAGCCCATTCGCTTAACCTATCTAAATCTCTTCGCAGCCTCTCTGTGTCCTCTACACTACCCGCCATCTGCAAATTTTGTTACACTACACTCTGTCCCCTCTTCCAGGTCATCTATGTATATTGTAAACAGTTGTGGTCCCAGCACCGATCCCTGTGGCACACCACTAACCACTGATTTCCAACCCGAATAGAACCCATTTATCCCGACTCTCTGCTTTCTGTTAGCCAGCCAATTCTCGATCCATGCTAATACATTTCCTCTGACTCCGCGTACCTTTATCTTCTGCAGTAACCTTTTATGTGGCACCTTATCGAATGCCATTTGGAAATCTAAATACACCACATCCATCAGTACACCTCTATCCACCATGCTCATTATATCCTCAAAGAATTCCAGTAAATTAGTTAAACATGATTTCCCCTTCATGAATCCATGTTGCATCTGCTTGATTGCACTATTCCTATCTCGATGTCCCGCTATTTCTTCCTTAATGATAGCTTCAAGAATTTTCCCCACGACAGATGTTAAACTAACCGGCCTATAGTTACCTGCCTTTTGTCTGCCCCCTTTTTTAAACAGAGGCGTTACATTAGCTGCTTTCCAATCCGCTGGTACCTCCCCAGAGTCCAGAGAATTTTGGTAGATTATAACGAATGCATCTGCTATAACTTCCGCCATCTCTTTTAATACCCTGGGATGCATTTCATCAGGACCAGGGGACTTGTCTACCTTGTGTCCCATTAGCCTGTCCAGCACTACCCCTCTAGTGATAGTGATTATCTCAAGGTCCTCCCTTCCCACATTCCCGGTACCAGCATTTTTGGCGTGGTTTTTGTGTCTTCCACTGTGAAGACCGAAGCAAAATAATTGTCTACGGTCTCAGCCATTTCCACATTTCCCATTATTAAATCCCCCTTCTCATCTTCGAAGTTATCAACATTTACTTTAGTCACTCTTTTATATTTTATATATCGGTAAAAGCTTTTACTATCTGTTTTTATGTTTAGCGCAAGTTTACTTTCGTAATCTATCTTTCCTTTCTTTATTGCTTTCTTAGTCATTCTTTGCTGTTGTTTAAAATTTTCCCAATCTTCTAGTTTCCCACTAACCTTGGCCACCTTATACACATTGGTTTTTAATTTGATACACTCCTTTATTTCCTTGGTTATCCATGCTGGTTATCCCTTCTCTTACCGTCCTTTTTCACTGCAATATATTTTTGTTGAGCACTATGAAAGAGCTCCTTAAAAGTCCTCCACTGTTCCTCAATTGTGCCACCGTTTAGTCTGTGTTCCCGGTCTACTTTAGCCAACTCTGCCCTCATCCCACTGTAGTCCCCTTTGTTTAAGCATAGTACGCTCGTTTGAGACACTACTTCCTCACCCCCAATCTGTATTACAAATTCAACCATGCTGTGATCACTAATTCCAAGAGGATCTTTTACTAGGAGATCGTTTATTATTCCTGTCTCATTACACAGGACCAGATCTAAGATAGCTTGCTCCCTTGCAGGTTCTGTAACATACTGTTCTAAGAAACTATCCCGTATACATTCTATGAATTCCTCCTCAAGGCTCCCCGTGCGATTTGATTTGACCAATCGATATGTAGGTTAAAATCCCCCATGATTACTGCCGTTCCTTTTTCACATGCCTCCATTATTTCCTTGATTATTGTCCGCCCCACCGTGACTTTATTATTTGGGGGCCTATAAACTACGCCCACCAGTGACTTTTTCCCCATACTATCTCTAATCTCCACCCACAATGATTCAACATTTTGTTCATTAGAGCCAATATCGTCTCTCACAACTACCCTGATATCATCCTTTATTAACAGAGCTACCCCAACTCCTTTCCCTTCTTGTCTATCTTTCCGAATTATTAGATACCCCTGTATGTTTAATTCCCAGTCTTGGCCACCCTGCAACCACGTTTCTGTAATGGCCACCAAATCATACCCATTTGTAATGATTTGTGCCGTCAACTCATTTACTTTATTTCGAATGCTGCGTGCGTTTTGGTAGAGTGTTTTAATACTAGTTTTTAAACCATGAGTTTTAGTTTTGACCCCTCCTGCAGCCCCTTTATATTCATACATATTGTCCCTTCCTATCACCTTGTGGTTTACACTTACTCCAGTGCTACTCTGCTCTGTTGCCTCCTGCCTTTTGCATTCTTTCTTGGAGTCCTGTTCATCTGAGCTCTCACCCACTCTAACTAGCTCAGAGCCCTCTCCTGGGTTCCGAATACTCCTCGCATTGAGGCACCGAACTTTCATGCTTGCCTTTTTATTACACTTTGACCCTTTAGAATTTTGCTGCAGTGGCCCTTTTTGTTTTTTGCCTTGGGTTTCTCTGCCCTCCACTTTTACTCATCTCCTTTTTGTCTTTTGCTTCTGTCTCCATTTTGTTTCCCTCTGTCTCCCTGCATTGGTTCCCATCCCCCTGCCATATTAGTTTAACTCCTTCCCAACAGCACTGGCAAACACTCCCCCTAGGACATTGGTTCCAGTCCTACCTAGGTGCAGACCGTCCGGTTTGTACTGGTCCCACCTCCCCTAGAACCGGTTCCAATCCCCTAGAATTTGAATCCCTCCCTGCTGCACCACTGCTCAAGCCACGTATTCATCTGAGCTATCCTGCGATTCCTACTCTGACTAGCTCGTGGCACTGGTAGCAATCCCGAGATTACTACTTTTGTGGTCCTACTTTTTAATTTAGCTCCTAGCTCCTTAAATTCTTCTCATAGGACCTCATCCCTTTTTTTACCTATATCGTTGGTACCAATGTGCACCACGACAACTGGCTGTTCACCCTCCTTTTTCAGAATGTCCTGCACCCGCTCCGAGACATCCTTGACTCTTGCACCAGAGAGGCAACATACCATCCTGGAGTCTCGGTTGCGACCGCAGAAACGCCTATCTATTCCCCTTACAATTGAATCCCCTATCACTATCGCTCTTCCACTCTTTTTCCTGGTCTCCTGTACAGCAAAGCCAGCCACGGTGCCATAAACTTGGCTGCTGCTGCCCTCCCCTGATGAGTCATTCCCCTCAACAGTACTCACTACCTTCCTTGCACTGCTCTTCCTGCTGGTCTTCCATTCCCTATCTGGCTGTGGACCCTTCACCTGTGGTAAGACCAACTCGCTACATGTGCTACTCACGTCATTCTCAGCATCGCGGATGCTCCAGAGTGAATCCACCCTCAGCTCCAATTCCGCAACGCGGTCTGTCAGGAGCTGGAGGCGGATACACTTCCCGCACACGTAGTCGTCAGGGACACCGGAAATGTCCCTGACTTCCCAAATGGTACAGGAGGAGCATATCAATGACCGAGCTCTCCTGCCATGACTTAACCCTTAGATACACTTAATTTGGCGACAACAATGTTAACAGGAGTTGTAGCAGGATTTCTCTGTTTTTATACTCTATCCCCCTTGCAATAAAGGCCAACATTCCATTTGCCTTCCTGATCACTTGCTTTAGCTGCATCCTAACTTTTTGTATTTCATGCACAAGGACCCTCAGGTCTCTCTGTACTGCAGCACTTTGCAATTTTTCTCCATTTAAATTATAATTTGCTGTTCTATTCTTTCTGCCAAAGTGGATAACCTCACATTTTCCCACATTATATTCCATCTGCCAAATTTTTGCCCACTCACTACGCCTGTCTATATCTCTTTGCAGATTTTTTGTGTCCTTCATCACAATTTGCTTTCCACCTATCTTTGTATCATCAGTAAACTTGGCTACAGTACACTCGGTTCCTTCATCCAAATCATTAATATAGATTGTCAATAGTTGAGGACCCAGCACTGATCCCTGTGGCACCACACTAGTTACTGTTTACCAACCGGAAAATGACCCAGTTATCCCGACTCTGTTTTCTGTTAGTTAGCCAATCCTCTATCCATGATAATATATTACTCCCAACCCGTGAGCTTTTATCTTGTGCTGTAATCATTATGGAATGCCTTCTGGAAATCCAAATAAACCACATCTACTGGTTCTCCCTTATCCACCCTGCTCGTTACATCCTCAAAGAACTCCTCATTTCTCTGCGCACATGTTCCCGCATTTCTGGCTGTCTCCGCTTCCTCCACTGTGGATCCTGGAGGGCAGGTGATATGCCGGCACAGCCCCCATTAAGGTTGCCAAGTGTAGGAGTTTGAATCTTTGAACAATAAATGTAGCCACCTTGAATTTGCCAGAACAATGCTGATATACAGAACCTTGAAATTGCTCATGCAACCTCATCCACGAGCTGAAACTGACAAGAGACCATAGGAACTAACCTAGCCTGACAGCTGTGAGTGATGAATGTGGAAGCCTGGAGCCGCATCCTGCAGCTATGCACTTCCTCTCTCTCTCGTTGTCTGCTCGAGGTGCAATGGTCAGTGTCCGTAATGAATTTGGCATATCGGACCAGTGAGTGCACTGGGGGGTCCGGATTTGCGTACATGCCGGATTCGCCTCGTCCGGCACTATTGCATCAGCGTCCTGTTACTGCCCTCTGTGGCGCTAACGGAAGATGCTAACCAACTGAATTCTTCCCCTCAAGAGTTTTATTCAAGACCATTATTTTAATCTTCTTCATAACAAGTATCAGAAGTCCAAAATCCTTCAGCATAGAGCAGTTGGGCCAAATGAACTGTCTGTGCTGTAAATTCTTTGTATTTCTATTTACTCCTGGAATAGCCAATTTATATCCTCTTGGGCTCTTTCACAAGCTTTGTCACATTTTGCCAGACCTCCCAATTTGGTGTCCTAATAAGAGTGGCCTCAACACAGACCACTGTGGAACACCACTCACTCTTTTTAGTCTGATAACAATACTTTTATCCTTTGTTTTCTTCCCTCCTTGTGACCACATTCCCCTTAATTCCATGTGCCATTACCATTGCCATAAGTTTCTTATAGTGTATCAAATGCTAATGAAACACCACTGCATTTCCAAATGTTATCAACCTGTTCCGGTGCTTATATAGATCTCATATATCCAGCCTTACAGATGGAGTTTATATGATGCCACAAAAGGGAGTATATCACAAGTCTGAGCATCAGACTCTAGCTGAATTTTGCCTGAATGCTAACTCGACTTATGCTTTCGTAGATACAGAATAGCTTCATTAAGAGTTTTGAATGTCTGAGTGGATATAAGTTATTTCACTTTGTACTGTTTTTTAATTTTCAGATGTGGATTATAAATGAGTTAAAGTGTTTTTTATTTTGATAGAAGCTTGCTGAGAAGATCAATTCAACAAAAGTCCCAGCTGAAAGGAAGCTGAGAGCTTGTCCACAGAGAACGGCTGCAGTTCAGCCATGTTACAAAGAAGCTTCAGAATCTGAGTTTGACAGTAGTGAAGAATGTCTCCGATCCTCGCCTCAAAGAGAAAGGGATTTAACCATGGTAAAAAAAACCTGCACATTTTGTCAAAGTTCCTATACAATAAAGCGTGCTATAAATATCATTACGGATAACTGAATATTGAGTTCTCCTTCCCCCAGCCTCCGCCCCAAATGGTTTACTTGTTTTGGAGTAGTCTAGATCTCCTCTATGATGCCCTGTTACCATTAATTTCCTGCAGCACTTGTGGGCATAATATACATGAGGTCGGAATCCTCTTCAGCCTGTTTGTTCCACAGAATAAGGATTCATTCACTTTCTTCGAAGAAATCAATCAATAATGAATTTTGTGGGGTATCCAAGTCTACAATCTGTAATTGTCTAATTTGAAATAATGTCCCACACTTCATTTAACACGATCATGCCACCAGCACCAAATAGTCTGAATTGATGCATATTCAACACAGACTGGAGTTTATAAAGACAAAAGTAATGAAATAGTGGTAGGAAAAGACTGGAGCACATATGGGGAATTTAGCTTCGAAGCAATGGAAGTCATGTGGGCCACAAATTCAATGAACAATTTTCCAAACTCTTATTCTCATTTCCCATTGTGAGAACTCTGTACTGGAAGCACATAATCTTAAAATGTATCCCAATATCGTTACATAGATTGAAACAAGAGCATCTATAATCAAAAAGCAATTTCTGAAGTAATCTTAAATTTTCTAATGTATGTATTAGGGAAGACTTTCAACTGTCTCTTGCCTGAAAACTGGGCGTCCGACAGTTAAGAGTCTGGTGTGGAACTTGTGCATCCATGTTACCCGCCTGGTATCATCTCTCAGGTAGGCCTTTAACAAGCGGCCGGCACTCCCACCCAATGCTATGCCTGAGTATGGAATAGGGCCACAATTAACGGGTACAGCATGCACAGTACATGCCAGTCCCATTTCTCCAAAAGTTGTGAGGCCTAACTGGCAGTCCATAAAAGACTTACAGGGACGAGCAAACTACTGTTTCGATCTCAAATTGACATTTCAGCAAAACATTTTGGATGAGAGATTTCCAGACAAATGTAATTATATTACATTCAGTGATACAGAATAAGACAGAATAATTATGAGAATCCTCCCAGTAAGAACATTGCATGTTTTCTTTTTACTCGTTCATGGGATATGGACGTCGCTGGCAAGGCTCACATTTATTGCCCATCTCTAGTTGCCCTTGAGAAGTTGGTGGTAAGCCACCTTCTTGAACCGCTGCAGTCCGTGTGGTGATGGTGCTCCCAGAGTGCTGTTAGGGAGGGAGTTCCAGGATTTTGACCCAGCGACGATGAAGAAACGGTGATATATTTCCAAGTCAGGATAGTGTATGATTTAGAGGGAAACTTCGAGGTGGTGGTGTTCCCAGCGCCTGCTGCCCTTGTCTTTCTAGGTGGTCGACGTTGCGGGTTTGGGAGGTGCTGCCGAGGAAGTCTTGGTGAGTTTCTGGACTGCATCTTGTAGATGGTACACAATGCAGCCATGGTATGTCAGTGAAGGAGGGAGAGAATGTTGAAGGTGTGGATGGGATGCCAATCAAGCGGGCTGCTTTGTCCTGGATGGTGTCATACTTCTTGAGTATTGTTGGAGCTGCACTCATCCAGACAAGTGGCGAGTATTCCATCACACTGACTTGTGCCTTGTAGATGGTGGAAAGGCTTTGGGGAGTCAGGAGGTGAGCCACTTACCGCAGAATACCCAGCCTCTGACCTGCTCTTGTTGCCACAGTATTTATGTGGCTGGTCCAGTTAAGTTTCTGGTCAATGGTGACTCCCAGGATGTTGACAGTGGGGGATTCGGCGATGGTAATGCAGTTGAACGTCAAAGGGCAGTGGTTAGATTCTCGCTTGTTGGAGATTGTCACTGCCTGGCACTTGTGTGGCGCAAATGTTAATGCCACTTATCAGCCCAAGCCTGAATGTTGTCCAGGTCTTGCTGCATGCGGGCATGGACTGCTTCATTATCTGAGGAGTTGCAAATGCAACAGAACACTGTGCGATCATCAGCGAACATTCCCACTTCTGACCTTATGATGGATAGAAGGTCATTGATGAAGCAGCTGAAGATGTTTGGGCCTAGGACACTGCCCTGAGGAACTCCTGCAGCGATGTCCTGGGGCTGTGATGATTGACCTCCAACAACCACAATCATCTTCCTTTGTGCTAGGTATGACTCCAGCCAGTGGAGAGTTTTCCCCCTGATTCCCATTGACCAGTTTTATTGGGGCTCCTTGATGCCACACTCGGTCAAATGCTGCCTTGATGTCGAGGGCAGTCACTCTTACCTCACCTGTGAAATTCATCTCTTTTGTCCATGTTTGGACCAAGGCTGTAATAAGGTTTGGAGCCGAGTGGTTCTGGAGAAACCCAAACTGAGCATTGGTGGGCAGGTTATTGGTGAGTCAGTGTCGCCTGATGGCACAGTGGTCTGTGCTTCATGAAGGATATCCTCACTGGAATCTGCCACCTGCTGCAGGTGCAACTGCAACCTCCAAGCAGGACAAGGAGCACATTGCCAAGTGGTTGTAAACTTTTATAGGTCAGAGCTCCTTCCAGGCCGGAACAGCAGATATTTGCAACATCTCCCAGTTTGCCATCCACTGCTGCATAAGGGAGCTCACTGAGACTCTTTATTCCAAGATAGCCAAATACATTTCCTTCTCTCTGGCCTAGATAGCCTTCAGCTTCCCTCTGTGCCTTTCTCGGCATCCTATGAAGGGCCCATCAAGGCACTCGTCGCTACCTCCTTACGAGCAGCAACCCCAACTGTTCCATTCTTCCACAGTATCTCACCGGCCTTCTCACCCAGCATGCCCACGTGAGGCTAATCTTGCCAATCTCCTCCCCGTCCAACTCACCCACCCTAGTTGGCAGTAGGGCAGCCATCACCGACTCTCTCCGCATCTCCCTCCAGAATGTCCGTTCACTTGTGAACAAGACCCTTGCCATCTATGAGTTTATCATGGATGATGGTATCGACATCACAGCCCTAATGGAAACTTGGTTGAAGGGCGATGACACCTTATCCTTAAATGAAGCCTCCCCACCAGGATATACCTTCCACCACTTGCCCCGCTCAGACCGCCATGGTGACAGTATAACTCTGATCACCAAATCACACCTTGGTCTGTCCCCCTGCTCCTCCGTCACCTGCTCCTCCCTTGAGTATCTCACCCTATTCCACCCCTCTCACCTCTCTTTTAAAATTCTCGTTCTCTATCGCCCACCCAAGTACCATAAAATGTTATTACAAATATTTCTTCACCACTTTCCTCCCTTAGCCTCTGTACCGAACGACTTCTCATCCTCGGTGATTTTAACATCGATCTCAATTAATCATGCTCTGTCTCCTCTCAGTTCACTAGCCTCGTATCCTCCCTTAATCTTTCCCTCAATTTAAACTCCCCATATTCACGGCCAGCCCCTCGACCTTGCCATCTCTCATGGTCTCACTACTCCCATTGTGCATATCTGACCAATTGATCGTATTGCTCTCCACCCACATCTCCCTTCCATTCCCCCTCCCCACCGCCCCCCCGCAGCCCCCCAACTCCGCAACCCTACCTCCTTCTGTGTCCGCCCCTGGATAAAACTCTCTCCTGACTCTCTTACAACTGTATGACTGAACTCCCAACTGTCCAGTCTTTGGCCCTCCATTCATCATGTAAAGATATTGGGATACATTTTAAGATTATGTGCTGCCAGTACAGAGTTCTCACAATGCGAATTAAGAATAAGAGTTTGGAAAATTGTTCATTGAATTTGTGCACCACATGACTTTCATCGCTCAGAGGCTAAATTCCCCTGGTTCAGCCCTGACCTTCGCTCCCTTAAGTCCAAGGGACACAGACTTGAACGGATGTGGCGAACAACTGGTTTAGCCATTCACCGCCTGATCTGGCTGGACCACATAAAGCACTATCGGGTCCTGCCAACATCACTCACTATTCCAGAATCATTCTGGAATGTAAAGATAAACTTAGGCTTCTATTCCCCACTGCAAACCACCTTTTTAAACCCCGCTCCTCAGTCTCCACCCTCACCTCCGACAATAAGTGTGAGGAGCTCTTTGGTTTATTTTGTCTCTCAGATTGAGACCATCCGATCAGCTGCCTCTGCCTCTTCACTTCCTTCCCCTAGCCCACCGGGCCAAACTTCCTCTGAGTTTCCCCCCTTCCCTCGCACTGACCTCACATCTTTTTCCACTCAGTTAACCTGTCCAAGTCACCCTGCAGCCTCTTAGCATCCTCCTCACAGCTCACACCGCCACCCAGCTTAGTGTCATCTGAAAACTTGGAGATATTACATTCAATTCCCTCATCCAAATCATTAATGCATATTGTAAATAGCTGGGGTCCCATCACTGAGCCCTGCGGCACCCTACTAGTCACTGCCTGCCATTCTGAAAAGGACCCGTTTATCCCGACTCTCTGCTTCCTGTTTGCCAAGCAGTTCTCTATCCACGTCAATACATTACCATGAAAACGAGTGCTTTAATTTTGTACACCAATCTCTTGTGTGGGACCTTGTCAAAAGCTTTTTGAAAGTCCAAATACACCACATCCACTTGTTCTCCCGTATCCACTCTACTAGTTACATCCTCAAACAATTCCAGAAGATTTGTCAAGCATGATTTCCCTTTCATAAATCTATGCTGACTTGGACCAATTCTGTCACTGCTTTCCAAAGGCGCTGCTATTTCATCTTTAATAATTGATTCCAACATTTTCCCCACCACCGATGTCAGGCTAACCAACCTATAATTCCTCGTTTTCTCTCTCCCTCTTTTTTAAAAAATGGTGTTACATTAGCTATCCTCCAGTCCATAGAAACTGATCCAGAGTCGATAGACTATTGGAAAATGATCACCAATGCATCCACTATTTCTAGGGCCACTTCCTTAAGTACTCTGGGATGCAGACTATCAGGCCCCGGGGATCTAACGGCCTTCAATTCCATCAATTTCCCTAACACAATTTCCTGACTAATAAGGATTACCTTCAGTTCATCCTTCTCGCTAGATCCTCTGTCCCTTAGTATTTCTGGAAGGCTATTCATGTCTTCCTTCGTAAAGACAGAGACAGAGCCAAAGTATTTGTTCAATTAGTCTGCCATTTCTCTGTTCCCCATTATAAATTCACCTGATTCTGACTGCAAGGGACCTAGGTTTGTCTTCACTAATCTCTTTCTGTTCACATATCTATAGAAGCTTTTGCAGTCAGTTTTTATGTTCCCAGAAAGCTTCCTCTCATACTCTATTGTCCCCATCCTAATTATCCACTTTGTCCTTCCCTGCTGGATTCTAAATTTCTCCAAGTCCTCAGGTTTGCTGCTTTTTCTGGCCAATTTATATGTCTCTTTCTTGGATTTAACATTATCCCTAATTTCCCTTGTTAGCCACGGTTGAGACACCTTCCCCATTTTATTTTTACTCCAGATAGGGATGTACAATTGTTGAAGTTCATCCATGTGATCTTTAAATGTCTGCCATTGCCTATCCATCGTCAACCGTTTAAGTATCATTTGCCAGTCTAATCTAGCCAATTCACATCTCATACCATCGAAGTTACCGTTCCTTAAGTTCAGGACCCTAGTCTCTGAATTAACTGTGTCACTCTCCATCTTAATAAAGAATTCTACTATATTATGGTCACTCTTCTCCAAGGGGCCTCGCACAACAAGGTTGCTAATTAGTCCTTTCTCATTACACATCACCCAGTCTAGGATGGCCAGCCCTCTAGTTGGTTCCTCGACATATTGGTCTAGAAAACCATCCCTAATACACGCCAGGAAATCCTCCTCCACCGTATTGCTACCAGTTTGGTTAGCCCAAACTATATGTAGATTAAAATCACCCATGATAACTGCTGTACCTTTATTGCACGCACCCCTGATTTCTTGTTTGATGCTGTCCCCAACCTCACTACTACTATCGTTTTCTGCCCTTTGGTATTCCACAGCTCTACCCATACAGATTGCACGTCATCCAAGCTAATGTCCTTCCTTAATTTCCTCTTTAACCAGCAATGCTACCCCACCTCCTTTTCCTTTCTGTCTATCCTTCCTGAATGTTGAGTTCCCAGCCTTGATCATCTTGGAGCAATGTCTCCATAATCCCAATTATATCATATTAATTAATAGCTGCCTGCGCAGTTAATTCGTCCACCTTATTATGAATACTCCTCGCATTGAGGCACAGAGCCTTCAGGCTTGTCTTTTTAACACACTTTGACCCTTTAGAATTTTGCTGTAATGTGGCCCTTTTTGATTTTTGCCTTGGGTTTCTCTGCCCTCCACTTTTACTTTTCTTCTTTCTATCTTTTGCTTCTGCCCCCATTTTACTTCCCTCTGTCTCCTTGCATAGATTCCCATCCCCCTGCCATATTAGTTTAACCCCTCCCCAACAGCACCAGCAAACACTCCCCCAAGGACATTGGTTCCAGTCCTGACCATCTGGTTTGTATTGGTCCCACCTCCCCCAGAACCGGTTCCAGTGTCCCAGGAATTTGAATCCCTCCCTCCTGCACCGCTCCTCAAGCCACACATTCATCTTAGCTATCTTGTTATTTCTACTCTGACTAGCACATGGCACTGGTAGCAATCCTGAAATTACTACCTTTCAGGTCCTGTTTTTTAATTTAACTCCTAGCTCCCTAAATTCATCTTGTAGGACCTCATCCCGCTTTTTACCTATATCGTTGGTACCTATATGCACCACGACAACTGGTTGTTCACCCTCCCCCTCCAAAATGTCCTGCAGCCGCTCCGAGACATCCTTGACCCTTGCACCAGGGAGGCAATATACCATCCTGGAGTCTCGGTTGCGACCGCAGAAACGTCTATCTATTCCCCTTCCAATAGAATCCTCTACCACCATAGCTCTCCCACTCTTTTTCCTGCCCTCCTGTGCAGCAGAGCCACCCATGTTGCCATGAATTTGGCTGCTGCTGCCCTCCCCTGATGAGTCATCCCCCCCAACAGTACCCAAAACAGTGTATCTGTTTTGCACGGGGATGACCACAGGGGACCCTTGCACTACCTTCCTTCCACTGCTCTTCCTGCTGGTCACCTATTCGCTCTCTGCGTTTGTAACCTTTGCCTGCGGTCACCAACTCACTAAGTGTGGTATTCACGATATCCTCAGCATCGTGGATGCTCCAGAGTGAATCCATGCGCAGCTCCAGTGTCGCAATGCAGTCTGTCAGGAGCTGCAGCAGGATACACTTCCTGCACATGTAGTCGTCAGGAACACAGGAAGCATCCCTGAGTTCCCACATAGCACAGGAGGAGCATGACATGGGTCTGGGCTCTCTTGCCATGACTTAACCCTTAAATTAATTTAATTTGGCAACAATGATAAAGGTTACCTGCTGATAAAGGAAAAGAAAAAGAAGAAAAACTACTCATCAATCACTAACTACCGCAAATCCAAGCTCCCTTCCCTCTCCAAAGTCCTTGAACGTTTTTGTTGCCTCCCAAATTCGTGCGCAGTTGGAGTCCCTCCAATCCGGTTTCCACGCTTACCAAAACGGCTCTCATCAAAGTCACAAATGACACGGTTGACCACTCTTATCCTTCTCCAACGCCTCTCCACATTGTCCAGCTGGGTGGGACTGCACTCACCTGGCTCCATTCTTACCTATCTAATCGTAGCAGAGAATCATCTGCATGGGTTTTATTACTGCTCCCGCTCCATTACCTCTGGTGTCCCCCAAAGAGCTATCCTTGGCCCCTCCTATTTCTCATCTATATGCTGCCCCTTGACGACATCATCCGAAAACACAGTGTCCGTTTCCACATTTACGCTGATGACACCCAGCTCCACCTCACGATCACTTCTTTCGACCCCTCCATGTCTCTAAATTGTCAGACTGCTTGTCCGATAACATAGAAACATAGAAAATAGGTGCAGGAGTAGGCCATTCGGCCCTTCGAGCCTGCACCACCATTCAAAAGGTCATGGCTGATCATTCACCTCAGTACCCCTTTCCTGCTTTCTCTCCATACTCCTTGATCCCTGTAGCCATAAGGGCCATATCTAACTACCTCTTGAATATATCCAATGAACTGGCATCAACAACTCTCTGCGGTAGGGTGAGTGAAGAAGTTTCTCCTCATCTCAGTCCTAAATGGCTTACCCCTTATCCTTAGACTATATCCCCTGGTTCTGGACTTCCCCAACATCGGTAACATTCTTCCTACATCTAACCTGTCCAGTCCCGTCAGAATTTTATATGTTTCTTTGAGATCCCCTCTCATCCTTCTAAACTCCAGTGAATACAGGCCCAGTCGATCCAGTCTCTCCTCATATGTCAGTCCTGCCATCCCAGGAATCAGCCTGGTGAACCTTCGCTGCACCCTCTCAATAGCCAGAACGTCCTTCCTCAGATTAGGAGACCAAAACTGAACACAATATTCAAGATGAGGCCTCAATAAGGCCCTGTACAACTGCAGTAAGACCACCCTGCTCCCTATGAAAGCCAACATACCATTTGCCTTCTTCACCATCTGCTGTACTTACATGCCAACCTTCAATGACTGATGTACCATGACACCCAGGTCTCGTTGCACCTCCCCTTTTCCTAATCTGCCGCCATTCAGATAATATTCTGCCTTCATGTTTTTGCCCCCAAAGTGGATAACCTCACATTTATCAACATTATACTGCATCTGCCATGTATTTGCCCACTCATCTAACCTGTCCAAATCACCCTGCAGCCTCTTAGCGTCCTCCTCACAGCTCACACCACCACCCAGCTTAGTGTCATCTGCAAACTTGGAGATATTACATTCAATTCCTTCATCTAAATCATTGATGTATATTGTAAAGAGCTGGGGTCCCAGCACTGAGCCATGCGGCACTCCACTAGTCACTGCCTGCCATTCTGAAAAGGACCCGTTTATCCCGACTCTCTGCTTCCTGTCTGCCAACCAGTTCTCTATCCACGTCAGTACATTACTCCCAATACCATGTGCTTTAATTTTGCACACCAATCTCTTGTGCGGGACCTTGTCAAAAGCCTTTTGAAAGTCCAAATACACCACATCCACTGGTTCTCCCTTGTCCACTCTACCAGTTACATTCTCAAAAAATTCTAGAAGATTTGTCAAGCATGATTTCATAAATCCATGCTGACTTGAACCGATCCCGTCACTGCTTTCCAAATGCGCTGCTATATCATCTTTAATAAATGATTCCAACATTTTCCCCACTACTGATGTCAGGCTAACCGGTCTATAATTACCCGTTTTCTCTCTCCCTTCTTTCTTAAAAAGTGGTGTTATATTAGCTACCCTCCAGGCCATAGGAACTGATCCAGAGTCGATAGACTGTTGGAAAATGATCAGCAATGCATCCACTATTTCTCGGGCCACTTTCTTAAGTACTCTGGGATGCAGACTATCAGGCCCCGGGGATTTATCGGCCTTCAATCCCGTTAATTTCCCGAACACAATTTCCTGCCTAATAAGGATTTCCTTCAGTTCCTCCTTCTCACTCGACCCTCGGTCCCCTAGTATTTCCGGAAGGTTATTTGTGTCTTTCTTCATGAAGACAGAACCAAACTATTTGTTTAACTGGTCAGCCATTTCTTTGTTCCCCATTATAAATTCACCTGAATCTGACTGCAAGGGACCTACGTTTGTCTTCACTAATCTTTTTCTCTTCACATAGCTACAGAAGCTTTTGCAGTCAGTTTTTATGTTCCCAGCAGGCTTCCTCTCATACTCTATTTTCCCCCTCCTAATTAAACCCTTTGTCCTCCTCTGCTGAATTTTAATATTCTCCCAGTGCTCAGGTTTGCTTCTTTTTCTGGCCAATTTATATGCCTCTTCCTTAGATTTAACACTATCCTTAATTTCCCTTGTTAGCCACGGTTGAGCCACCTTCCCCATTTTATTTTTATTCCAGACAGGGATGTACAATTGTTGAAGTTCATCCATGTGATCTTTAAATGTTTGCCATTGCCTATCCACTGTCAACTCTTTAAGTATCATTAGCCAGTCTATTCTAGCCAATTCACACCTCATACCATCTAAGTTACCTTTCCTTAAGTTCAGGACCCTAGTCTCTGAATCAACTGTGTCACTCTCCATCTTAATAAAGAATTCTACCATATTATGGTCACTCTTCCCCAAGGGGCTTGACACAACAAGATTGCTGATTAGTCTTTTCTCATTACACATCACCCAGTCAAGGATGACCAGCCCTCCAGTTGGTTCCTTGACATATTGGTCGAGAAAACCATCCCTAATACAGTCCAGGAAACCCTCCTCCACCGCATTGCTACCAGTTTGGTTAGCCCAATCCATATGTAGATTAAAGTCGCCCATGATAACTGCTGTACCTTTATTGCACGGGTCCATAATTTGTTGTTTGATGCTGTCCTCAACCTCACTACTACTGTTTGGTGGTCTGTACACAACTCCCGCTAGCGGTTTCTGCCCTTTGGTATTCCGTAGCTCCACCCATACCGATGCCACATCATCTAAGCTAATGTCCTTTCTTACTATTGCATTAATTTCCTCTTTAACCAGCAATACCACCCCAACTCCTTTTCCTTTCTATCTATCCTTCCTGAATGTTGAATACCCCTAGATATTGAGTTCCCAGTCTTGGTCACCCTGGAGCCATGTCTGCATGATGCCAATCACATCATATCCGTTAACTGCTATCTGCGCAATTAATTCGTCCATCTTATTACGAATACTCCTCGCATTGAGGCACAGAGCCTTCAGACTTGTCTTTTTAACACACTTTGCCCTTTTAGAATTTTGCTGTAATGTGGCCTTTTTTGCTTTTTGCCTTGGGTTTCTCTGCCCTCCACTTTTACTTTTCTTCTTTCTATCTTTTGCTTCTGCCCCCATTCTACTTCCCTCTGTCTCCCTACATAGGTTGCCATATAAGTTTAACCCCTCCCCAACAGCACGAGCAAACACTCCCCCTAGGACATTGGTTCCGGTCCTGCCCAGGTGTAGACCGTCCGGTTTGTACTGGTCCCACCTACCCCAGAACCGGTTCCAATGTTCCATGAGTTTGAATCCCTCCCTTTTGCACCACTCCTCAAGCCACGTATTCATCTGAGCTATCCTGCAATTCCTACTCTGATTCCTACCCTGACTAGCACGTGGTAGTAACCAGTTCTGGAGGAGCAGAAATTTTCTGCAATTGAATATTGGGAAGATGTAATTCATTGTTTTTGGTCCCCGCCACTGACTCCATCCCTCTCCCAACATCTGTCTGATGCTGAACCAGACTGTTCGCAATCGAGGTGTCATATTTGATCCTGAAATGAGCTTCCGACCATATCCGCAGCATACCTAAGAGCACTTATTTCCACCTGCGTAACATCGCCCATCTCCACCCTTGCCTCAGCTCATCTGCTGCTGAAACCCTCATCTATTCCCTTTTGTTACCTCTAGACTTGACTATTCCAACGCACTTCTGGCTGGCCTCAAACATTCTACCCTACGTAAACTAGATGTGATCCAAAACTCGGCTGTCCGTGTCCTAACTTGCACCAGGTCCCGCTCACCCATCACCCCTGTGCTCGCTGATCAACATTGGCTCCCAGTTAAACAACCCCTCGATTTCAAAATTCTCATCCTTAATTTCAAATCCCTCCCTGGCCTCGCCCCTCCCTATCTCTGTAATCTCCTCCAGCCCCATAACCCTCTGAGATATCTGTGTTCCTCTAATTCTGCCCTCCTGAACATCCCTGATTATTATCGTTCAACCATTGATGGCCGTGCCTTCTGTTTCCTAGGCCCCAAGCTCTGGAACTCCCTGTCTAAACCTCTCCGTCTCTCTACCTCTCTTTTCTCCTTCAAGACGCTCCTTAAAACATAGCTCTTTGACCAACCTTTTGGTCACCTATTCTAATTTCTCCTTATGCGGCTCGGTATCAAATCTTTGGTCTCGTAATACTCTTGTGAGGCAACTTGGGAAGTTTCACTACGTTAAAGGCGATATATAAATACACGTTATTGTTGTTGGCCAGAGAGCAGCAGGCGGAACGAGTACACGGCTTTGCAAGGATTGCAGGCTTCCCCATGTGGGGTGCCATTGACTGCACACACCTCGCTATGCAGAACGCCGCACGTAAATTCTGAGATGTACTGCAACTAAAAGGGATTCCACTTCCTCAATGCCCAGCAGGTGTATGAACATACTCAGTGAATCATGCAGGTCAATTCTCAGTATCCTGGCAGCAGTCATAATGCCTTCATTCTCTGGCAGTCCGGTATCCCATCTGCATTTGAGCCACCAGCAAACCAGAGGGTGGCTGCTAGGCGTCAAGGGCTATCCAATAACAGCATGGCTCATGACTCCAGTGTGCATCCTATGCACATGTGGGCATGTGGGCAGCGTTCCTGCAATGAGATATCATCGAGCAGACTATTGGTGTGCTAAAGCAATGCTTCTGCTGCCTGGACGACTCTGGAGCAGCCCTGCAGTACTCGGCAAAGCATATGTTGAGATCCGTTGTGGTCTGCTGCCACCAGCTATACGGCGACCAGCTAAAGAGGAGGAGGAAAAGAAAGGGAAGGAGCATCCTAGATGAACTCTTTCTGGCTGGGCTGTCCGTGACCGACTCGTCTGGCTGTGATAGTGAATATGGAGTTGTGTAAACTGCTAACGGTCCACACCTTACCTTTCCTCTGTTGCTGACAATCTTGACCACAGTGCTACAATAAAAGCCACCACAAAACAACCATTCCAAACCCAATTTATAATTCACATCACGTCATACTGCATACTAACATCAACTAATCACCCTTGTGCACTCCCTTTGTGCCTGTCTTCAATGTTCCTTTGCTTTTCCTAGTGCTCCTACACAGTACTCCCCCAGTGGCTGCACCACGGCTGGTGGAAGGCTGCTGTGAGGGTCACTGCAGATGGCCTCGGAGGATGACCTCGAGTAGCTCTGGGACTAGAGGTTTCAACTTCGGATTGCACCATCTCGGCATGGGCAGCAGCAGTCTAGATTGGCTGGCTGACAGGCAACAGCAAGGGCACTGGCGGAGTGGCATTGGTGGAAGGACAAATGCTGTCTTCCTGAGAGAGGACAGCTGGTTCGGAGCCACTGCCACTCCCCCGGGGCCTCAGCAATCTTAGTAATCTATTTGAGGACAGATCACTGGACTGCTGTGACTCCCTGCAAGCCCCTTTGAACACTGGTAACTGCAGCCACAACGGTAGCAGTCTGAGCTTGCGTGGCAGCAAGCTGATGTTGCATAACAGAAATCTAAGCTTCCACTGCAGCACCCAGACGTTGGGTGGCATCTGCTTGTGCTGCAATGGAAGCCAAGACATCGGCCATCAGACGCTGCATCGTGGTTAGATCCTTAAGTGTGCTAATGGAGTTGGCCACCACTTCCAGACTGGAAAGAATGTGCGCCAAGCTCTGCGCAAAGCCCTGTGCCAAGTTGGTGCCGACTCCTCAATCCTCCTTGACATTGCACACAGACTCTTTGGCAAGCCTGTCAATGCACAAGCATTTTATTATGCATAACCATCAGCCTTCTTCTGTAGCCTATCCCATCAAAGACCTCATCTGAGTCCTCTGCAGCAGAACTAGTGTGTCAGTGAGTGTGGTGCAGTGTGTTTGGGTGATGTGCTTGTCATGGTTGAATAGCCAACAGTGTATGCAAGCTATGAGATGTGGGTGTGAGGCTTGTAGTTTGTGACATACGGTATTTGACGTTGAATTAAATGACCTTGACCACTCGTGTGAGGTCATTAAGCTTTTTATGGCACTGCATCCTGGTCGTTGGGGCTTGACTCCTGGTATTGACTGCCTCGGCTATCTGCTCCCAATGCCTTCGAGTTGACTGGAGGGTCTCCTGGCCTCCTGTGGTGCGTGGACCTCCCTCCTCCTGTCCACCAACTCCACCAAGGCTTCCGTGCAGCGATATAGAACTTTGGAGCATGTTCTCTCCCTTGTTGCACCATTATTCAGTCTTCTTCCTACACAAACTCTCCTTCACGAAGAGTTCCAGCACCTGCTCCAGCCAGAATGCACCTTCCCTTTGAGAGGTGCAGGCTAGCTTTAAGTGGTGCTTAAACTTGGCGCACAAACTTGGGCCCTTTGCTGAGGCGTGCAGCTATTCAAATCTGGACCTCAAGCCTGGCACCAAGCTCATGGTCTACAGGGGCTGTAGTGATACCCGCCCTCTTATATGGCTCAGAGACGTGGACCGTATACAGCAGACACCTCAAAGCACTGGAGAAGTACCACCAGAGCTGCCTCCGCAAGATCCTGGAAATTCATTGGGAGGATAGACACACCAACGTCAGTGTTCTCGCTCAGGCCAACATCCCCAGCATTGAAGCACTGACCACATTCGACCAGCTCCGTTGGGCGGGCCACATGCCCGACACGAAACTCCCAAAGCAAGCACTCTACTCGGAACTCTTACACGGCAAGCGAGCCCCAGGTGGGCAGGCGAAACATTTCAAGGACACTCTCAAAGCCTCCCTGATAAAGTGCAACATCCCCACCGGCACCTGGGAATCCCTGGCCCAAGACCGCCCTAAATGGAGGAAAAGCATCCGGGAGGGCGCTGAGCACCTCGAGTCTCGTCGCCAAGAGCATGCAGAAAACAAGCACAGGCAGCGGAAGGAGTGTGCGGCAAACCAGACTCCCCACCCACCCTTTCCTTCAGCCACTGTCTGTGTCACCTGTGACAGAGATTGTAATTCCCGTATTGGACTGTTCAGTCACCTGAGAACTCACTTTTAGGATGGAAGCAAGTCTTCCTCGATTTCGAAGGACTGCCTATGATGATGATTAGCACTGACTGCACGCTCAAATCATTTAAATTAGCTGGCAGTGGGGGTTAGTCGCCCATCGCGATCCCCGCGCTTATATTCGGAGGCTATCGAATTTAGCCCCCATGTCAGAATTTGGAAATGGGTAACCAAGTACCTTTCTGAAGAAGAGTACGGCCCTCTGCGGGTGGGGGCCTAGAATGACCGTTGTTAATGATTTTCCATCGTACATTTCCCCAATAAGTACAGCTGCAGTTGGGCACGTTTTGTTCCGGAGTTCCAAGTCCGATTGCCCCCAGGAGTGGTTTGTTGGAAAGTGCTTGCGCTGCCACATTCTCTTTGGCTGCACTTGGCCCAATCGAGCAAGGGAAGAGGGTGAAACAGTAACACCACTGCTGGGTCTGGCTTGGTCGAATAATCGCATCTCCTCCAAGCAGATGGAAGGGCTTGCTAAGCTGGAGAAGGGAGTGCCAAGCCTGTGTGGTTGAGCCTTTGCTAGATGGAGTGGCAGCAGTAAAGCAGAGCACCACCTTCAACTGATAAAGCTGCAGGTTCACGATCAACTTTCTTGGGTGCATCATTTAGGCTAGCCCGGGCGAAGGGGTACCCAATGATATCGGAACTAACCCGTTCGGCCACCGGGAATCTGCATAGCGGTCCCCGAAACCTATCAAGGCAGACCTGGTAAAACTGCAGGGATCAAGGCTGCTATCTGTGGGTGCACCAGCCATGGTGATTAATTTTCTGTCGGTTCGATTTTGCTGCGAAGTTCCGAGTCCGATTTGGCGGACCCTTGGGACCGCAGACCCTGGTTGAGAACCCCTGCCTTAGGCAGTAAATAAAAATAAAGACTTGCATTTATGTAGCGCCTTTCACGACCACTGTACATCCCAAAGTACTTTACAGCCAATGAAGTACTTTTTGAAGTGTTGCCACAGTTGTAATGTAGGAAACGTGGCAGCCAGTTTGCATACAGCAAGCTCTCAGATAATCTGTTTTAGTGATGTTGATTGAGGGATAAATATTGGCCACGACACCTGGGATAACTCCCCTGCTCTTCTAACATAGTGCCATGGATCTTTTACATCAACCTGAGAGGACAGATGGAGCCTCAGTTTAACATCTCATCCGAAAGACTGCTAATCAGATTCATTAAACATTTTAATGAATACAGTAAATAAATACAAATAGTGGGAGTGAGGGCAGTGTGAGGAAACCTGCAGTATCCTGTGATTTGCAGGCAATGGAAGGAGGTTGCAAGGTTTTGGAGCAATGCTAGGTGGATGGCAGGGTTTGCAAACAGCAGAAGAGGTGCTGCAGTCTTGGAGTAAGGAGAGGATTGTCGAGGTGTGTCACTGCTGGAGATGGGGCCTGAGCTGTGAAAGCTGGGGGATTAGATTATTGGGGAATGGGTCTCAGAGGATTGGGGAGAGTGGTTTTGGGGTAAAGGAAATGTTAGAAGGGCTTGGGTGTGAAACTATTGAGGGGGACCTTAGAGACTGGGATGTAGATACGTTGGGGTTGTCAGGTGTTTTGGCCTATTCTGGGGGGTGGGGGGGGAATGTACACTACAGTGAAGTAAGCCTCCTTCAATTATAATACCCCCCTCCGCCACATAAAGGCCCTTTTGCTGCTGGCTGTTTGTACTGTTCCCTCACTACCAAAGGCTGTTCCCATAAATCAGCACTCACTCCCTTCCAACAGGAGCACGGGGCGGAACCAGAAACTCTTGTTTCACTGATAGATCACGTTTCCACAAATAATTATTTTGACTTTGGAAAACTGTAGAATAAATATGTTTCCAGAATAAACTGCGAAACAAGATTATTAACAATAAATAGAACAAACAGTAGCAAAGACAAACAGCAGGTTTAAAGTACGTCATAAAACATGGCTATTCAACCCTGGAATATGGAAACTATGAGTCACATTTTCTTTACTTAAACTCCCAGTAGAGCTGGGCCTGAGGCAAGGTGCTGATCATAGCTTTATCTGTATGTTCACTACTAATCTTCAGAAGGACTGCTACATTGGAGCACGCCTTTATGAGATGGAATTCTAGAAATTCTGACAGTACCGTTGGAAGAGCAGCAGATTGGGACTTCCAGTCGCCATTTTGATGCAGTGCGGAATCTGCCAGAAAGGCCGGGTTATCCTCTTATAACTGGGAGCAAGCAGCTCTTTGGGGACAGGGCAGGAGACCCTTGAAGCAGCAAGTGGAGAGAGTGAGCAGTGGCAGTGAGAGTCAGTGCCAAATCTTTCACTCTGAGGGGCTCCTTTACAGCACAGAAAAATACCAGAGCAGCTGTTACCTATAACCCTTCTTTGCACTCAATTTACAGGTTCTTTGTCTATTTAAAATGTCCTTGTCTCTAATGAGACTCACTGTGGTACAGTGCTGAAGTGTAACCTACTGAACCTGTTTAGCACCCTGCAGAAATTGCTGCATAAAGATTAGAGAATCACACATGAACATTCCTCTCCACATGCCAACTAGCTCAAGAGTGAACTTTTCAGGACAAGAGACAGTGCTCTACTGTGAATGTTGAACTGGTATTCTCTTATTACACTCCATCACAAGGGGAGGTCGTCCATAACAATAATCATTTGCAGATTACAGCTGGACGCCTCCCCATTGTGAGACCGTTAATTCCAAATGAAGAGGAAACACTACAGAATTTGAAAAGTCAGAAAGCAAACTCTGTCAGAGAAGGTGAATTTGGGGGAACAGTGACAGCTGCAGATTTGGCAGTCCGTAGGAACTTGCAGGAATCATGCCACACCTATACAGGCAACCTGACTGGCTTTCACCTTAAACATTCAATCCCTCCATCACCGGTGTATCGTGGCTGCAGTGTGTACCGTTTACAAGATGCACTGCAGCAACTCACCAAGGCTTCTTCAACAGCATCTCCCAAACACGCAACCTCTACCACCTAGAAGGACAAGGGCAGCAGGGGCATGGGAACACCATCATCTCCATGTTCCCTTCCAACTCACACAACATCCTGTTTTGGAAGTATATCATCATTCCTTCATCATCACTGGGTCAAAACCCTGGAACTCCCTTCCTAACAGCCCTGTGGCAGCACCTTCACCACAAGGACTGCAGCGGTTCAAGAAGGTGGCCACAACCTTCTCAAAAGTAGTTAGGGATGGGCAATAAATTCTGTCCTTGCCAGCAATGCCCACATCCCATGACTGAATGGGGAAAAAATGAGGAAGTCGAAAGCAGGCAATACCCTTCCACTCTCTCGCACTTTCTCCATTCTCACCACAGCAGTAATCACCCATTTTCTTTTGCTTACCAATCTACAGGGATACAGGTAGCACCAATGAAGTTTGCCATTAAGTTTGGAGCAATCCGAAGTAAAAGTGCAGTCTGGCAGTATGAAACAGGGACTCCACCGAAGCCCAACACTGCACCAGTGGCCTTGGATCTCAGGGTCTCTACAAAGGATGCTGGATGAATATAGGTACTAAAGAGCATCTTGGAAGATGCAAGACGAATGTGAAGGATCATGACAGAGTCCAATGCTATCCTCTGTGCCAAATCTGAGAAGGATTCAAAACGCAGAACTGTCTGGAGATGAGTAGCAGTAAAGAACAGCTGCATTAGTTCTATCCCCCCAAGTAGTGAAACTGGCGAGAATATATGGAGATGGGCTTCCTAAAGATTTGGGATGCCATCTTAAAGATGTGCAGGATCTAACAGCCGCCATTAAATTCCTCTCCTGATCAGTGGGGAGTGAGATCTAGATCGCAGCACAACTGGTGCGGCAAGTGTCCATCCTCATGTCCATCCTCATTCCTGCTAAAAGTGCACATGAGCTTTCCAGACAGCTCCATTATATACTGCTCATCCAAGGTCCAATCTGTTAAATATGTAAACTTGTATTTATTCTGTACAGCCGGAGGGCTCAACCCCTGGAGTCCCAAAGGATCCTATAATCCCCTGGGAGCACAGGTATTTAAGGAGGCCTCACACTTTGGAAAGGCACTCTGGAGACCTGCAATAAAAGACTACGGTCACACTTTACTTTGAGCTCACAGTGTTCAGTCTGACTCTTTCTCCATACATAACAATTGGCGATGAGATACAGATAGCGAACCCAAAGATGCAGAGAACAGTGGGCATCCTGGAGAAATTCTCGGAGGGAGATGATTGGGAAACCTTTGTGGAGCGACTCGACCAATACTTCGTGGCCGACGAGCTAGATGGGGATGAGAATGCTGCCAAACGAAGGGCGATCCTCCGCACCGTCTGTGGGGCACCAACGTATGGCCTCATGAAGAATCTGCTCACTCCAGTGAAACACATGGAGAAATCGTGCGCCGATTTGTGCACACTGGTCCGAGAGCATTTGAACCCAAAGGAAAGCGTTCTGATGGTGAGGTACCGGTTCTACACCTACAAAAGGTCTGAAGGCCAGGAAGTGACGAGTTATGTTGCCAAGCTAAGACGCCTTGCAGGGCATTGCGAATTTGAAGGACATTTGGAGCACATGCTCAGAGACTTTATCGTACTTGGCATTGGCCACGAAACCATACTTCGCAAACTTTTGACTGTAGAGACCCCAACCTTGAGTAAGGCCATAGCGATAGCCCAGGCATTTATTGCCACCAGTGACAATACGAAGCAAATCTCTCAGCACACAATTGCTGCTACAAGTACTGTGAACCAAGTGATGTTGTTTTCGAATCGTAACATACAGGGCAGGTCACACATACCTGCAGCTACACGTCCGCAGATGTCTCAGTCCACCAGCAAGGGTGATGAATGCAAGGCCATTAACACCTTGTTGGCACTGCGGGGGTGATCATTGTTTCCATTCATGCCGATTCAAAGGGTACGTTTGCAATGGCTGTGGAACAATGGGACACCTCCAACGAGTGTGTAGGCGAGCTGCAAATCCTGTTAAACCTGCAAGCCACCATGTTGCAGAGGAGGACAGATCCACGGAGGATCACGACGAACCAGAGCCTCAGACCGAGGAGGCAGAGGTACATGGGGTGCACACATTCACCACGAATTGTCCCCCGATAATGCTGAATGTTGAACTAAATGGACTCGCGGTGTCAATGGAGCTGTACACGGGTGCGAGCCAGTCCATCATGGGCAAAAAAGACTTTTGAAAGATTGTGGTGCAACAAGGCCTCAAGGACTGTCTTAACTCCAGTTCGCACGAAACTAAGAACTGACACAAAAGAATTGATTCCTGTAATCGGCAGTGCTACCGTAAAGGTCTCCTACAATGGAGCGGTGCACAAGCTACCACTCTGGGTGGTACCAGGCGATGATCCCACGCTGCTCGGCAGGAGTTGGCTGGGAAAAATACGCTGGAACTGGGACGAAATCCGAGCGCTATCGCCCACTGACGACACTTTGTGTGCCCAGGTCTTAAACAAATTTCCTTCGCTTTTCGAACCAGGCATCGGAAAACCCCAAGGAGCAAAAGTGCAGGTCCACCTAATTCCGGGGGCACGACTCATCCATCACAAGGCGAGAGCATTACCGTTCATGATGAGAGAATGGGTAGAGATCGAGCTAGATCGGCTGCAAAGAGAGGGCAACATTTCCTCGATCGAGTTCAATGAGTGGGCCAGTCCTATCGTCCCAGTCCTCAAGGGAGACGGCACCATCAGAATCTGTGGCGATTACAAAGTAACTATCAATCGTTTCTCCCTGCAGGACCAATATCCACTACCAAAGGCCGACGACCTCTTTGCAACGCTGGTGGGAGGAAAGACGTTCACGAAGCTGGATCTGATTTCAGCCTACATGTCGCAGAAACTGGAGGAATCATCGAAAGCCCTCATCTGCATCAACACGCACAAAGGTCTTTTTGTTTATAACAGATGCCCGTTTGGAATGTGATCAGCGGCGTCGATATTCCAGAGAAACATGGAAAGCTTACTGAAGTCGGTCCCGCACATCGTGGTCTTCCACGACGACATCTTGGTCACAGGTCGGAATACAGTCGAGCATCTGCAGAACCTGGAGGAGGTTCTTAGTCGACTCAACCACATGGGGCTCAGGTTAAAATGTTCGAAGTGCATTTTCCTGGCGCCTGAAGTGGAGTTCTTGGGAAGGAGGATTGTGGCGGACGGCCTCAGGCCCACCAACGCGAAGACAGAGACAATCGAGAATGCACCGAGGCCACAGAAACGTGATGGAGCTACGGTCGTTTCTGGGTTTCCTGAATTAATTTGGTAACTTCTTACCGGGTCTCAGCACACTGTTAGAACCACTGCATGTCTTACTATGAAAAGGGGACGAATGGGTTTGGGGCAAAAGCCAAGAAAATGCCTTTGTAAAAGCGAGAAAATTGTTATGCTCAAACAAATTGTTTGTGTTGTATGATCCATGTAAGCGTTTGGTACTAGCATGTGATGCGTCATCATATGGCATCGGGTGTGTATTACAACAAGCTAATGATTTCGGGCAACTGCAACTGATTGCTTATGTATCCAGGAGTCTGTCTAAGGCTGAGAGAGCCTACAGCATGATTGAGAAAGAAACGTTAGCGTGTGTCGATGGGGTAAAGAAAATGCACCAATACCTGTTTGGGCTAAAATTCAAATTGGAAACTGACCATAAGCCACTTATATCCCTGTTTTCCGAGAATAAGGGGTTAAATACCAACGCATCAGCCTGCATCCAGAGATGGGAGCTCTCACGTTTTCCGCATACAGCTACGCCATCCGCCACAGGCCAGGCACAGAAAACTGCGCCGATGCTCTCAGTAGGCTGCCATTGCCCACCACGGGGGTGGAAATGGCGTAGCCCACAGATCTAGCCATGGTTATGGAAGCATTTGAGAGTGACCCTTTATTATCTCTAGTCAAAGGCTGTGTGTTTCACGAGAGCTGGTCCAGTGTCCCAGTGGAAATGCAGGAAGAGATAAAGCCGTTCCAGCGGTGCAAAGGTGAAATGTCTATACAGGCAGACTGCCTTTTGTGGGGCAATCGAGTAGTGGTCCCCAAGAAGGGCAGAGACACCTTCATCAATGACCTCCACAGTACCCACCCAGGCATCGTAATGATGAAAGCGAATGCCACATCCCACATGTGGTGGCCCGGTAGCGATGCGGACTTAGAGTCCTGCATTCAAAGATGTAATACATGCTCGCAGTTATGCAATGTACCCAGGGAGGCGCCGCTAAGTTTATGGTCTTGGCCCTCCAAACCGTGGTCTAGGGTACACGTTGACTATGCAGGTCCGTTCTTGGGTAAAATGTTCCTTGTGGTTGTAGACGCGTATTCCAAATGGATTGAATGTGAGATAATGTCGGCTAACACATCTGCTGCCTCTACTGAAAGCCTGCGGGCCATGTTTGCCACTCACGGCTTACCCGATGTCCTGGTGAGAGACAACAGGCCATGTTTTTCCAGTGCTGAGTTCAAAGAATTCATGATCCATAACGGGATCAAACATGTCACATCTGCCCCGTTTAAACCAGCGTCCAATGGTCAGGCAAAGAGAGCAGTGCAAACCATCAAGCAAGGCTTGACGGTAACTGAAGGCTCACTGCAGACTCGCCTATCCCGAGTCCTGCTTAGCTACCGCACGAGACCCCACTTGCTCACTGGGATCCCACCTGCTGAACTGCTCATGAAAAGAGCACTTAAGACAAGGCTCTCGTGAGTTCACCCTGATCTACATGAGCAGGTAGAGAGCAGGCGGCTTCAACAAAGTGCATACCATGATAGCGCAAATGTGTCATGCGAGATTGAAATCAATGATCCTGTATTTGTATTGAATTATGGACAAGGTCCCAAGTGGCTTCCCGGCACTGTTGTGGCCAAAGAGGGGAGCAGGGTGTTTCGGGTCAAACTTTCAAATGGACTCATTCACCAGAAACACTTGGACCAAATCAAACTCAGATTCACGGACTATCCTGAGCAACCCACCTTGGACCCTACCTTTTTTGATCCCCCAACATACCCACCAGTGGCAACCGACACCACGGTTAACCACGAAGCAGAACCCATCATCCACAGCAGCCCAGCAGGGCCCAACACACTAGGCAGCCCAGCAAGGCCAGCTGCACAGCAGCCCAGCAAGGGCCCAACAAATGATTCAACACCGAGACGATCAACCAGGGCAAGAAAGGCCTCAGATCGACTCACATTGTAAATAGTTACACTATTGACTTTGGGCGGGAGTGTTGTTCGATATGTAAACTTATATTTACTCTGTACAACCACCAGAGGGCTCATCCCTTGGGAGCACAGGTATTTAAGGAGGCCTCACAGGTTGGAGAGGCACTCTGGAGACCTGCAATAAAAGATTAAGGTCACACTTTACTTTGAGCTCACAATGTTCAGTCTGACTCTTTCTCCATACATAACACAATTGAAGGCAGCCAAAGAGCTCCCAGAGAAAAGCGTCTGCTTATATAGTGACAGGGTCAGGCTGCCTCAACACCTGGATTAGCAATGCCGAATGTATCGTTGGAAAATATTCAGCCCCTTGAGCCTGTTCTGCCATTCAATTAGATCATGGCTGATCTGTATCTCAATTCCATTTATGCTCGATACTCTTACCGAACAAAAATCTATTGATCTCAGTCTGGAAAATTCAATTGACCTGTACATCCACAGCCTTTTAGCGGAGAGAATTCCACATTTATACAAACCCTTTGTGTGAAAAAATGTTTCCTTACATCAGCCCTGAATTGTCTAACTCTAATTGTAAGATTATGTCCCCTAGTTCAGGATTCCCCACAGAGGAAATAGTGTACCTTATGAAATCCTTTAATCATTTTAAACACCTCAATTAGATCACCCCATAACCTTCTATACTCCAGGGGATACAAAACAAGATTATACATCTCATAATTTAGCCCTCTGAACCCAGGTATCATTCTGCTGAATCTGTTCGACGCCCCCTTCAAGGCCAGTATATCCTCCCTGAGGTTTGGTACCCAAAACACAAAACTCCAGATGGCCAAGGCTCTGTACAACTGAAGCATAACTTCTGCCTTTGCTGAGATTAAGGCCAACATTCCATCAGCCTGTTTTTTGTACCTGTCCATTGACTTTCAGGGGGGAATTTTAACGTGGAGCAGTGCGTGGGTTTGGGTGCTGGTGGGGGGGGTTGAAGTAGACAAAAAAGTAAGTGCGTCGAGAAGTCAGCTCCAACTCGGGCGCATTGGGTTGGTTGTGAGGGGCTGGTTCGCAATTTAAATCTGCTAACCATTCATTGCAGTGATATTTCAATGCAGTTTCAAACTTCAATACGCATTCATGGGTTTCCCTGGCTTCCTGAAACTCACAAGTCATGAACACACTGGCAATTCAAGGGACTTATTAAAACTCATGCAAACAATCCATAAGTACTCAGTGCTCATAACTGCTTTCTTACCTCACAGTGGCAAAAAGTTTGTTCACAGTACTTTAGCAGAGAGTTTACTTTTTACTCTGCGTGGCTCCTTGGCTGCCTTAGATTGGACCTCGGATGAGCAGTAGTATGACCATCATCAACACCAGCCTGCTGTGGGAGAGGGCAGGAGCTGAGGGGTGCATGTCCTAGGAGGCACTACCCGCAACACAGCGTGTACAGACAAGAACTGAGTTTCTTTGACATGTCGGAACAATAGTGTTTCCGGAGGCTCAGGTTGTCACAACAGGAGATGGCAGACATCTGCAGCCTCTGATCGACCTGGTGGCCACGCATTGCCAGTGGCTGTGGAAGTCACCTCTGCCATCAATTGTTTTGCCTCCGGATCCTTCCAGGGTTCTGCCGGAGACATATCCAGGATCTCCCAGTCGGGGGCCCACAATTGCATAAGACCGGTGACCGACTGATGGCTTGTTGCCAGGGCTGGCAATTATGTCAACTTTGCCTGTGATGATGCCAGTCAGAATGAGGGAGCACTCGAGTTTGTGGCTCTAGCTCGCTTCACACAGATGCAGGGTGTCATCGCCTGGACACACGTGACAATCAGGCCACCCCCAGATCAACCAGGAGTAACTGTAAACAGCAAGGGCTTCCATTCCATCAGGGTGCAGTTGGTCTGCAATCACAGAAATAGAATTCTGCAGGCGTGCGGCAGATTTCAGGAGAGCTGCCATGATGCTACCGTCCTGCGGCAGTCCACCCTCTCTGACATTTTCTGACCCCTTCCAGCTGATGGCACCTGTGAGAAACCCAACCAATGAAGCCCAACAGCATGCCAATGAAAGCCACATGACCATTAATGTGTCATTGAGCAAGTGGTTGACATGCTCAAGATACACTTCACATGCCCCGATTACGCGCCAGCCAGCATGACCAGGCAGCTTGTGCTGCACTCTGCACAACATTGCACAACAGCTTGTATTGCAGTTGCAGGAGGAACAAATCGTTGAGCGCACATTGTTCACGGATGAATCGGAGGAGGATGACTATAGCAGCTTCTCACATTGCTGCCAGAGTTGCCCTTATTAATGTCAGGTTCAGTTTGTTACCACAACTATACTGATTTCAACATGCAACAGCCAGACTTTCCCCCATCCCATCCAATGCCACTGACACAAAGCTGTTATAAAATCAGCCCTGCATTGGTCACCATCAATTCATGTCTTCTCATTCTTCATCAAGCAAATGAAAAGCCCACTAGCCACCCAGCAACCAAGAATGAGCAACATGGGAAAATGGTGCAAAGTAATAAATGGACCCCTACATCTCTTTGTTCCTCCATATAATTATAATATTCTTTCTTAGATCCAAAGTGGATGAGCTCACACTTCCCCACATTGAAATCCATTTGCCATAGTTTAGCTAATTCACTTAGTCTGTCATGGGGCAACTTTGACCCTGATCGCCTGGCAAACCAGGCATGCAGGCAGGCAAAATTGCCCGTGGGACTGAATCGCTGACGACCCGCAGGTTCTCAATGTAACCTCTTCTGAGCAGGCAGGAGGGATACCTGCTCGGAGCTCGGAGTGTCCTTTATATATATAAATTGGGCTCCAATTATGTCATTGGGACAAGTTCAACCGGAGTTCTGCGTGGGGAAGCTGTTGTGACTTTCCTGCCAGGCCCAACTATTGGGAAGAGGAGGCAGGGCCTGAAGAGGCCGTAAAGGTAAGTTTCCTTTACTTTTTTTGAGCTACGGAACGAATATGAAGCATTAGAGAGGAGAAAGAAGGTGCACAAAGGGCTGGGAGAGAAAAATAGCATTAGAATAAAGAGCAGATCAGAAATAGGGATCAGACAGGAGAGAAGTACAAAGCAGACTAAAGCAGGTTTAGAGTGCATGGCCTATTCCTGCCGGAAATTGTGTTGGGGAAATTGATGGGATTGAAGGCCGATAAATCCCCAGGGCCTGATGGACTGCATCCCAGAGTACTTAAGGAGGTGGCCTTGGAAATAGTGGATGCATTGACAGTCATTTTCCAACATTCCATAGACTCTGGATCAGTTCCTATCGAGTGGAGGGTAGCCAATGTAACCCCACTTTTTAAAAAAGGAGGGAGAGAGAAAACAGGGAATTATAGACCGGTCAGCCTGACATCGGTAGTGGGTAAAATGATGGAATCAATTATTAAGGATGTCATAGCAGTGCATTTGGAAAGAGGTGACATGATAGGTCCAAGTCAGCATGGATTTGTGAAAGGGAAATCATGCTTGACAAATCTTCTGGAATTTTTTGAGGATGTTTCCAGTGGAGTGGACAAGGGAGAGCCAGTTGATGTGGTATATTTGGACTTTCAGAAGCCGTTCGACAAGGTCCCACACAAGAGATTGATGTGCAAAGTTAGAGCACATGGGATTGGGGGTAGTGTACTGACATGGATTGAGAACTGGTTGTCAGACAGGAAGCAAAGAGTAGGAGTAAATGGGTACTTTTCAGAATGGCAGGCAGTGATTAGTGGGGTACCGCAAGGTTCTGTGCTGGGGCCCCAGCTGTTTACACTGTACATTAATGATTTAGATGAGGGAATTAAATGTAGTATCTCCAAATTTGCGGATGACACTAAGTTGGGTGGCAGTGTGAGCTGTGAGGAGGATGCTGTGAGGCTGCAGAGCGACTTGGATAGGTTAGGTGAGTGGGCAAATGCATGGCAGATGAAGTATAATGTGGATAACTGTGAGGTTATCCACTTTGGTGGTAAAAACAGAGAGACAGACTATTATCTGAATGGTGACAGATTAAGAAAAGGGGAGGTGCAAAGAGACCTGGGTGTCATGGTACATCAGTCATTGAAGGTTGTCATGCAGGTGCAGCAGGCGGTTAAGAAAGCAAATGGCATGTTGGCCTTCATAGCAAGGGGATTTGAGTACAGGGGCAGGGAGGTGTTGCTACAGTTGTACAGGGCATTGGTGAGGCCACACCTGGAGTATTGTGTACAGTTTTGGTCTCCTAACCTGAGGAAGGACATTCTTGCTATTGAGGGAGTGCAGCGAAGGTTCACCAGACTGATTCCCGGGATGGCGGGACTGACCTATCAAGAAAGACTGGATCAACTGGGCTTGTATTCACTGGAGTTCAGAAGAATGAGAGGGGACCTCATAGAAACATTTAAAATTCTGACGGGGTTAGACAGGTTAGATGCAGGAAGAATGTTCCCAATGTTGGGGAAGTCCAGAACCAGAGGTCACAGTCTAAGGATAAGGGGTAAGCCATTTAGGACCGAGATGCGGAGGAACTTCTTCACCCAGAGAGTGGTGAACCTGTGGAATTCTCTACCACAGAAAGTTGTTGAGGCCAATTCACTAAATATATTCAAAAAGGAGTTAGATGAGGTCCTTACTACTAGGGGGATCAAGGGGTATGGCGAGAAAGCAGGAATGGGGTACTGAAGTTGAATGTTCAGCCATGAACTCATTGAATGGCGGTGCAGGCTCGAAGGGCCGAATGGCCTACTCCTGCACCTATTTTCTATGTTTCCAAGAAAGTGGTGGCCAAGTGGCAGAGTCGAGTGGCTGCCGATTTGGAGTCCAATGGCCGCGCCTGTGATTTTCCGGTGGTCCCCACTTCCACCCCATTGCTGCCGACCCCACCTACGTGTCATCGCCAATCTCCCGCACCTCAATCGATAGCATAAAAAATCTTTGGGCCAGCGAGCGATACCCCCAACAGCTTTTTCTGTCATTGCATCTTGTTTTCAGTGTGTGAGACATGGCTGCACGGTGGCTATTCAAAGGAGGGCGCACTGCCGCAGCCACCATTTTATTTATTTTACCGGGCTACTTTCAGATTGACCGGACAGTTGTGCCCCTGGGATCGGCCGGGCCACCAACACGCATCCCCTCTTGGGTGCCAGGCCACTGGTCCGGCCAAAACCCTCCCTGGTGGCCCAGTGGACCGAACTAAAATCTTTACAGTGCTCGCAGCGGCCAACCCTTTAAGTGAAGGGGAGAGACGTGGTGATGCTTGTGCTCCGCTGATGACTGAGAGCACCGGAGACTCCGTCCCGCCTCCACTTCCGCCCCTCTTGTGGTCGATCTTCTGCTTACCGCCCCACTGCCACCCCCATTATGACCGACTTCCGGTCCACCTGAAAATAAATGACAAAGGGCTGAATTTCACAAAAGAGGCCACCTCATCCAACGCAGTGGAAAAACACGTCAAAAGCAGCAGGTGCGATCTGTTTTGGGCAGAGTTGAATTTCTATTCATGTGTGTAAATGCAGGGAGTGCGGTAAACATAGAAACTTTGAAAATAGGTGCAGGAGTAGGCCATTCGGCCCTTCGAGCCTGCACCAGCATTCAATAAGATCATGGCTGATCATTCACCTCAGTACCCCTTTCCTACTTTCTCTCCATACCCCTTGATCCATTTAGCCGTAAGGGCCATATCTAACTCCCTCTTGAATATATCCAATGAACTGGCATCAACAACTCTCTGCGGTAGAGAATTCCACAAGTTAACAACTCTCTGAGTGAAGAAGTTTCTCCTCATCTCAGTCCTAAATGGCTTACCCCTTATCCTTAGACTTTGTCCCCTGGTTCTGGACTTCCCCAGCATCGGGAACATTCTTCCTGCATCTAACCTGTCCAGTCCCGTCAGAATTTTATATGTTTTTATGAGATTCCCTCTCATCCTTCTAAACTCCAGTAAATACAGGCCCAGTCGATCCAGTTTCTCCTCATATGTCAGTCCTGCCATCCCGGGAATCAGTCTGGTGAACCTTCGCTGCACTCCTTCAATAGCAAGAACGTTCTTCCTCAGATTAGGAGACCAAAACTGAACACAATATTCCAGGTGAGGCCTCACCAAGGCCCTGTACAACTGCAGTAAGACCTCCCTGCTCCGATACTCAAATCCCCTAGCTATGAAGGCTAGCATACCATTTGACTTCTTCACCACCTGCTGTACCTGCATGCCAACTTTCAATGACTGATGTACCATGACACCCAGGTCTCGTTGCATCTCCCCTTTTCCTAATCTGCCGCCATTCAGATAATATTCTGCCTTCATGTTTTTGCCCCCAAAGTGGATAACCTCACATTTATCCACATTATACTGCATCTGCCATACATTTGCCCACTCATCTAACCTGTCCAAGTCACCCTGCAGCCTCTTAGCATCCTCCTCACAGCTCACACTGCCACCCAGCTTAGTGTCATCTGCAAACTTGGAGATATTACACTCAATTCCTTCATCCAAATCAGTGATGTATATTGTAAATAGCTGGGGTCCCAGCACTGAGCCCTGCGGCACCCCACTAGTCACTGCCTGCCATTCTGAAAAGGACCCGTTTATCCCGACTCTCTGCTTCCTGTCTGCCAACCAGTTCTCTATCCACGTCAGTACATTACCCTCAATACCATGTGCCTTGATTTTTCACACCAATCTCTTGTGCAGGACATTGTCAAAAGCCTTTTGAAAGTCCAAATACACCACATCCACTGGTTCTCTCTTGTCCACTCTAATAGTTACACCCTCAAAAAATTCTAAAAGATTTGTCAAGCATGATTTCCCTTTCATAAATCCATGCTGACTTGGACCGATCGTGTCACTGCTTTCCAAATGCGCTGCTATTTCATCTTTAATAATTGATTCCAACATTTTCCCCACTACTGATGTCAGGCTAACCCGTCTATAATTATCTGTTTTCTCTCTCCCTCCTTTTTTAAAAAGTGTTGTTACATTAGCTACCCTTAGGTCCATAGGAACTGATCCAGAGTCGATAGGCTGTTGGAAAATGATCAGCAATGCATTCACTATTTCTAGGGCCACTTTCTTAAGTACTCTGGAATGCAGACTATCAGGCCCCGGGGATTTATCGGCCTTCAATCCCGTTAATTTCCCGAACACAATTGAAAAGGAAAACATTGCAACACTATGGGAAATAGCAAGGGAGCGGGACTAATTAGATAACTCTTCACAGAGCTGGCACAGACATGATGGACTGAAAGGCTTCCTTCTGTGCTGTAAGATTTTATGATGCTGCGATCACCAGACTGAATGTGTAAACCTTTAAAGGGGCAGTGAACCCGAGAGTGATTCCGCAAGATCCTGCAAATCCGCTGGGAGGATAGACGCACCAACGCCAGTGTCCTCGATCAGGCCAACCTCCCCATCATCAAAGCACTGACCACACTCGACCAACTCCGTTGGATGGGCCTGACACAAGCTTCCCAAAGCAAGCGCTCTATTCGGAACTCCTGCACAGCAAGTGAGCCCCAGGTGGACAGAGGAAACGTTTAAAGGACACCCTCAAAGCCTCCTTGATAAAGTGCAACATCACCACCGATATCTGGGAATCCCTGGCCAAAGACTGCCCTAAGTGGAGGAAGTGCATCCGGGAGGGCATTGAGCACCTTGAGTTTCATCGCCGAGAGCATGCAAAAATCAAGCACAGGCAGCGGAAGGAGCATGCGGCAAACCAGTCCCACCCACCCTTTCCTTCAACCACTGTCTGACCCACCTGTGTCAGAGACTGTAATTCCTGTATTGGAATATTCAGTCACCTGAGAACTCACTTTTAGAGTGGAAGCAAGTCTCCCTCGATTTCGAGGGATTGCCAATGATGATGATGATTTGGTTTTTTATTTTGTGGATGCATATTGTATTTCATTCAAAGAATGAGTAAGTCTATCGACAGTAAATATAATGCTTTCTGTTTGGAATAGCCTCAGATATCCTCCTAAATGATATCTACTAATATTTTGTATTTCAGCCAATACCAGCTAAGAAGGTTTGTGAGAATTCCAAGAGAGAAGCTAATATGCCAACTGTTTGTATGAATCCCCATGAAATATCCGAAGTTTCATCAATTCTATCATTCGCTGATACTTCATCAGTTGAGAAGATCAGATGTAAGAGTTTTCTTTAGATTGTGTAGAGAAATATGGGTGCATGCGTGTGAAAAATGTCAACTAGTCACCTACAGATAGATTACAGTACAAAATATCCATAGACTTTGTGAACCGATTAACTTTGTAATTCCACAAATCATATTTAATTAAGGTAAGTCATTAATCAGTATATTTTATACCAGTTATATTTGAGTTTGCAGTCTGCTCCTTTCAACCAATTTGCTGCACTATGTACTCATTCTTACCCTCGCCCTCCTCTCTGAGACACTCCCCTTCCTGCCCTCGATCCCCCTCCTCTCTCAGACTCGCCTCTTCCTGCTCTCCCCCTCCTCTCTCAGACTCTCCCATTCCTGCCCTCGCTATCCCCCTCCTCTCTCAGACTCTCCCATTCCTGCCCTCGCTATCCCCCTCCTCTCTCAGACTGTCCCTCTCCTTATCCTGATCCCTACCTGCTGTCTTCTCACCCTGCAACTTCGCGATTAACACACTTAAGAAATAACCAGCAAAACAATTAACTGATTAATTATAGAAGTTAACTGTGGTCAGCTTGGAGCCACAGTATGGATATCAGGTAAGGACATGATGGGGCTCCTTCTTGTCATTATAAAGACATTAAAAATATTCACTGTCTAATGTGCATGATCAATAAAATGGTTACATAGAATATACAACACAGAAACAGGCCATTCGACCCAAGCAGGCCATGCTGGTGTTTATGCTCCACTCGAGCCTCCTCCCGTCCTTACTCATCTAACTCTTATCAGCATAACCCTCTATTCCCTTCTCCCTCATATGCTTATCTAGCCTCCCCCTAAATGCATTTATACTACTCGCTTCAACCACTCCCTGTAATAATGAGTTCCACATTCTCACCACTCTCTGGGGAAAGACTTTTCTTCTGAATTCCCTATTTAATTTCTTGGTGACTATCTTATATTGATGGCTTATATTGATGGCCTCTAGTTTTGCTCTTCCCCACAAATGGAAAGATTCTAGAATCATAGAATGGTTACAGCATGGAAGAAGGCCAATCAGCCCGTTGGCCTCCCTCTGTATCCACTCTATCAAATAATCATAATTTTAAAGACCACTATTAGATCATCCCTCAGGAGAAAAGCAACCCGCCTGTTCATCCTTTCCTGATGGGTATAACTTGCATTTCTGGTATCATCCTTGTGAATCTTTTTTGCACAATCTCCACTGCCTCTATATCCTTTTTATAATATAGCGACCCGAACTGTTCATAGTACTCCAAGTGTGGTCTAACCAAGATTCGATACAAGTTTGGCATAACTTCACTACTTTTCAGTTCTAGCCCTCTAGAAATAAACCCTAGTGCTTGGTTTGCTTTTTTATTGTCTTATTAACCTGTGTCAACACCCATAAAACACTTGAGCAAAACTGAACATGTTCAGGCGAGGAAGCTGAAAAAGCAGGCGAGGAAGCTGGAAACATCTTTGCAGTGCAGAATGACTGAGTGGCCTATTATGATCTTATTTGGGCTAAAAAAAATGTTTACCAGGCTATAAAATTAGAAACAAAGAAGTTCACAGCACATGAGGCCACTTGGCCCATCATGCTGGTACCTGCTCTTAGAGTAATCCTAAACCAATCGCATTGCCTTGTGCTATCCTCATAGCTGTATCACTCCAATACTTCAAATATTTATCAATGTTCCCTTCAAAGATGCACAGGTCTCTGCCTTATTCTGTGGCAAAGCTCTGACAACGTTTTTCAGAAAGAAAATCTTCTCAACCTCTCTTCACATTCTTGGTGACAATTTTAAATCAAGTACCCCTCATTGCTGCCAACCAGAGGAAATAGTCCTTTCCTATTCACCTTATCAAAACCCTTCTATTAAATCTGGAAACTGTCCCAGTATCTCAAATCTCTGCTTAGTTCCCCATGCCTGGTATGATCTTGGTGAATCTATACTATGCACTCTTTACAGAAAGAACATTAAAGTTATAATGAAACATAGAAACATAGAAAATAGGTGCAGGAGCAGGCCACTCAGCCCTTCGAGCCTGCACTACCATTCAATATGATCATGGCTGATCATTCAACCTTAGTACCCCACCCCAGCCTTCCCTCCATATCCCCTGATCCCTTTAGCCGCAGGGCCACATCTAACTCCCTTTTGAATATGTCCACCAAACTGGACCCAACAACTTTCTGTGGCAGAGAATTCCACAGGTTCACAACCCTCTAGGTGAAAATATTTCTCCACATCTTGGTCCTATATGGCTTACTCCTTATCCTTAGACTGTGGTTCTGGACTTCCCCAACATCGGGAACATTCTTCCTGCATCTAATCTGTCCAGTCCCGTCAGAATTTTATAAGTTTCTATGAGATCCCCTCTCATTCTTCTAAATTCCAGTGAGTATAAGCTTAGCTGATCCAATCTTTTCCTCATATGTCAGTCCTGTCATCCCGGGAATCAGTCTGGTGAACCTTCGCTGCACTCCCTCAATAGCAAGCACGTCCTTCCTCAGATTAGGAAACCAAAACTGAACACAATACTCAAGGTGTGGTCTCACCAAGGCCCTGTACAACTGAGGCAAGACCTCCCTGCTCCTATACTCAAATTCCCTCGCTATGAAGGACAGCATGCCATTTGCTTTCTTTACTGCCTGCTGTACCTGCATGCCTACCTTCAATGACTAGTGTACCATGACACCCAGGTCTCGTTGCACCTCCCCTTTTACTAATCTGTCACCATTCAGATAATATTCTGCCTTCCTGTTTTTGTCACCAAAGTGGATAATCTCACATTTATCCACATCTGCCATGCATTTGCCCATTCACCTAACCTGTCCAAGTCCCCCTGCAGCCTCTTAGCTTCATCCTCGCAGCTCACACTGCCACTCAGCTTTGTGTCATCTGCAAACTTGGAGATATTACATTCAATTCCTTCGTCTAAATCATTAATGTATATTGTAAATAGCTGGGGTCCCAGCACTGAACCCTGCGGCACCCCACTAGTCACTGCCTGCCATCAGAACCCTCATGGACAACCCCAACAGCGACAGACCAGAACGCCGCACCGCCATAGTTGCCCGGGAACTTAAGACGCTTTGATATTGATATCGCCGCCCTAAGCGAGACCCGGCGGGCAGGGGAAGGCCAGCTCAAGGAACAAGGTGGAGGTTACACCTTCTTCGGGAAAGGAAAACCAGAGGCAGAATGCCGCCTCCATGGAATCGGCTTCGCCATCAAAAACGAGCTGGTCGACCGTCTCAAAGACACCCCCTGCGGGACCAACGAAAGCCTCATGACGCTTCGACTCACCCTATCCCGGAACAGTCATCAGTGCTTACACCCCAACACTCGATGCAACAGATGAGGCCAAAGAGGGTTTTTACTCCAACCTCTCAAAATCCCTCACCTGCGTCCCCGCGGGTGACAAACTGATCCTCCTCGGTGATTTCAACGCAAGGGTCGACAGGGACACAGATCTCTGGAGAGGCGTGATTGGCAGAGAGGGCGTAGGGAAAGCCAACTCCAGCGGTACCCTACTCCTGACAAAATGTCTAGAGCATGAACTTGTCATCACCAACACATTGTTCCGCCAGAGGGACAAATACAAGGCATCGTGGCAACACCCTCGCTCCAAGCACTGGCACCTGCTCGACTATGTCATCATCCGAGCCAGGGATCGCAAGGATGTGCGCATCACCCATGCCATGATAGGAGCTGATGACTGCTGGACAGATCACCGCCTAATCAGATCCATCATTGACATCAACATAGCCCCAAAGGGAAGGGGGCAGCAGAAGCAGTGTCGCAAAAAAGTCAATGCCGGGGCACTTAAGGACCCAGCTAAGCGCCTCACAGCTAACCTGGTGTACCTTGATGACCCCGAGATGCAGAATGCCCACAGCGCTTGGTCTGCCCTCCAGGCCTCCATAACCAGTGACTGCAAGGAGACACTCGGTCACTCAACCAGGAAACATCAGCTGGTTTGATGAGAATGATCAGGAGATTCAAGAATGAATTGATTGCAAGCACAGGGTATTTCTGAGCCTTAAACAGCAACCCAACTTGGGAGCAGCAAAGCAGCATTACAGACGGCTAAAGGCTGAGGTCCAACAAAAAACCCGAGACCTAAAGAACAAATGGTGGATGAAGAAAGCACAGGAGATACAGCAGCTGGCCGACAATCATGATGTACGAGGATTCTTCACCGTAGTCAAGGCCACATACGGACCAAACTCCCAAGGCCCCACCCCACTTCTAGCCAAGAACGAGGAAACACTCATCAAGGACACCGAGGCAGTCAGGGCCCGCTGGAAGGAACACTTCGAGGATTTCCTCAATTGAGACTCTGCCTTTGACTCGAGTGTTCTCGACTCTATTCCGCAGCATGCAACCCGCCACCACCTCAGTGAGACCCCAACGCTGCATGAGGTAGAAAAGGCCATAAGACAGATAAAAAACAACAAGGCTACGGGAGCGGATGGAATCCCTGCTGAGGCACTGAAGTATGGCGGAGAGGCACTACTGGCATGAATACATGACCTCACCTCTTTCATCTGGAGGGAGGAGAGCATGCAGGGAGATCTTAGAGATGCAATGATCGTGACCATCTTTAAAAAAGGGTACAGGTCCGACTGCGGCAACGACAGAGGAATCTCCCTACTATCAACCACTGGGAAAGTCGTCGCTAGAGTCCTCCTCACCCATCTTCTCCCCGTGGCTGAGCAGCTCCTCCCGAAGTCGCAGTGCGGATTTCGTCCTCTTCGGGGCACAACGGACATGATTTTTGCAGCACGACAGCTGCAGGAAAAATGCAGGGAACAGCGCCAGCCCTTATACATGGCCTTCTTCGACCTTACAAAGGCCTTTGACACTGTCAACCGCGAGGGTCTATGGAGCGTCTTCCTCCGTTTTGGATGCCCTCAAAAGTACGTCACTATACTCCGCCTGCTCCATGACGACATGCATGCCGTGATCCTTACCAACAGATCCATTACAGACCCATTTCATGTCCAGACCAGGGTCAAGCAGGGCTGCGTCATCACCCAAACTCTCTTCTCAATCTTCCTTGTTGCCATACTCCACCCCATAGTTGATAAGCTCCCCGCTGGAGTGGAACTAGACTACAGAACCAGTGGGAAGCTGTTCAACCTTTTCCAGGCCAGGTCCAAGACCACTCCAACCTCTGTCGTCGAGCTACAGTACGCGGACAATGCCTGCGTCTGTGCACACACAGATGCTGAACTCCAGGACATTGTCGACGTATTTACCGAGGCATTTGAAAGCATCGGCCTTACGCTAAACAATAGTAAGACAAAGGTCCTCCACCAGCCTGTCCTCGCCGCACAGCACTGCACCCCAGACATCAAGATCCACGGCGTGGCCTTGGACAACGTGGACCACTTCCCCTATCTCGGGAGCCTCCTATCAACAAGAGCAGGCATTGATGACGAGATCCAACACCGCCTCCAGTGTGCCAGTGCAGCCTTCGGCCGCCTGAGGAAAAGAGTGTTTGAAGACCAGTCTCTCAAAACTGTCATGGAGCTGATGGTCTACAGGGCCGTAGTAATACCCGCCCTCCTGTGTGGATCAGAGACGTGGACCATGGACAGTAGACACCTCAAGTCACTGGAGAAATACTACCAGCGATGTCTCCGCAAGATCCTGCAAATTCCCTGGGAGGACAAACGCACAAATATTAGCGTCCTCATCCAGGCCAACATCCCCAGCATTGAAGCACTGACCACACTTGGTCAGCTCTGCTGGGCAGGCCACTAAGTTCGCATGCCAGACACGAGACTCCCAAAGCAAGTGCTCTACTTGGAACTCGTCCATGGCAAACGAGCCAAAGGCGGGCAGAGGAAACGTTACAAGGACATCGTCAAAGCCTCCCTGATAAAGTGCGACATCCCCACTGACACCTGGGAGTCCCTGGCCATAGACTGCTCTAAGTGGAGGAAGTGCACCCGGGAGGGCGCTGAGCACCTCGAGTCACATCGCCGAGAGCATGCAGAAATCAAGCGCAGGCAGTGGAAAGAGCGTGCAGCAAACCAGGTTCCTTACCCACCCTTTCCCTCAACGACTATCTGTCCCACGTGTGACAGAAACTGTGGTTCTCGTATTGGACTATTCAGCCACCTAAAAACTCATGCTAAGCGTGGAAGCAAGTCTTCCTCGATTCCGAGGGACTGCCTATGATAATACTGAAAAGGACCTGTTTATCCCGACTCTCTGCTTCCTGTCTGCCAACCATTTCTCTATCCACATCAATACATTACCCCCAATACCATGTGCCTTAATTTTACACGCTAATCTCTTGTGTGGGACCTTGTCAAAAGCCTTTTGAAAGTCCAAATACACCACATCCACTGGTTCTCCCTTATCCACTCTACTAGTTACATCCTCAAAAAACTCTCGAAGATGAGATGGTCAAAACTGCACATAATACTCTGGATTAACGTTTGCTTTTACAAATTTATCGTAATCCATTTGCTCTGGTACTCACCTATTTATGAAATTCAAAATGCTATGAGTAAAACAAAATAATTAAGTAGTACAGTGACTTGCAGTGCCGCTTCACAGCACTGTGTATAAAGAGGGCTGGTGGGGTGGGTCAGTGCAACTTCATTTAAAGTACCACATGTATGCACAGCACTTTGGAGTATCACTGATCAGGTTTAGAGGTTTGATTTCTAAGTCTGTTAACTTTCTGTTTCAAACCATGCTATTATGTCGGAAAACCAGGCAAGCAGCAATATTTCGATAGTGTCATTATTCGGGAGTTCATGCTTTCTTGTCTCTTGGAAATCAGCACAGAGCTCCTTCAGTAAAGTTCAGGAACGCAAGTGTGACCCTGAGCTCCCGGTCGCCCATCACTTGAATTCTCCGCTCCACTCCCATTCTGATCTCTCCATCCTCGGCCTCCTACACTGTTCCAATGAAGCTCAATGCAAGCTCGAGGAACAGCACCTCATCTTTCGTTTAGGCACTTTACAGCCTTCTGGTCTCAACATCGTGTTCAACAATTTCAGACCGTAACCTCTGCCCATATTTTGTTCCCTTTCCTCCTTTTTTTTTTACAAACCCCCCACCTCCCCGCTTTTTATTTTTATTTTTTCCTCTGTTTCCCGTGGCAGCTGGTAATTATTCCATCATTCAAACCCTCTCTAGACTCATCTTTTGTTTCCTAACTTGTGCCATTACCATCCCAATTTGGCCCATCATCCCTTTTATCTTTAAAATCTCTCCTGCCTTGCACCCAAACACAGACCTTCCCTTTTGTTCTTCTCTCACCGCCCCTTTCAGTGCAACTGCTGCAACTGCACTTCCTTAACAATCTGTTACTTTGTGAAATTTTGCCAGTTCTGATGAAGGGTCACAGACCCGAAACGTTGACTTTGTTTCTCTCCACAGATGCTGCTTGAGATTTCCAGCATTTTCTGTTTGCATCTCAGGAACAATCACCTGATTGATGTCATAATCTACCTTTTTAGCTTGGGAAGTCAGGGAGAAAAGTAATGATTAATCCCCTGAAGGAAAAATGCAGCTAGAATCTTCCATTGTCGACAATTTAATAACACTGGCATTAAATTCATAAATCATGCAGGTAATATTGGTCAAGAGGTATATTACATTTTTAAATGATTACATTGGAAACATAGAAACATAGAAAATAGGTGCAGGAGTCGGCCATTCGACCCTTCGAGCCTGCACCACCATTCAGTATGATCATGGCTGATCATGCACTTCAGTACCCCATTCCTGCTTTCTCTCCATGCCCCTTGATCCCTTTAGCCGTAAGGGCCACATCTAACTCCCTTTTGAATATATCTAACGAACTGGCTTCAATAACTTTCTGTGGTAGAGAATTCCACAGGTTCACAATTCTCTGAGTGAAGAAGTTTTTCCTCATCTCGGTCCTAAATGGCTTACCCCTTATCTTTAGACTGTGACTCCTGATTCTGGACTTCCCCAACATCGGGAACATTCTTCCTGCAAATAACCTGTCCAATCCCGTCAGAATTTTATACGTTTCTAAGAGATCCCCTGTCATTCTTCTAAATTCCAGTGAATATAAGCCTAGTCGATCCAGTCTTTCTTCATATATCAGTCCTGTCATCCCGGGAATTAGTCTGGTGAACCTTCGCTGCACTCCCTCAATAGCAAGACTGTCCTTCCTCAGATTAGGAGACCAAAACTGTACACAATATTCAAGGTGTGGCCTCACCAAGACCCTGTACAACTGTAGCAACACCTCCCTGCCCCTGTACTCAAATCCTCTCGCTATGAAGGCCAACATGCCATTTGCCTTCTTCACCGCCTGCTGTACCTGTATGCCAACTTTCAATGACTGATGTACCATGATACCCAGGTCTCGTTACACCTCCCCTTTTACTAATCTGTCACCATTCAGATAATAATCTGCCTTCCTGTTTTTACCACCAAAGTGGATAACCTCACATTTATCTACATTATACCGCATCTGCCATGTATTTGCTCACTCAACTAACCTGTCCAAGTCACCCTGCAGCTTCTTAGCATCCTCCTCACAGCTCACGCTGCCACCCAGCTTTGTGTCATCTGCAAACTTGGAGATATTACATTCAATTTCTTCGTCTAAATCATTAATGTATATTGTAAATAGCTGGGGTCCCAGCACTGAACCTTGCGGTACTCCACTAGTCACTGCCTGCCCTTCTGAAAAGGACCCGTTTATTCCTACTCTTTGCTTCCTGTCTGCCAACCAGTTCTCTATCCACATCAGTACATTACCCCCAATACCATGTGCTTTAATTTTGCACACTAATCTCTTGTGTGGGACCTTGTCAAAAGCCTTATAAAAGTCTAAATACACCACATCCACTGGCTCTCTCTTGTCCACTCTACTAGTTACATCCTCAAAACATTCTAGAAGATTTGTCAAGCATGATTTCCCTTTCATAAATCCATGCTGACTTGGACCGATCCTGTCACTGCTTTCCAAATGCGCTGCTATTACATCTTTAATAATTAATTCCAACATTTTCCCCACCACAGATGGCAAGCTAACCGGTCTATAATTCCCCGTTTTCTCTCTCCCTCCTTTTTTAAAAAGTGGGGTTACATTAGCTACCCCCCAGTCCATAGGAATTGATCCAGAGTCGATAGACTGTTGGAAAATGATCACCACTGCATCCACTATTTCTAGGGCCACTTGCTTAAGTATTCTGGGATGCAGACTATCAGGCCCTGGGGATTTATCGGCCTTCAAACCCATCAATTTTCGTAACACAATTTGCTGACTAATAAGGATTTCATTTAGTTCCTTCTTCTTGCTAGACCCTCGGTCCCCCTAGTATTTCCGGAAGGTTATTAGTGTCTTCCTTCGTGAAGACAGAACCAAAGTATTTGTTCAATTGGTCTGCCATTTCTTTGTTCCCCATTATAAATTCACCTGATTCTGACTGTAAGGGACCCACATTTGTCTTTATTAATCTTTTTCTCTTCACGGTTTTATGTTCCCTGCAAGCTTCCTCTCATACTCTATTTCCCCTCTCCTAATTAAACCCTTTGTCCTCCTCTGCTGAATTCTAATTTTCTCCCAGTCCTCAGGTTTGCTGCTTTTTTTGGCCACTTTATATGCCTCTTCCTTGAATTTAACACTATCCCTAATTTCCCTAGATATTATTTTGGGTTCACCATCACCAGCCATTCCTGTAACTGGATGTCCTGTCCCATATGATCTGCATTGTACCTTTCCTCTGCCTCAGAATCAATAGCACGACCTAGAGAACATAACAAAGAGCCATTACTCTAGACTATAGTTCCTGAAATATACTATGTGAATTCTGTACTCACGCCACTGGGACTGGATAAACATTCTTAGCAAGTTGAGACACAGCGTTTCAACAAAAAATTGTTTTTATTTTGAGGAATGAAAACAGAGCCATAATGTAAAAGAATAAGGAGAAAGCAACAGAGCAGGGTAGCACTGGGGGGAAATGAAAACCGGAACATGACAGGAAGGGACAGAATGTATAGGCATAAAAGTGAATCAGAAAGTGGGGTCAAAGCAGGAAAAAATGATTTAAAAATTTTTTTAAGCTCTTCATCTTAATACACGCAGCATTCGTAACAAAACAGATGAGCTGACGGCACAAATAGATACAAACGGGTATGATCTGATAGCCATTACAGAGATGTGGTTGCAAGGTGACCAAGGCTGGGAACTAAATATTCTGGGGTATTTGACAATTCGGAAGGACAGACAGAAAGGTAAGTATCTCTCTGACTCTTTCTCTTTTTAAACCAGATAAGTGGATTCACGATGGTGCATCCGCGAGGCTGAGAGCTTCGTGGATAGCACGTTTCATAAGAACATAAGAATTAGGAACAGGAGTAGGCCATCTAGCCCCTCGAGCCTGCTCCGCCATTCAATAAGATCATGGCTGATCTGGCCGTGGACTCAGCTCCACTTACCCGCCCGCTCCCCGTAACCCTTAATTTCCTTTTTGGTTAAAAATCTATCTATCTGTGACTTGAATACATTCAATGAGCTAGCCTCAACTGCTTCCTTGGGCAGAGAATTCCATAGATTCACAACTCTCTGGGAGAAGAAATTCCTTCTCAACTCGGTTTTAAATTGGCTCCCCCATATTTTGAGGCTGTGCCCCCTAGTTCTAGTCTCCCCGACCAGTGGAAACAACCTCTCCGCCTCTATCTTGTCTATCCCTTTCATTATTTTAAATGTTTCTATAAGATCACCCCTCATCCTTCTGAACTCCGAGTAAAGACCCAGTCTACTCAATCTATCATCATAAGGTAACCCCCTCATCTCCGGAATCAGCATAGTGAATCGTCTCTGTACCCCCTCCAAAGCCAGTATATCCTTCCTTAAGTGAGGTGACCAAAACTGCATGCAGTACTCTAGGTGCGGCCTTACCAATACCCTACACAATTGCAGCAGGACCTCCCTGCTTTTGTACTCCATCCCTCTCGCAATGAAGGCCAACATTCCTGATTACCTGCTGCACCTGCAAACTAACTTTTTGGGATTCATGCGCAAGGACCCCCAGGTCCCTCTGCACCACAGCATGTTGTAATTTCTCCCCATTCAAATAATATTCCTTTTACTGTTTTTTTCCCGAAGGTGGATGACCTCACACTTTCCGACATTGTATTCCATCAGGAGGTGATCACCCCACAGCTTAAAAGCATGCAGGCAGAGGGGAAGTGGGTGACCCCCAGACGGAGGAAGAACGCAAGGCAGGTAGTGCAGGAGTCCCCCCCGAGTCCATCTCGCTTTCAAACCGATGCTCCCTTCTGAGTACCGGTGAGGGCGATGGTGCCTCTGGGGAGTGTAGTCAGAGCTAAATCCACGACTTCACGGGGGGAGGGACAAAGGATGAATAAGGAGGGGCAGCTGCACAGGGGGGAGGGACAAAGAATAAAAGAGCTGTAGTGGTAGGGGATTCAATAGTTAGGGGAACAGACAGGTGTTTCTGTGGCCGTAGACATGACTCCACGTTGGTCAAAGATGTCACAGAGAGGACGCATTCTGGGGGGAGAGGGTAAACAGCTAGAGGTCGCGGTCCATATCAGGACCAATGACATAGGTAGAAAGAGAGATGAGGTCCTGCAGGCAAAATTTAGGGAGCTAGGAGGAAAATTAAAGGGTAGGACTTCAAAGGTAGTAATCTCCCGAGGTACTACCGGTGCCACGTGCTAGTGAGTATAAGAATAGAAGGATAGAGAAGATGAACACATGGCTGGAATGTTGGTGCAGAAGGGAGGGCTTTAAATTCCTGAGGCATTGGGACCGCTTCTGGGGGAGATGGGACCTGTACAAACCGGGCAGGTTGCACCTCAACAGCGCCGGGACCAATATCCTCGCGGGGAGTTTTGCTAGTGCTGTTGGGGAGAGTTTAAACTAGGTTGGCTGGGGGATGGGAACCTGAGAAATTCAATAGGGAAGGAAGTAAATCTGAAATTGGAAAGCAAGAATGTAGAAAGTGAATCCGTAAGACACAGGAAACAAGGACTAGTAAGTAGTAATCAAGGAGGTCTTCCTTTGCTGAATGGTATATACTTTAATGCAAGGAGTATAGTATTGTGTTCCTAACAAAGATGAGACTGCACACAGGGAGGTTAAAGTAACAGTGATCTCAGTCTTTATTAAGACACTGAAGAGTGAGAAACAGGCCTTCGGGGCCGGCTTATATACAGTGCTCCCAAGGGATGCTGGGATCCCTTGGGACATCAGGGGATGCGCTCCCTGGTGGCGGAATATGAGAGTGCATGCTTTACAGATGCACAACATATAGCGAATAAGGCGGATGAGCTAAGAGCACAGGTAGACACTTGGGAGTATGACATTATAGCCATTACAGAGACATGGCTGAAAGAGGGGCAGGTTTGGCAGATCAATATTCCTGGTTACAGGATTTTTAGACAAGACACAGAGGGAGGTAAAAAGGGGTGGGGGGTGGTCGTGGTATTGATTAAAGAAACTATTACAACAGTGAGGAGGGATGATATGTTAGAGGGATCCATATGAGTCTATATGGGTCGAATTGAAAAATAAAAAAGGGGCGATCACACTGCTGGGTGTGTATTATAGACCTCCAAACAGTGGGAGGGAGATAGAGGAGCAAATATGTAGGCAAATTTCTGTCAAGTCCAAAAACCATAGGACAGTAGTAGTAGGGGATTTTAACTATCCTAATATTGATTGGGACAAATATAGTGTGAAGGGTATAGAGGGTGCGAAATTCTTAAAATGCATTCAAGAGAACTTTTTTAGTCAGTATGTAACAAGCCCAACATGAGAGGGGGTGGATTTAGTTTTGGGGAATGAAGCTGGGCAGGTTGAAGCGGTATTAGTGGGAGAGCACTTGACTATAATTCAGTTAGATTCAAGTTAGTTATATATGACAAGGATAGACCTGGAATAAAAGTCTCAAATTGGGGAAAAGCTAACTTTGCTAAGTTGAGAAGTGATTTGGCCACAATGTACTGGAAACAGCTACTTCAAGATAAATCAGTGTCAGAGCAGTGGGAGACGATCCGGAGGGCTCAGGCCAAGCATGTACTCTGAAAGTAAAAGGGTAGGAATAATAATTCTAGAACCCCCTGGATGTCTAGAGACTTACAGGTGAGGATAAAGAAAAAAAGGGAAGCTTATGTCATATAACGATGGCTAAATACTGTAGAATCTCTGGAGGAATATAGAAAGTTAAGAGGTAAAATTAAAAGGGATATTAGGAATGCTAAGATAGAGCATGAAAAATTCTTAGCAAGTAAAATTAAAGAAAACCCAAAGATGTTCCATAAATATATTAAGAGCAAGAGGATGACTTAAAAAATGGTAGGGCCTATTCGAGACCATGAGGGTTATATATGTGTGGAAGCGGAAGATGTTGGTATGGTTCTTAATGAATACTTTGCGCCTGTTTTCACAAAGGAAAGGGGCAAGGCAGAAACTGCTATCGAGGCAGAGTGTGAAATTCTGGATGAAATAAGTATAGTGAGAGAGGAGGTATTAAGGAGTTCCGCAGCATTGAAAGTAGCTAAGTCCCCAGGCCCGGATGAAAAGCATCCCAGGCTGTTGAGTGAAGAAAAAGTGGAAATAGCAGAGGCCTTGACCATCATTTTCCAGTCGTCTTTGGAGTTGGGCATGGTGCTGGAGGACTGTTAATGTGGTACCCTTGTTTAAGAAGGGAGAAAGGGATAGACCAAGTAATTACAGGCCAGTCAGCCTAACCTCAGTGGTGGGAAAATTATTGGAAAAATCCTGAAAGACAGGATAAATCTACACTAAGAAAGGCAAGGATTAATTAGGGACAGTCAGCACGGATTTGTTCAGGGAAGATTGTGTTTGACTAACCTGATTGAATTTTTCGAGCAGGTAACCAGGAGGATCGATGAGGGTAATGCGAACGATGTAGTACTGTAGGAGGTGGTGTGTGGGGTCAGGTTCACCTCTGACCTTCTGAGTAGTTCGAATCGCTCCCATTCCCTGGGTTCTAGACTTTGGATTTATTTGAGGAATGTGACAAAGTGCAAGAGACAACTGGTTTGGTGCAAAGAACTTCGATTTTATTAAGGACAAGAAAATACAATGTCAAACTTGTAATCATTGAAATAAAGAACACTAAATCACATATTCAAAAGGGTTACAGAAATAATACACCTCCCACCTCCCAATGCCTAACCCTGACTAGGTTAAACTCCAGGTCAAACAGGGACTATGCTCACCAATCCTTTATTGTCAGTTGGCGGTGGTTCGCGATTCGCTGGACTCTGTAGGTTCTGCTTACCGTACCCCGAGCGTCGTAGAGGACGTCTCACTGCATAGTCTTCAGTTGGGTGGTGTCCGCTGATGCGGTAGGGTGCGTATTGGACTTATGGAGTGGGTAACCACTTTCTTTCGTTAGAAATAGGTTTCAAAAGTCTCTTTAGATTATGCTTCACCTGTTGGTAGTCAGGACTAGATTGTAGAGTGGAAACTTTCAAATCTTCGGTTTCTTTGAGAAGTTTTGTTTCGGAGTTGGTTGATCGCGGTGTTTCCGATGGTACCACGTTGGCTGTGGTCGGTTGCTGCCGCGATGGCGATGTCCGGAGTTACTGGGGCTGCTTTCTCTGCCGTGGTGATGTTCTTCCTTCTTCTTCGATAGCAGGACAGCATAGCCAGGGGAGGTCGCTGAGGCTGGAGAGGCTTGTTAAAACTGCTGCGGTGGTCTCTCTCCTTTATCCCTCTGATGCATTGCCATACATTCATTAAAACAGGGCCCCAGTTATAGTTTGGGAGCTGTTCTAATCTTCGTGTCAAATCAGCCCTGATTCTTTGTTTAATTTTTGGCAGGCCCATTAATATTAACCTGCCTCGGATGAGTCGATCTTTTAAATTTGTTTCTTGATGGGGAAAATTAGCTTTGGTATTTTCAATGTCTGCCTAGGTCTGGGTTTTTCATGCGGGCTGGATGTGCCATTGTCATTATGTATGCGCTGGATTGGTTTCTTGCTCAGAGTGATAGCTGGCTATCTCTGGGATTGTTGCTATGATAATGTCTCCCGGGGAGAAGGGTTTTCGAGTCTACACAATTCCCCAGACAATTTGTTTTAGCTTCAATACCCCAGACAGTTTCAATACTCAAAACTGGTTTCTCTTGAAGGATAGTTATCCTTTAGTTCTTGGCCCTTTCCACATGGACCCAATCTGCCTTGTAAAATCCCAAATTCAGTTAAAACTCGTAGTTTCTTCCATGTGCACTTCAGGATCTCAAACTTTCTGGTTGATCGTTCCAAATTAAATTTCCTTTTCAATGAGTCCAAACACTGGGGGGTTTTCCCACGAATTTTGCAACCCTACAGTACGATGTAGTGTAGATGGACTTTAGCAAAGCCTTTGATAAGGTCCCACATGGCAGACTTGTCACGAAGGTTAAAGCCCACGGGATCCGGGGCAAAGTGGCAAGTTGGATCCAAAATTGGTTTAGAGTTAGGAAGCAAAGGGTAATGGTTGATGGATGTTTTTATGACTGGAAGGATGTTTCCAGTGGGGTTCTGCAGGGCTCAGTGATGGGTCCCTTGCTTTTTGTGGTATAGAAACATAGAAAATAGGTGCAGGAGTAGGCCATTCGGCCCTTAGAGCCTGCACCACCATTCAATGAGTTCATGGCTGAACATGCAACTTCAGTATTCCATTCCTGCTTTCTCGCCATACCCCTTGATCCCCCTAGTAGTAAGGACTTCATCTAACTCCTTTTTGAATATATTTAGTGAATTGGCCTCAACAACTTTCTGTGGTAGAGAATTCCACAGGTTCAACACTCTCTGGGTGAAGAGGTTTCTCCTCATCTCGGTCCTAAATGGCTTACCCCTTATCCTTAGACTGTGACCCCTGGTTCTGGACTTCCCCAACATTGGGAACATTCTTCCTGCATCTAACCTGTCTAAACCCGTCAGAATTTTAAACGTTTCTATCAGATCCCCTCTCATTCTTCTGAACTCCAGTGAATACAAGCCCAGTTAATCCAGTCTTTCTTGATATGTCAGTCCTGCCATCCCGGGAATCAGTCTGGTGAACCTTCGCTGCACTTCCTCAATAGCAAGAATGTCCTTCCTCAAGTTAGGAGATCAAAACTGTACACAATACTCCAGGTGTGGCCTCACCAAGATCCTGTACAACTGTAGTTCCCTGCCGCTGTACTCAAATCCCCCAGCTATGAAGGCCAACATGTCATTTGCTTTCATAACCACCTGCTGTACCTGCATGCCAACCTTCAATGACTGATGTACCATGACACCCATGACACCTCGTTGCACCTCTCCTTTTCCTAATCTGTCACCATTCAGATAATAGTCTGTCTCTCTGTTTTTACCACCAAAGTGGATAACCTCACATTTATCCACATTATACTTCATCTGCCATGCATTTGCCCACTCACCTAACCTATCCAATTCACTCTGCAGCCTCATAGCATCCTCCTCGCAGCTCACACTGCCACCCAACTTTGTGTCATCCGCAAATTTGGAGATACTATATTTAATCCCCTCGTCTAAATCATTAATGTACAATGTAAACAGCTGGGGCCCCAGCACAGAGCCTTGCGGTACCCCACTAGTCACTGCCTGCCATTCTGAAAAGTACCCATTTAATCCTACTCTTTGCTTCCTGTCTGACAACTAGTTCTCAATCCACGTCAGCACACTATCCCCAATCCCATCTGCTTTAACTTTGCATATTAATCTCTTGTGTGGGACCTTGTCAAAAGCCTTCTGAAAGTCCAAATACACCACATCAACAGGTTCTCCCTTGTCCACTCCACTGGAAACATCCTCAAAAAATTCCAGAAGATTTGTCAAGCATGATTTCCCTTTCACAAATCCATGCTGACTTGGACCTATCATGTCACCTCTTTCCAAATGCGCTGCTATGACATCCTTAATAATTGATTCCATCATTTTACCCACTACCGATGACAGGCTGACCGGTCTATAATTCCCTGTTTTCTCTCTCCCTCCTTTTTTTAAAAGTGGGGTTACATTGGCTACTCTCCACTCCATAGGAACTGATCCAGAGTCTATGGAATGTTGGAAAATGACTGTCAATGCATCCGCTATTTCCAAGGCCACCTCCTTAAGTACTTTGGGATGCAGACCATCAAGCCCTGGGGATTTATCGGCCTTCAATCCCATCAATTTCCCCAACACAATTTCCTGACTAATAAGGATTTCCCTCAGTTCCTCCTTCTTACTAGACCCTCTGACCCCTTTTATATCCGGAAGGTTGTTTGTGTCCTTAGTGAATACCGAGCCAAAGTACTTGTTCAATTGGTCTGCCATTTCTTTGTTCCCCGTTATGACTTCCCCTGATTCTGACTGCAGGGGACCTACGTTTGTCTTTACTGACCTTTTTCTCTTTACATGTCTATAGAAGCTTTTGCAGTCCGTCTTAATGTTCCCTGCAAGCTTCCTCTCGTACTCTATTTTCCCTGCCTTAATCAAACCCTTTGTCCTCCTCTGCTGAGTTCTAAATTTCTTCCAGTCCCCGGGTTCGCTGATAATTCTGGCCATATATCAATGATCTAGATTTGAATATAGAGAGTATGATCAAGAAGTTTGCAGACGACACTAAAATTGGCTGTGTGGTTGATAATGAAGAGGAAAGTCATGGATTGCAGGAGGATATCAATCTACTGGTCAGGTGGGCAGAACAGTGGCAAATGGAATTTAATTCAGGGAAGTGTGAGGTACTGCACCTGGGGAGGGCTAATAAGGAAAGGGTATACACATTAAGCGATAGGGCACTTACAATTGTAAATGAACAAAGGGACCTTGGAGTGCTTATCCACAGATCCCTGAAAGTAGCAGGCCAGGTGCATAAGGTGGTTAAGAAGGCATATGGAATGCTTGCCTTCATTGGCCGAGACAAAGAATATAAGAGCAGGGAGGTTATGCCTCAACTGTATAATACTCTGGTTAGGCCACAGCTGGAGTACTGCGTGCAGTTCTGGTCACCGTATGATTGGAAGGACATGATTGCACGAGAGAGGGTGCAGAGGAGATTTACTCGGATGCTGCCTGGAATGGAGAATCTTAGCTATGAGGACAGATTGGATAGGCTGGGTTTGTTCTCATTGGAACAGAGAAGGCTGAGAGGAGTACAACATTTCGAGGAGCCTGGATGTAGTGGATAGCAAGGGCCTATTTCCCTTGGTGCATTGGTGAATTACAAGTGGGATAGTTTTAAAGTTGTTGGTGGAAGGTTCAGAGGGGATTTGAGGGGAAACTTCTTCATGCAGAGGGTTGTGGGGGTCTGGAACTCACTGCCTGGAAGTGGATGCAGAAACCCTCACCACATTTAAAAAGTGCTTGGATGGGCACTTAAAGTGTCGTAATCTGCAGGGTTACGGACCTAGAGCTGGTAATTGGGATTAGACTGGATAACCTCTTGTTGGCTGGTGCAGATGTAATGGCAAGTACTGCAGCAAATCGAATACGGCCAGGGCAATCTCCTGGACTACTTTCGATTGTCTGGATGGGTCGGAGAGGAACTTTCACAGATTTTTTTCCCCAATTGGCCTGACTTTTATGTTTTTTGCCTCTCCCAGGAGATCACATGGCTCCGGTTGGGGTGGAGTGTAGAATGTTGCAGTGCAAGGGGTGTCGCAGTTGTGTGGGGTGGACTGGTTGGGCTGCATGCTCTTACCTTTCCACCATTGATCATTGTTCATAGGTTTATATGTAACCTTCAGGGCCGTGTGACTCTTTGTCGGCCGGCTCGGACACGATGGTCCGAAATGGCCTTCTGCGCTGTAAATTTCGATGTTTCTATGAAAGGAAAAGGAAGTTGGTTAGCACTGTTAATAAAGGATGAAATCAGTGCATTAGTGAGAAAAGATATTGGCTCAGAAGATCAAGATGTTGAATCAGTTTAGGTGGAGATAAGGAATAATAAGGGGAAAAAGTCACTGGTGGGCGTAGTCTATAGGCCCCCCAACAGTAGTTACACTGTTGGACCGAGTATAAATCAAGAAATAATGGAGGCTTTAAAAAAATGAACGGCAATAATCAATGGCGATTTTAGCCTTCATATTGATTGGACAAAGCAAATTGGCCAGGGTAGCCTTGAGGAAGAGTTCATAGAGTGTATCCGGGATAGTTACCTTGAACAGTACATTGCGGAACCAACCAGGGAGCAGGCTATCTTAGATCTGGTACTTAGATCTGAGACAGGATTAATACACAATCTCCAAGTAAAGGATCCTCTAGGAATGAGTGACCATAACATGGCTGAATTTCAAATTCAGTTGGAGGGTGAGAAAGTTGGATCTCAAACCAATGTCCTAAGCTTAAATAAAGGAGACTACAAAAGATATGAGGGCAGAGTTGGCTAAAATGGACTGGGAAATTGATTAAAGTATGGGATGGTTGATGAGCAGTGACAGACATTTAAGGAGATATTTCATAACTCAACAAAAATATATCCCAATGAGAAGGAAAGGCTGTAAGGGAAGGGATAACCATCCATGGCTAACTAAGGAAATAAGGGATGGTATCAAATTGAAAACATGGGCATATAATGTGGCCAAGACTAGTGGGAGGCCAAAGGATTGGGAAACCTAAAAGCCAGCAGAGACTGACCAAAAAAAATAATAAAGAGAGGGAAGATAGATTATGAAAGTAAACTAGCATGAAATATAAAAACAAATAGTAAGAGTTTCTACAGGTACATAAAAAGGAAAAGAGTGGCTAAAGTAAATGTTGGTCCCATAGAGGATGAAACTGGGGAAATAATAATGGAGAACAGGGAAATCACAGAGACGTTGAACAAATATTTTGTATCGATCTTTACGGTAGAAGACACTAAAAACATCTCAATAGTGTATAATCAAGGGGCTATAGGGAGGGAGGAACTTAATACAACCACTATCACTAAAGAAATAGTGCTTGGTAAAATAATGAGACTAAAGGCGGACAAGTCCCCTGGACCTGATGGCTTGCATCTTAGGGTCCTAAAAGAAGTGGCTGTTGAGATTGTGGATGCATTGGTTGTAATCTACCAAAATTCCCTGGATTTTGGGGAGGTCCCAGCGGATTGGAAAACCGCAAATGTAACGCCCCTATTTAAAAAAGGAGATAGACAAAAAGCAGGAAACTATAGACCAGTTAGCCTAACATCTGTCGTTGGGCAAATGCTGGATTCCATTATTCAGGAAGCAGTAGCAGGACATTTGGAAAAGCATAATTCAATCAAGCAGAGACAGCGTGGTTTTATGAAAGGGAATCTTGACCTTTATTGCAAATGGGATGGAGTATAAAAGGAAGGAAGTCTTACCACAGTATATTTAAAAAAGGATGTACTTGCTTTGGAGGCAGTTCAGAGAAGGTTCACCAGGTTGATTCCGGAGATGAGGGGGTTGACTTATGAAGATAGGTTGAGTAGGTTGGGCCTCTATTCACTGGTGGTCAAAACATGAGAGGTGATCTTATCGAAACATAGTCTGAGAATAAGGGGCCGCCCATTTAAAACTGAGATGAGGAGGAATTTCTTCTCTCAGAGGGTTGAAAATCTGTGGAATTCTCTGCCCCAGAGAGGTGGAGAGGCTGGGTCCCTGAATATATTTAAGGTGGAGATGGACAGATTTTTGAGCAATAAGGTAATAAAGTGTCACGTATTCAACTGTCATTGTAATCCATGTATAAACTGACCTAAGTTGTACACCATGAGAATACTGACCACTAGATGGTGAACTTGTGGGAGACACTCCTAACCTGGACTTTCAGGTATAAAAGGGGAAGTTCCACCCACCTTCATCACTTCAGTGCTGGAATAAAGGTTACTGGTCACAGAGTGACATTCTCTCAAGTATGGGCCTCGTGTGCATTTGTACTATATAGTAAGGACATATCATTGGCGACGAGAAACTGGGATTTAAACCAGGCGAGCATGGCCACTAGCAACACAGACAAGAGGTACTGTGTTGGTGATGATTGGGACGATTTTATTGAGAGACTACAGCAAAGTCTCGTCACGAAGGAATGGCTTGGACAGGATTCGGCCAACAAACGCAGGGCTCATCTCCTGTCGGTTTGTGGATCCAGGACGTACTCCCTGATGAAGGACCTTCTAGCGGCAGAGAAGCTGGCGGACAAGACTTTTGAAGAGCTCAGTAAGTTGATCGGGGAACACTTTAAACCAGCGAGCAGCATGCACATGGCGAGACACCGGTTTTACACGCACCGGCTGCGAGAAGGGCAAACCGTTCCAGACTTCGTGGCAGACCTCTGGCGATTGGCGAGCCTATGTAAGTTCCCAGATGCATGCAGAACAGAGATGCTGCGAGACTTTTTTTATTGAGGGCACCGGGCACGCTGGGGTTTTCAGGAAACTGATTGAGACCAAAGACTTGACCCTGGAAACGGCGGCTTTGATGGCCCAGACATTTATCTCAGGGGAGAAAGAGACCAGAATGATGTTTGACAAAAATCTTGGTTTAAATACAGCAAATGGACAGGAAGTCAACATTGGAGAACTGTGTGCTGCATGAACAGACAGACAAGGGCAATCGGACATGCCCGAGCATGTAGTCGAACCCAAAGGAGGAATTCAACAGAGACAATGGCCAGCTGAATGGCGATTCATGCCATCGCAAGGGACAATGCGGCCAGTAATGGGGCCATCAACACCTGTCAATTGTGCGTTTAAGGACAGTTACAGAGACAGTCAGTGACGATCGACTGGTAATGGACCTTTTGTTTCCAACAACGGCTCATGTTGGAGGTGTGGAGCAAACACACAGCCAGAGCTTGCAGGTATCAGCAATATACCTGCAGAAATTGCAACGTCAGCGGTCATTTGGCGCGTATGTGCAGGAAGTCTGCAGCCAGGTTGATGTACGAGGAGGACGGGCCCGATGTAAGCCCTGCGAGGCCAAATGAACATTGGGGGAAAATCACTGGACGCTGAAGTTCAGCGAGTTCATGTGGAGCACATCTTCAGTTCATACACCAGCACGCCACCAATAATGATGAAAGTGCTCCTCAATGGCATCCCAGTATCAATGGAGCTAGACACGGGGGCCAGCCAGTCCCTGATGAGTATCAAACAGTTCGACAAGTTGTGGGCTTCCAAGGCCAGGAGGCCAAAATTATTGCCGATTGACGCACAGGTACAGACATATACAAAGGAGATCGTTCCGGTGCTCGGCAGCGCCACGGTAGTCGTGACCCACAAAGATTTGGAGAACAGGTTGCCACCGTGGATTGTCTCGGGGACAGTCCCGCACTGCTGGGGAGGAGTTGGCTTGCTGTCATGAACTGGAAATGGAGCGTTGCAATTTCTTCTGTGGAGTGAATATCATGCTCACAGGTCCCGGACAAATTTGACTCACTATTTCAACCCGGCATTGGCACTTTCATGGGGGCCAAGGTAGTGATTCACATAAACCCGGACGTCAGGCCAGTACACCACAAGGCCAAAGCGGTGCCGTACGTGATGCGGGAAAAGATAGAAGGCAAATTGGACCGTCTGCTGAGGGAAGGCATCATCTCGCCAGTCGAATTCAGTGACTGGGCGAGCCCGATTGTGCCAGTGCTCAAGGCGGATGGGTTGGTCAGGATATGTGGTGATTACAAGGCCACCATCAATCGGGTGTCAATCCAAGACCAGTACCCGCTACCGAGAGCGGAGGACCTCTTTGCAACGCTATCCGGTGGCAAACTTTTTTCAAAATTGGACCTGACCTCAGCTTACATGACCCAGGAGCTGGCGAGTGAGTCGAAGAAGCTGACCACCATCACGACACACAAGGGGTTGTTTGAGTCCAACAGATGTCCGTTCGGGATTCGCTCGGCCGCCGCGATCTTTCAACGAAACATGGAACGTCTCCTCAAGTCGATTCCAAGGACGGTGGTTTTTCAAGACGACATCCTCATCACGGGTTGCGATACTGAAGAACACCTCCACAACCTGGAGGAGGTGCTACGCAGACCGGACCGGGTAGGTCTGCGACAGAAAAAGGCAAAGTGCGTCTTCCTAGCTCCAGAGGTAGAATTCCTGGGGATGAGAGTAGCAGCAGATGGGATCAGACCTACTGCATCCAAAACGGGAGCGATCCAGAGAGCACCCCGACCCTGTAACACGACGGAACTGCGTTCCTGGGGCTCCTGAACTATTTTGGTAACTTTTTTCCCAAATTGAGCACACTGTTAGAGCCGTTACACGTGCTCCTACACAAAGATCCCGAATGGGCCTGGGGGGACAGCCAGGAAAGGGCTTTTGATAGAGCACACAATTTGTTGTGCTCCAACAATCTGTTAACGCTATATGACCCATGTAAGAAACTTGTTTTAACGTGCGATGCGTCGTCCTATGGGGTCGGGTGTGTGTTGCAGCCTGTTAATGCCAAGGGTCAGTTACAGCCGGTAGCTTATGCCTCCAGAAGTCAGTGCCAGGCAGAAAGGGGCTACGGGATGGTAGAAAAGGAAGCGCTTGCATGTGTATATGCAGTAAAAAAAATGCACCAGTACCTGTTTGGCAGGAAATTTGAGCTGGAGACAGATCACAAACCCCTTACGTCCCTTTTGGCCAACAACAAGGCCATAAATGCAAATGCGTCGGCCCGCATACAGAGGTGGGCACTCACGTTAGCCGCCTATGACTATACAATTCAGCACAGACCGGGCACTGAAAACTGCGCCGATGTACTCAGCAGGCTCCCACTAGCCACCACCTAGAGGGCAACCGAGCATGCTGCTGAGATGGTCATGGCTGTTGAAGCTTTCAAAAGCGAAGGCTCACCTGTGACAACCCGTCAGATCAAAGTCTGGACTAATAGAGATCCGCTACTGTCTTTAGTCAAGAAATGTGTCCTGAATGGGGATTGGGCAGCCACGTACGGGGCATACCCTGACACAGAGACAATGGGACACTGGGACACGGAGACAGAAAGACACTGGGACACGGAGACACTAGGACACTGGGACACTGAGACACTGAGACACTGGGACAATGAGACACTGGGACACTGAGACACTGGGACACTAGAACACTGAGACACGGAGACACTAGCACACTGGGATCTGGGACACGGAGACACTAGGACACTGGGACACTGAGACACTGGGACACTGAGACACTAGAACACTGGGACACGGAGACACTGGGACACTGAGACACTGGGATCTGGGACATGGAGACACTGGGACAACGAGACACTGGGACACGGAGACACTAGGACACTGAGACACGAGGACACTGAGACACTGAGACACTGGGACACTGAGACACTAGGACACTGGGATCTGGGACATGGAGACACGGAGACACTGAGACACGAGGACACTGAGACACTGGGACACTAGGACACTAGGACACTGGGATCTGGGACATGGAGACACTGGGACACTGAGGCACTGGGACACTGAGACACTAGGACACTGGGACATTGAGATTCTGAGACACTGGGACACTGAGACACTAGGACACTGGGACACTGAGACACTAGGACACTGAGACACTGGGACACTGAGACACTAGGACACTGGGACACCGGGATCTGGGACACGGAGACACTGGGACACTGAGACACTGGGACACTGAGACACTGGGACACTAGGACACTAGGACACTGGGATCTGGGACATGGAGACACTGGGACACTGAGGCACTGGGACACTGAGACACTAGGACACTGGGACATTGAGATTCTGAGACACTGGGACACTGAGACACTAGGACACTGGGACACTGAGACACTAGGACACTGAGACACTGGGACACTGAGACACTAGGACACTGGGACACCGGGATCTGGGACACGGAGACACTGGGACACTGAGACACTGGGATCTGGGACACTGAGACACTGGGACACTAGGACACTGGGACACTGAGACACTAGGACACTGAGACACTGGGACACTAGGACACTGGGATCTGGGACACGGAGACACTGGGACACTAGGACACTGGGACACTAGGACACTGGGATCTGGGACACGGAGACACTGGGACACGGAGACACTGGGACACTGAGACACTGGGACACTGAGACACTGGGACACTAAGACAATGGGACACTGAGACACTGGGACACAGACACTAGGACACTGGGACACTGAGACACTGGGATACTGGGACACTGAGACACTAGAACACTGAGACACTGGGACACTGAGACACTGGGATCTGGGACACGGAGACACTGGGACACTAGGACACTGAGATACTGGGACACTGAGACACTGGGACACCAGAACACTGAGACACGGAGACACTGGGACACGGAGACACTGGGACACTGAGACACTGGGACACTGGGACACGGAGACACTGGGATCTGGGACACGGAGACACTGGGACACTCGGGGACACTGGGACACGGAGACACTAGAACACTGAGACACTGAGACACTGGGACACTGAGACACTAGGACACTGGGACACTGAAAATAGGACACTGGGACACGGAGACACTGGGACACGGAGACACGAAGACACTGGGACACTGAGACACGGAGACACTGGGACACTGAGACACTAGAACACAGAGACACTGAGACACGGAGACACTGAGACACTGAAACACTAGGACACTGAGACACTAGGACACTGAGACACTGAGACACTGGGACACTGAGACACTGAGACACTGGGACACTGAGACACTGGGACACTGGGACACTAGGACACTGAGACACTATGACACGGAGACACTGAGACACTGAAACACTAGGACACTGAGACACTAGGACACTGAGACACTGGGACACTGGGACACTGGGACACTAGAACACTGGGACACTAGGACACTGAGACACTGAGACACTATGACACGGAGACACTGGGACACGGAGACACTGGGACACTAGGACACTGAGACACTATGACACGGAGACACTGGGACACTGAGACACTGGGACACTAGGACACTGGGACACTGAGACACTGAGACACTAGGACACTGGGACACTGAGACACTAGGGCACTGGGACACTGAGACACTAGGACACTGAGACACTAGGACACTGAGACACTGGGACACTAGGACACTGAGACACTATGACACGGAGACACTGAGACACTGAAACACTAGGACACTGAGACACTAGGACACTGAGACACTGGGACACTGGGACACTGGGACACTGGGACACTAGAACACTGGGACACTAGGACACTGAGACACTGAGACACTATGACACGGAGACACGGAGACACTGGGACACTGAGACACTGGGACACTAGGACACTGGGACACTGAGACACTGAGACACTAGGACACTGGGACACTGAGACACTAGGGCACTGGGACACTGAGACACTGAGACACTAGGACACTGAGACACTAGGACACTGGGACACGGAGACACTAGGACACTGAGACACTAGGACACAAGGACACTGAGACACTAGGACAGTAGGAGACTGGGACACGGAGACACTAGGACACTGAGACACTAGGACACTGAGACACTGGGACACTGAGACACTGAGACACGGAGACACTGGGACACTGAGACACGGAGACACTGGGACACTGAGACACGGAGACACTGGGACACTGTGACACAGAGACACGGGGACACGGAGACACTGGGATACGGAGACACGGAGACACTGGGACACTGAGACACGGAGACACGGAGACACTGGGGCACTGAGACACGGGGACACGGAGACACGGGGACACTGAGACACGGAGACACGGAGACACTGGGAAACGGAGACACGGGGACACTGAGACACGGAGACACGGAGACACTGAGACACGGTGACACTGGGACACTGAGACACGGAGACACTGGGACACTGTGACACAGAGACACGGGGACACGGAGACACTGGGACACTGAGACACGGAGACACTGGGACACTGAGACACGGAGACACTGGGACACTGAGACACTGGGGCACTGAGACACGGAGACACTGGGACACTGAGACACTGGGGCACTGAGACACGGAGACACTGGGACACTGAGACACGAGAACACTAGGACACGGAGACACTGGGACACTGAGACACTGGGGCACTGAGACACGGAGACACTGAGACACTGAGACACGGAGACACTGAGACACTGAGACACGGAGACACTGGGACACTGGGACACTGAGACACTGGGGCACTGAGACACGAAGACACTGAGACACGGAGACACTGGGACACGGAGACACGGGGACACGGAGACACTGGGACACTGAGACACTGAGACACGGAGACACTGGGACACTGGGACACTGAGACACTGGGGCACTGAGACACGGAGACACTGAGACACGGAGACACTGGGACACGGAGACACGGGGACACGGAGACACTGGGACACTGAGACACGGAGACACGGAGACACGGGGACACAGACACGGAGACACTGATACACGGAGGCACTGGGACACTGAGACACGAGAACACTGGGACACTGAGACACTGGGGCACTGAGACACGGAGACACTGAGACACTGAGACACTGAGACACGGGGACACGGAGACACTGAGACACTGAGACACGGAGACACTGGGACACTGGGACACGGAGACACTGAGACACGAGAACACTGGGACACTGAGACACTGGGGCACTGAGACACGGAGACACTGAGACACTGAGACACGGGGACACGGAGACACTGAGACACGGAGACACTGGGACACTGGGACACGGAGACACTGTGACACAGAGACACTGAGACACTGGGACACGGGGACACTGAGACACGGAGACACTGGGACACTGAGACACGGAGACACGGGGACACGGAGACACTGGGACACTGAGACACGAGAACACTAGGACACGGAGACACGGGGACACGGGGACACGGAGACACGGAGACACTGGGACACTGGGACACGGAGACACTGTGACACAGAGACACTGAGACACTGGGACACGGGGACACTGAGACACGGAGACACTGGGACACTGAGACACGGAGACACGGGGACACGGAGACACTGGGACACTGAGACACGAGAACACTAGGACACGGAGACACGGGGACACGGGGACACGGAGACACGGAGACACTGAGACACGGAGACACTGGGACACTGAGACACGAGAACACTAGGACACGGAGACACGGGGACACGGGGACACTGAGACACTAGAACACTAGGACACGGAGACACGGGGACACTGAGACACTGGGACACTGAGACACGAGAACACTAGGACACGGAGACACTGAGACACGGGGACACTGAGACACGGGGACACTGAGACACGGAGACAGTGGGACACTGAGACACTAGGACACGGAGACACTGAGGCACGGGGACACGGGGACACGGGGACACTGAGACACGGAGATACTGGGACACTGAGACACGAGAACACTAGGACACGGAGACACTGAGACACGGAGACACGGGGACACTGAGACACGGAGACACTGGGACACGAGAACACTAGGACACGGAGACACTGAGACACGGGGACACTGAGACACTGGGACACGAGAACACTAGGACACGGAGACACTGAGACACGGAGACACGGGGACACTGAGACACGGAGACACGGAGACACTGGGACACTGAGACACGAGAACACTAGGACATGGAGACACGGAGACACTGAGACACGGGGACACGGGGACACTGAGACACGGAGACACGGGGACACTGAGACACTGGGACACGAGAACACTAGGACACGGAGACACTGAGACACTGAGACACGGGGACACTGAGACACTGGGACACTGAGACACGAGAACACTAGGACACGGAGACACTGAGACACGGGGACACTGAGACACGGAGACACGGAGACACTGGGACACTGAGACACGAGAACACTAGGACATGGAGACACGGAGACACTGAGACACGGGGACACGGGGACACTGAGACACGGAGACACTGGGACACTGAGACACGAGAACACTAGGACACGGAGACACTGAGACACGGAGACACGGGGACACTGAGACACGGAGACACTGGGACACTGAGACACGAGAACACTAGGACACGGAGACACTGGGACACTGAGACACTGAGACACTGAAACACTAGGACACTGAGACACTGGGACACTGAGACACTGGGACACTAGAACACTGGGACACTGAGACATTATGACACGGTGACACTGGGACAGGGAGACACTGAGACACTGGGACACTAGGACACTGGGACACTGAGACACTAGGATACTGGGACACTGAGACACTAGGGCACTGGGACACTGGGACACTGAGACACTAGGACACTGAGACACTAGGACACTGGGACACGGAGACACTAGGACACTGAGAGACTAGGACACTGAGACACTAGGACAGTAGGACACTGAGACTCTGGGACACGGAGACACTGGGACTCTGAGACACTGGGACACTGGGACACTGAGACATGGAGACACTAGGACACTGGGACACTGAGACACTGGGACACTGAAACACTGAGATACTAGGACACTGAGACACTGAGACACGGAGACACTGGGACACTGAGACACGGAGACACTGGGACACTAGAACACTAGGTCACTGAGACACTAGGACACGAGGACACTGGGACACTGAGACACGGAGACACGGAGACACGGCGACACTGGGACACTGAGACACGGAGACACTGAGACACTGAGACACGGAGACACTGGGGCACTTAGACACGGAGACACGGGGACACTGAGACACGGAGACACTGAGACACTGAGACACGGAGACACGGGGACACGGAGACACGGAGCCACTGAGACACGGAGCCACTGGGACACGGGGACACTGAGACACTGAGACACTGGGACACTAGGACACTGGGACACTGAGACACGGAGACACTGGGACACTGGGACACTGAGACACGGAGACACTGGGACACTGGGACACTGAGACATGGAGACACTGGGACACTGGGACACTGAGACATGGAGACACTGGGACACTGAGACACGGAGACACGGAGACACTGGGACACTGAGACACGGAGACACTGGGACACTGAGACACGGGGACACTGAGACACTGGGACACTGAGACATGGAGACACTGGGACACTGGGACACTGAGACACTGGGACACTGGGACACTACAACACTAGGACACTGAGACACGGAGACACTGGGACACTGAGACACTGGGACACTGGGACACTGAGACACGGAGACACTGAGACACTGAAACACAAGGACACTGAGACACTAGAACACTGAGACACTGGGACACTGAGGCACTGGGACACTAGAACACTGGGACACTGACACTATGACACTGAGACACTGGGACACTGGGACACTGGGACACTAGGACACTGGAACACTGAGACACGGAGACACTGGGACTCTGAGACACGGAGACACTGAGACACTGAAACACAAGGACACTGAGACACTAGCACACTAGGACACTGAGACACTAGGACACTGAGACACTGGGACACGGACACTATGACACTGAGACACTGGGTCACTGAGACACTGAGACACTGGGACACGGAGACACTGGGACACTGGGACACTGAGACACGGAGACACTGGGACACTGGGACACTGAGACACTAGAACACTAGGACACAGGGACACGGAGACACTGGGACACTAGGACACTGGGACACTGAGACACTAGGACACTGAGACACTGGGACACTAGGACACTGGGATCTGGGACACGGAGACACTGGGACACTGGGACACTAGGACACTGGGATCTGGGACACGGAGACACTGGGACACGGAGACACTGGGACACTGAGACACTGGGACACGGAGACACTGGGACACTAAGACAATGGGACACTGAGACACTGGGACACAGACACTAGGACACTGGGACACTGAGACACTGGGATACTGGGACACTGAGACACTAGAACACTGAGACACTGGGACACTGCGACACTGGGATCTGGGACACGGAGACACTGGGACACTAGGACACTGAGATACTGGGACACTGAGACACTGGGACACCAGAACACTGAGACACGGAGACACTGGGACACGGAGACACTGGGACACTGAGACACTGGGACACGGAGACACTGGGATCTGGGACACGGAGACACTGGGACACTCGGGGACACTGGGACACGGAGACACTAGAACACTGAGACACTGAGACACTGGGACACTGAGACACTAGGACACTGGGACACTGAAAATAGGACACTGGGACACGGAGACACTGGGACACGGAGACACTGGGACACTGAGACACGGAGACACTGGGACACTGAGACACTAGAACACAGAGACACTGGGACACTGAGACACGGAGACACTGAGACACTGAAACACTAGGACACTGAGACACTAGGACACTGAGACACTGGGACACTGAGACACTGAGACACTGGGACACTGAGACACTGGGACACTATGACACGGAGACACTGAGACACTGAAACACTAGGACACTGAGACACTAGGACACTGAGACACTGGGACACTGGGACACTGGGACACTAGAACACTGGGACACTAGGACACTGAGACACTGAGACACTATGACACGGAGACACTGGGACACGGAGACACTGGGACACTAGGACACTGAGACACTATGACACGGAGACACTGGGACACTGAGACACTGTGACACTAGGACACTGGGACACTGAGACACTGGGACACTGGGACACTGAGACACTAGGGCACTGGGACACTGAGACACTAGGACACTAGGACACTAGGACACTGAGACACTAGGACACTGGGACACGGAGACACTAGGACACTGAGACACTAGGACACAAGGACACTGAGACACTAGGACAGTAGGAGACTGGGACACGGAGACACTAGGACACTGAGACACTAGGACACTGAGACACTGGGACACTGAGACACTGAGACACGGAGACACTGGGACACTGAGACACGGAGACACTGGGACACTGAGACACGGAGACACTGGGACACTGTGACACTGTGACACAGAGACACGGGGACCCGGAGACACTGGGATACGGAGACACGGAGACACTGGGACACTGAGACACGGAGACACGGAGACACTGGGGCACTGAGACACGGGGACACGGAGACACGGGGACACTGAGACACGGAGACACTGGGAAACGGAGACACGGGGACACTGAGACACGGAGACACGGAGACACTGAGACACGGTGACACTGGGACACTGAGACACGGAGACACTGGGACACTGTGACACAGAGACACGGGGACACGGAGACACTGGGACACTGAGACACGGAGACACTGGGACACTGTGACACAGAGACACGGGGACACGAAGACACTGGGACACTGAGACACGGAGACACTGGGACACTGAGACACGGAGACACTGGGACACTGAGACACTGGGGCACTGAGACACGGAGACACTGGGACACTGAGACACGGAGACACTGGGACACTGAGACACGGAGACACTGGGACACTGAGACACTGGGGCACTGAGACACGGAGACACTGGGACACTGAGACACTGGGGCACTGAGACACTGAGACACGGAGACACTGGGACACTGAGACACGAGAACACTAGGACACGGAGACACTGGGACACTGAGACACTGGGGCACTGAGACACTGAGACACTGAGACACGGAGACACTGGGACACTGGGGCACTGAGACACGGAGACACTGGGACACTGAGACACTGGGGCACTGAGACACTGAGACACGGAGACACTGGGACACTGAGACACGAGAACACTAGGACACGGAGACACTGGGACACTGAGACACTGGGGCACTGAGACACTGAGACACTGAGACACGGAGACACTGGGACACTGGGACACTGAGACACTGGGGCACTGAGACACGGAGACACTGAGACACGGAGACACTGGGACACGGAGACACGGGGACACGGAGACACTGGGACACTGAGACACGGAGACACTGAGACACGGAGACACGGGGACACAGACACGGAGACACTGATACACGGAGGCACTGGGACACTGAGACACGAGAACACTGGGACACTGAGACACTGGGGCACTGAGACACGGAGACACTGAGACACTGAGACACGGGGACACGGAGACACTGAGACAGGGAGACACTGGGACACTGGGACACGGAGACACTGAGACACGGGGACACGGAGACACTGAGACACGGAGACACTGGGACACTGGGACACGGAGACACTGTGACACAGAGACACTGAGACACGGAGACACTGGGACACGGGGACACTGAGACACGGAGACACTGGGACACTGAGACACGGAGACACGGGGACACGGAGACACTGAGACACGGAGACACTGGGACACTGGGACACGGAGACACTGTGACACAGAGACACTGAGACACGGAGACACTGGGACACGGGGACACTGAGACACGGAGACACTGGGACACTGAGACACGGAGACACGGGGACACTGAGACACGGAGACACGGAGACACTGGGACACTGAGACACGAGAACACTAGGACACGGAGACACGGGGACACTGAGACACGGAGACACGGAGACACTGAGACACGGAGACACTGGGACACTGAGACACTAGGACACGGAGACACGGGGACACGGGGACACGGGGACACTGAGACACTAGAACACTAGGACACGGGGACACGGGGACACTGAGACACTGGGACACTGAGACACGAGAACACTAGGACACGGAGACACTGAGACACGGGGACACGGGGACACTGAGACACGGGGACACGGAGACAGTGGGACACTGAGACACTAGGACACGGAGACACTGAGGCACGGGGACACTGAGACACGGAGATACTGGGACACTGAGACACGAGAACACTAGGACACGGAGACACTGAGACACGGAGACACGGGGACACTGAGACACGGAGACACTGGGACACGAGAACACTAGGACACGGAGACACTGAGACACGGGGACACTGAGACACTGGGACACGAGAACACTAGGACACGGAGACACTGAGACACGGGGACACTGAGACACGGAGACACGGAGACACTGGGACACTGAGACACGAGAACACTAGGACATGGAGACACGGAGACACTGAGACACGGGGACACGGGGACACTGAGACACGGAGACACGGGGACACTGAGACACGGAGACACTGGGACACGAGAACACTAGGACACGGAGACACGGGGACACGGGGACACTGAGACACTGGGACACTGAGACACGAGAACACTAGGACACGGAGACACTGAGACACGGGGACACTGAGACACGGAGACACGGAGACACTGGGACACTGAGACACGAGAACACTAGGACATGGAGACACGGAGACACTGAGACACGGGGACATGGGGACACTGAGACACGGAGACACTGGGACACTGAGACACGAGAACACTAGGACACGGAGACACGGAGACACTGAGACACGGAGACACGGAGACACGGGGACACTGAGACACGGAGACACTGGGACACTGAGACACGAGAACACTAGGACACGGAGACACTGGGACACTGAGACACGGAGACACTGAGACACTGAAACACTAGGACACTGAGACACTGGGACACTGAGACACTGGGACACTAGAACACTGGGACACTGAGACATTATGACACGGTGACACTGGGACAGGGAGACACTGAGACACTGGGACAATAGGACACTGGGACACTGAGACACTAGGATACTGGGACACTGAGACACTAGGGCACTGGGACACTGAGACACTAGGACACTGAGACACTAGGACACTGGGACACGGAGACACTAGGACACTGAGAGACTAGGACACTGAGACACTAGGACAGTAGGACACTGAGACTCTGGGACACGGAGACACTGGGACTCTGAGACACTGGGACACTGGGACACTGAGACATGGAGACACTAGGACACTGGGACACTGAGACACTGGGACACTGAAACACTGAGATACTAGGACACTGAGACACTGAGACACGGAGACACTGGGACACTGAGACACGGAGACACTGGGACACTAGAACACTAGGTCACTGAGACACTAGGACACGAGGACACTGGGACACTGAGACACGGAGACACGGCGACACTGGGACACTGAGACACGGAGACACTGAGACACTGAGACACGGAGACACTGGGGCACTTAGACACGGAGACACGGGGACACTGAGACACGGAGACACTGAGACACTGAGACACGGAGACACGGGGACACGGAGACACGGAGCCACTGAGACACGGAGCCACTGGGACACGGGGACACTGAGACACTGAGACACTGGGACACTAGGACACTGGGACACTGAGACACGGAGACACTGGGACACTGGGACACTGAGACATGGAGACACTGGGACACTGGGACACTGAGACATGGAGACACTGGGACACTGAGACACGGAGACACGGAGACACTGGGACACTGAGACACGGAGACACTGGGACACTGAGACACGGGGACACTGAGACACTGGGACACTGAGACATGGAGACACTGGGACACTGAGACACTGGGACACTGGGACACTACAACACTAGGACACTGAGACACGGAGACACTGGGACACTGAGACACTGGGACACTGAGACACGGAGACACTGAGACACTGAAACACAAGGACACTGAGACACTAGAACACTGAGACACTGGGACACTGAGGCACTGGGACACTAGAACACTGGGACACTGACACTATGACACTGAGACACTGGGACACTGAGACACTGGGACACTAGGACACTGGAACACTGAGACACGGAGACACTGGGACTCTGAGACACGGAGACACTGAGACACTGAAACACAAGGACACTGAGACACTAGCACACTAGGACACTGAGACACTAGGACACTGAGACACTGGGACACGGACACTATGACACTGAGACACTGGGTCACTGAGACACTGAGACACTGGGACACGGAGACACTGGGACACTGGGACACTGAGACACGGAGACACTGGGACACTGGGACACTGAGACACTAGAACACTAGGACACAGGGACACGGAGACACTGGGACACTGGGACACTGAGACACTGGGACACTGAGACACTGAAACACAAGGACACTGAGACAGTAGGTCACTGAGACACTGGGACACTGAGACACTGGGACATGAGAACACTGGGACACGGAGACACTGGGATCTGGGACACGGAGACACTGGGACACTGGGACACTGAGAGACTGGGACACTAGGACACTGGGACACGGAGACACTGGGATCTGGGACACGGAGACACTGGGACACTGAGAGACTGGGACACTAGGACACTGGGACACGGAGACACTGGGATCTGGGACACGGAGACACTGGGACACTGGGACACTAGGACACTGAGACACTGGGACACGGAGACACTGGGACACTGGAACACTGGGACACTGAGACATGGAGACACTAGGACACTGGGACACTGAGACACTGGGACACTGAGACACTGAGACACGGAGACACTGATACACGGAGACACGGGGACACTGAGACACTGGGACACGGGGACACGGAGACACGGAGACACGGGGACACTGAGACACTGAGACACTGGGACACTAGGACACTGAGACACGGAGACACTGGGACACTGAGACACTGGGACACTGAGACACGGGGACACGGAGACACGGAGACACTGGGACACTGAGACAAGGAGACACTGAGACACTGGGACACTATGACACTGAGACACTGGGGCACTGGGACACTGACACTGAGACACTGAGACACTGGGACACTGAGACGCTGGGACACTGAGACACTGGGACACTAGGCCACTGGGACACTGGGACACTATGACACTGAGACACTGAGACACTGGGACACTGAGACACTGGGACACTAGGACACTGGGACACTGAGACACTGGGGCACTGAGACACGGAGACACTGGGACACTGGGACACTGAGACACTAGAACACTAGGACACTGAGACACGGAGACACTGGGACACTGAGACACGGAGACACGGAGACACTGATACACGGAGACACGGGGACACTGAGACACTGGGACACGGGGACACGGAGACACGGAGACACGGGGACACTGAGACACTGAGACACTGGGACACTAGGACACTGAGACACGGAGACACTGGGACACTGAGACACTGGGACACTGAGACACGGGGACACGGAGACACGGAGACACTGGGACACTGAGACAAGGAGACACTGAGACACTGGGACACTATGACACTGAGACACTGGGGCACTGGGACACTGACACTGAGACACTGAGACACTGGGACACTGAGACGCTGGGACACTGAGACACTGGGACACTAGGCCACTGGGACACTGGGACACTATGACACTGAGACACTGAGACACTGGGACACTGAGACACTGGGACACTAGGACACTGGGACACTGAGACACTGGGGCACTGAGACACGGAGACACTGGGACACTGGGACACTGAGACACTAGAACACTAGGACACTGAGACACGGAGACACTGGGACACTGAGACACGGAGACACGGAGACACTGAGACACTGAAACACAAGGACACTGAGACAGTAGGACACTGAGACACTAGGACACTGAGACACTGGGACACTGAGACACTGGGACACGAGAACACTGGGACACTGAGACAGTGAGACACGGAGACACGGAGACACTGGGACACGGAGACACTGGGACACTGAGAGACTGGGACACTGGGACACGGAGACACTGGGACACTGGGACACTAGGACACGGGGACACGGAGATACTAGGGCACTGAGACACTGGGACACTAGGACACTGAGACACTGAGACACTAGGACACTGGGACACTGAGACACTGGGACACTAGAACACTGAGACACGGAGACACTGGGACACGGGGATCTGGGACATGGAGACACTGGGACACGGAGACACTGGGACACGGAGACACTGGGACACTGAGACACTGGGACACTGGGACACGGGGATCTGGGACATGGAGACACTGGGACACTGAGACACTGGGACACTAGGACACCGAGACACTGGGACACGGAGACACTGGGACACAGGCACTGGGACACTGCGACACTGGGACACTGAGACACTAGGACACTGGGACACTGGGACACTGAGGCACTAGGACACTGGGACTCTGGGACACGGAGACACTGGGACACTGAGACACTGAGACACTAGGACACTGAGACACTGGGACACTGGGATCTGGGACATGGAGAAACTGGGACACTGAGACACTGGGACACGAGGACACCGAGACACTGGGACATGGAGACACTGGGACACTGAGGCACGGAGACACTGGGACACCGAGACACCGAGACACGGAGACACTGGGACACTGAGACACTGAGACACGGAGACACGGGGACACGGAGACACGGAGACATTGGGACACTGAGACACGGAGACACTGGGACACCGAGACACGGAGACACTGGGACACTGAGACACTGAGACACGGAGACACGGGGACACGGAGACACGGAGACATTGGGACACTGAGACACGGAGACACTGGGACACTGAGACATGGAGACACGGGGACACTGAGACACTGAAACACAGAGACACTGGGACACTGAGACACGGAGACACGGAGACACTGAGACACGGAGACACTGGGACACTGAGACACTGGGACACTGAGACACGGGGACACTGAGACACGGAGACACGGAGACACTGGGACACTGAGACACTGAGACACGGAGACACTGGGACACTGAGACACTGAGACATTGGGACACGGAGACACTGGGACACTGAGACACGGAGACACTGGGACACTGAGACACGGGGACACTGAGACACGGAGACACTGGGACACTGAGACACTGAGACACGGAGACACGGAGACACTGGGACACGGAGACATGCGGACACTGAGACACGGAGACACGGAGACACTGAGACACGGAGACACGGAGACATTGGGACACTGAGACAAGGAGACACTGGGACACTGAGACACGGAGACACTGGGACACTGGGACACTGAGACACGGGGACACGGAGACACGGAGATACTGGGACACTGAGACACTGAGACACGGAGACACTGGGACACGGAGACACGGGGACACTGGGACACTGAGACACGGAGACACTGGGACACTGAGACACGGAGACACTGGGACACAGAGACACGGGGACACTGAGACACGGAGACACGGAGACACTGGGACACTGAGACACGGGGACACTGAGACACGGAGACACTGAGACACGGAGACACGGGGACACGGAGACACGGAGACACTGGGACACAGACACTGGGACACTAGAACACAGGGACACTGGGACACTGAGACATGGAGACACTAGGACACTAGAACACTCGGACACTGAGACACGGAGACACTGAGATACTGAAACACTAGGACACTGAGACACTAGAACACTAGGACACTGGGACACTGGGACACTGAGACACGGAGACTGTAGGACACTGAGACACTAGAACACTAGGACACTGAGACACGGAGACACTAGGACACTGAGACACTGGGACACTGGGACACTGAGACACGGAGACACTTGGACACTGGGGCACTGAGACACGGAGACACTAGGACACTGAGACACTAGAACACTAGGACACTGGGACACTGGGACACTGAGACACTGGGACACTGGGACACTGAGACACGGAGACACTGGGACACTGAGACACGGAGACACTAGGACACTGAGACACTAGAACACTGGGTCACTGAGACACTGAGACACTGGGACACTGGGACACTGAGACACTGGGACACTGGGACACTGAGACACGGAGACACTAGGACACTGGGGCACTGAGACACGGAGACACTAGGACACTGAGACACTAGAACACTAGGACACTGGGACACTGGGACACTGAGACACTGGGACACTGGGACACTGAGACACGGAGACACTGGGACACTAGAACACTCGGACACTGAGACACGGAGACACTGAGATACTGAAACACTAGGACACTGAGACACTAGAACACTAGGACACTGGGACACTGGGACACTGAGACACGGAGACTGTAGGACACTGAGACACTAGAACACTAGGACACTGAGACACGGAGACACTAGGACACTGAGACACTGGGACACTGGGACACTGAGACACGGAGACACTTGGACACTGGGGCACTGAGACACGGAGACACTAGGACACTGAGACACTAGAACACTAGGACACTGGGACACTGGGACACTGAGACACTGGGACACTGGGACACTGAGACACGGAGACACTGGGACACTGAGACACGGAGACACTAGGACACTGAGACACTAGAACACTGGGTCACTGAGACACTGAGACACTGGGACACTGGGACACTGAGACACTGGGACACTGGGACACTGAGACACGGAGACACTAGGACACTGGGGCACTGAGACACGGAGACACTAGGACACTGAGACACTAGAACACTAGGACACTGGGACACTGGGACACTGAGACACTGGGACACTGGGACACTGAGACACGGAGACACTGGGACACTGAGACACGGAGACACTAGGACACTGAGACACTAGAACACTGGGTCACTGAGACACTGAGACACTGGGACACTGGGACACTGAGACACTGGGACACTGGGACACTGAGACACGGAGACACTAGGACACTGAGACACGGAGACACTAGGACACTGAGACACGGAGACACTAGGACACTGAGACACTAGAACACTGGGTCACTGAGACACTGGGACACTGAGACACTGGGACACTGGGACACTGGGACACTGGGACACTGAGACACGGAGACACTAGGACACTGAGACACGGAGACACTAGGACACTGAGACACTAGAACACTGGGACACTGAGACACTGGGACACTGAGACACTGGGACACTGGGACACTGGGACACTGGGACACTGAGACACGGAGACACTAGGACACTGAGACACTAGAACACTGGGACACTGAGACACTGAGACACTGGGATACTGAGACACTGGGACACTGGGACACTGGGACACTGAGACACTAGAACACTGGGACACTGAGACACTGAGACACTGGGACACTGGGACACGGAGACACGGAGACACTGGGGCACTGAGACACGGAGACACTGGGACACTGGGACACTGAGACACGGAGACACGAGGACACTGAGACACTAGAACACTGGGACACTGAGACACTGGGATACTGAGACACTGGGATACTGGGACACTGGGACACTGAGACACGGAGACACTAGGACACTGAGACACTAGAACACTGAGACACTGAGACACTGGGACACTGAGACACTGGGACACTGAGACACTGAGACACTGGGACACTGGGACACTGAGACACGGAGACACTGGGGCACTGAGACACGGAGACACTGGGACACTGGGACACTGAGACACTAGAACACTAGGACACTGAGACACGGAGACACGAGGACACTGAGACACTAGAACACTGGGACACTGAGACACTGAGACACTGGGACACTGGGACACTGGGACACTGAGACACGGAGACACTGGGGCACTGAGACACTGGGACACTGAGACACTAGAACACTAGGACACTGAGACACTGGGACACTGAGACACTGGGACACTGGGACACTGAGACACGGAGACACTGGGGCACTGAGACACGGAGACACTAGGACACTGAGACACTAGAACACTAGGACACTGAGACACTGGGACACTGGGACACTGAGACACTGGGACACTGAGACACGGAGACACTAGGACACTGGGACACTGAGACACGGAGACACTAGGACACTGAGACACTGGGACACTGGGACACTGAGACACTGGGACACTGAGGCACTGGGACACTGGGACACTGGGACACTGAGACACTAGGACACTGAGACACTAGAACACTGGGATACTGAGACACTGAGACACTGGGACACTGAGACACTGGGACACTGGGACACTGAGACACGGAGACACTAGGACACTGAGACACTAGAACACTGAGACACTGGGACACTGGGACACGGAGACACTAGGACACTGAGACACTAGAACACTGAGACACTGAGACACTGGGACACTGGGACACTGAGACACTGGGACACTGAGACACTAGAACACTGGGACACTGAGACACTGAGACACTGGGACACTGAGACACTGGGACACTGGGACACTGAGACACGGAGACACTAGGACACTGAGACACTAGAACACTGGGGACACTGAGACACTGGGACACTGAGACACTGGGACACTGGGACACTGAGACACGGAGACACTAGGACACTGAGACACTGAGACACTGGGACACTGAGACACTGGGACACTGGGACACTGGGACACTGAGACACGGAGACACTAGGACACTAGAACACTGGGACACTGAGACACTGAGACACTAGAACACTGGGTCACTGAGACACTGAGACACTGAGACACTGGGACACTGGGACACTGAGACACTGGGACACTGGGACACTGAGACACGGAGACACTGGGGCACTGAGACACTGGGACACTGGGACACTGAGACACTAGAACACTAGGACACTGAGACACGGAGACACTAGGACACTGAGACACTAGAACACTGGGACACTGAGACACGGGACACTGGGACACTGGGACACTGAGACACGGAGACACGGAGGCACTGAGACACGGAGACACTTGGACACTGAGACACTAGAACACTGAGACACTGAGACACTAGAACACTGGGACACTGAGACACTGAGACACTGGGACACTGAGACACTGAGACACTGAGACACGGAGACACTGGGGCACTGAGACACGGAGACACTGGGACACTGGGACACTGAGACACTAGAACACTAGGACACTGAGACACGGAGACACTAGGACACTGAGACACTAGAACACTGAGACACTGGGACACTGGGACACTGGGACACTGAGACACGGAGACACGGAGGCACTGAGACACGGAGACACTGGGACACTGAGACACTAGAACACTAGGACACTAGGACACTGAGACACGGAGACACTGAGACACTGGGACACGGAGACACGGAGACACTGAGACACTAGGACACTGAGGCACTGAGACACTGGGACACTGGGACACTGGGACACTGAGACACTGGGAAACTGGGACACGGAGACACTAGGACACTGGGACACTGAGGCACGGAGACACTAGGACACTGAGACACTAGAACACTGGGACACTGAGACACTGAGACACTGGGACACTGGGACACTGAGACACTGGGACACTGGGACACTGAGACACGGAGACACGGAGACACTGGGGCACTGAGACACGGAGACACGGAGACACTAGGACACTGAGACACTAGAACACTGGGACACTGAGACACTGAGACACTGGGACACTGAGACACTGGGACACTGAGACACGGAGACACGGAGACACTGGGGCACTGAGACACGGAGACACTGGGTACTGAGACACTAGAACACTAGGACACTGAGACACGGAGACACTGGGACACTGAGACACTGGGACACGGAGACACTAGGACACTGAGACACTAGAACACTAGGACACTGAGGCACTGGGACACTGGGACACTGGGACACTGAGACACGGAGACACTGGGACACTGAGACACGGAGACACTGGGACACTGGGACACTGGGACACGGAGACACTAGGACACTGAGACACTAGAACACTGGGACACTGAGACACTGAGACACTGGGACACTGAGACACTGGGACACTGGGACACTGAGACACGGAGACACGGAGACACTGGGGCACTGGGACACTGGGACACTGAGACACGGAGACACGGAGACACTGGGGCACTGAGACACGGAGACACTGGGACACTGGGCCACTGAGACACTGGGACACTGAGACACTGGGACACTGGGACACTGAGACACGGAGACACTAGGACACTAGAACACTAGGACACTGAGACACGGAGACACGGAGGCACTGAGACACTAGAACACTAGGACACTGAGACACTGAGACACTGGGACACTGAGACACTGGGACACGGAGACACTGGGACACTGAGACACGGAGACACTGGGACACTGGGACACTGAGACACGAGAACACTAGGACACTGAGACACTGGGACACTGAGACACTGGGACACGGAGACACTGGGACACTGGGACACTGAGACACGGAGACACTGGGATACTGGGACACGGAGACACTGGGACACTGAGACACTGAGACACGGAGACACGGGGACACGGAGACACTGGGACACTGAGACACGGAGTCACTGGGACACTGAGACACGGGGACACTGAGACACGGAGACACTGAGACACGGAGACACTGGGACACTGAGACACTGGTACACTGAGACACGGAGACACTGAGACACTGAGACACTAGAACACTAGGACACTGAGACACTGAGACACTGGGACACTGAGACACTGGGACACGGAGACACTGGGACACTGAGACACGGAGACACTGGGACACTGGGACACTGAGACACGAGAACACTAGGACACTGAGACACTGGGACACTGAGACACTGGGACACGGAGACACTGGGACACTGGGACACTGAGACACGGAGACACTGGGATACTGGGACACGGAGACACTGGGACACTGAGACACTGAGACACGGAGACACGGGGACACGGAGACACTGGGACACTGAGACACGGAGTCACTGGGACACTGAGACACGGGGACACTGAGACACGGAGACACTGAGACACGGAGACACTGGGACACTGAGACACTGGTACACTGAGACACGGAGACACTGAGACACTGAGACACTGAAACACTAGAACACTAGGAGACGGAGACACGGGGACACTGAGACACGGAGACACTGAGACACTAGGACACGGAGACACTGGGTCACTGAGACACGGAGACACTGGGACACTGAGACACTAGAACACTAGGAGACGGAGACACGGGGACACTGAGACACGGAGACACTGAGACACGGAGATACTGGGACACTGAGACACGGAGACACGGAGACACTGGGACACTGAGACACTGGGACACTGGGACACGGAGACACGGGAACACTGAGACACGGAGACACTGGGACACTGAGACACAGAGACACTGGGACACTAAGACAGTGAGACACGGAGACACTGGGACACGGGGACACGGAGACACTGGGACACTGAGACACGGAGACACTGGGACACTGAGACACGGGGACACTGAGACACTGGGACACGGAGACACTGAGACACTGGTACACTGAGACACTGGGACACTGAGACACGGAGACACTGAGACACTGGTACACTGAGACACGGAGACACGGAGACACTGAGACACTGAAACACTAGGACACTGGGACACTGAGACACGGAGACACTGGGACACTGAGACACGGAGACACTGGGACACTGAGACACTGAGACACGGAGACACGGGGACACGGAGACACTGGGACACTGAGACACGGAGACACTGAGACACGGGGACACTGAGACACGGAGACACTGAGACACGGAGACACTGGGACACTGAGACACTGGTACACTGAGACACGGAGACACTGAGACACTGAAACACTAGGACACTAGGACACGGAGACACTGGGTCACTGAGACACGGAGACACTGGGACACTGAGACACTAGAACACTAGGAGACGGAGACACGGGGACACGGAGACACGGAGACACTGGGACACTGAGACACGGAGACACTGGGACACAGACACTGGGACACTAGAACACAGGGACACTGGGACACTAGAACACAGGGACACTGGGACACTGACACATGGAGACACTAGGACACTAGAACACTAGGACACTGAGACACGGAGACACGGAGGCACTGAGACACTAGAACACTAGGACACAGAGACACTGGGACACTGAGACACTGGGACACTGAGACACTGGGACACTGGGACACGGAGACACTGGGACACTGGGACACTGAGACACGGAGACACTGGGACACTGGGACACTGGGACACTGAGACACGAGAACACTAGGACACTGATACACTGGGACACTGAGACACTGGGGCACGGAGACACTGGGACACTGGGACACTGAGACACTGGGACACTGGGACACTGAGACACGAGAACACTAGGACACTGAGACACGGAGACACTGGGACACTGAGACACTGGGACACTGAGACACGGAGACACTGAGACACTGAAACACAAGGACACTGAGACACTAGAACACTATGACACTGAGACACTGGGACACTGAGACACTGGGACACTAGAACACTGGGACACTGAGACACTGGGACACTAGAACACTGGGACACTGAGACATGGAGACACTAGGACACTGGGACACTGAGACACTGGGACACGGAGACACTAGGACACTGAGACACTAGGACACTAGGACACTGAGACACTAGGACAGTAGGACACTGAGACACTGGGACACGGAGACACTAGGACACTGAGACACTAGGACACTGAGACACTAGGACAGTAGGACACTGAGACACTGGGACACGGAGGCACTGGGACACTAGAACACTGGGACACTGAGACATGGAGACTCTAGGATACTGGGACACTCAGACACTGGGACACTGGGACACGGAGACACTAGGACTCTGAGACACTGAGACACTGGGACACTAGAACACTGGGACACTGAGACACTGGGACACTAGAACACTGGGACACTGAGACATGGAGACACTAGGACACTGGGACACTGAGACACTGGGACACGGAGACACTAGGACACTGAGACACTAGGACACTAGGACACTGAGACACTAGGACAGTAGGACACTGAGACACTGGGACACGGAGACACTAGGACACTGAGACACTAGGACACTAGGACACTGAGACACTAGGACAGTAGGACACTGAGACACTGGGACACGGAGACACTGGGACACTAGAACACTGGGACACTGAGACATGGAGACTCTAGGATACTGGGACACTCAGACACTGGGACACTGGGACACTGGGACACGGAGACACTAGGACTCTGAGACACTGAGACACTAGGACACTAGCACACTGAGACACTAGGACAGTAGGACACTGAGACACTGAGACACTGGGACACGGAGACACTAGGACACTGAGACACTGGGACACTGAGACACTGGGACACTGGGACACGTACACACGGGAACACTGAGACACGGAGACACTGGGACACTGGGACACTGAGACACGGAGACACTGAGACACGGGGACACTGAGACACGGAGACACTGAGACACGGAGACACTGGGACACTGAGACACGGAGACACGGAGACACTGGGACACGGAGACACGGGAACACTGAGACACGGAGACACGGGAACACTGAGACACGGAGACACGGGAACACTGGGACACGGGAACACTGAGACACGGAGACACTGGGACACTGAGACACTGAGACACTGGGACACGTACACACGGGAACACTGAGACACGGAGACACTGGGACACTGGGACACTGAGACACGGAGACACTGAGACACTGAGACACGGGGACACTGAGACACTGAGACACGGAGACACGGAGACACGGAGACACTGGGACACTGGGACACGGAGACACTAAAACACTGAGACACGGAGACACGGGAACACTGAGACACGGAGACACGGGAACACTGGGACACGGAGACACGGGAACACTGAGACACGGAGACACTGGGACACTGAGACACTGAGACACAGAGACACTGGGACACTAAGACACTGAGACACGGAGACACGGGGACACGGAGACACTGGGACACTGAGACACGGAGACACAGGAACACTGAGACATGGGGACACTGAGACACGGAGACACTGGGACACTGAGACACTGGGACACTAGAACACTGGGACACTGAGACATGGAGACTCTAGGATACTGGGACACTGAGACACTAGGACACTGAGACACAAGGACAGTAGGACACTGAGACACTGAGACACTGGGACACGGAGACACTAGGATACTGAGACACTGAGACAGTAGGCCACTGGGACACTGAGACACTGAGACACTAGGACACTGAGACACTGGGACACTGAGACACTGGGACACTAGAACACTGGGACACTGAGACATGGAGACACTAGGACACTGGGACACTGGGACACGGAGACACTGGGACAATCGGACACTGAGACACTAGAACACTAGGACACTGAGACACGGAGACACTGAGACACTGAGACACAGAGACACAGAGACACAGAGACACTGGGACACTGGGACACTGAGACACTGGTACACTGAGACACGAGGACACTAGGACACTGAGACACTGGGACACTCGAACACTGGGACACTGAGACATGGAGACGCTAGGACACTGGGACACTGGGACACGGAGACACAGGGACACTGGGACACTGAGGCACTAGAACACTAGGACACTGGGACACTAGAACACTAGGACACTGAGACACTAGGACACGAGGACACTGAGACACTGGGACACTGAGACACTGGGACACTAGAACACTGGGACACTAGGACACTAGGACACGGAGACACGGAGACACTGGGACACTGAGACACGGAGACACTGGGACACTGAGACACGGCGACACGGAGACACTGGGACACTGAGACACTGAGACACTGGGACACGAGCACACTGGGACACTGGGACACTAGAACACTAGGACACTGAGACACGAGGACACTGAGACACTGGGACACTGAGACACTGGGAGACTGAGACACTAGGACACTGAGACACTGGGACACTAGAACACGGGGACACTGGGATACGGAGACACAGGGACCCTGGGACACTGGGATACTGAGACACTGTGACACTAGAACACTAGAACACTGGGACACTGGGACACTAGAACACTAGGACACTGAGACACTAGGACACGAGGACACTGAGACACTGGGACACTGGGAGACTGAGACACTAGGACACTGAGACACTGAGACATTGGGACTCTGGGACACTAGAACACTGGGACACTGGGACACTGAGACACTCGAACACTAGGACACTGAGACACGGAGACACGAGAACACTGAGACACTGGGACACTGAGACACGGAGACACTAGGACACTGGGACACGGAGACACGAGGACACTGAGACACTAGGACATTGAGACACGGAGACACTAGAACACTGAGACACTGGGACACTGAGACACTGGGACACTGGGACACTAGAACACTGGGACACTGAGACATGGAGACACTAGGACACTGGGACACGGAGACACAAGGATACTGAGACACTGAGACACTGAGACACTAGGACACTGAGACACTGGGACACTAGAACACTGGTACACTGAAACATGGAGACACTAGGACACTGGGACACTGAGACACTGGGACACGGAGACACTGGGACAATCGGACACTGGGACACTGAGACACTAGAACACTAGGACACTGAGACACGGAGACACGGAGACACTGAGACACGGAGACACTGGGACACTGAGACACTGGGACACTGGGACACTGGGACACTAGAACACTAGGACACTGAGACACTGAAACACGAGGACACTGAGACACTGGGACACTGAGACACTGGGACACTGAGACACTAGGACACTGAGACACTAGAACACTGGGAGACTGGGACACTGAGACATGGAGACACTAGGACACTGGGACACTGAGACACTGGGACACTAGAACACTGGGACACTGGGACACTAGAACACTAGGACACTGAGACACTGAGACACTGAAACACTAGGACACGAGGACACTGAGACACTGGGACACTGAGACACTGGGACACTGAGACACTAGGACACTGAGACACTGAGACACTGGGACACTAGAACACTGGGAGACTGGGACACTGAGAAATGGAGACACTAGGACACTGGGGCACTTAGACACTGAGACACTGGGACACGGAGACACTGGGACACTGAGACCATAGGACACTGAGACACGGAGACACTAGGACACGGAGACATGGAGACACTGGGACACGGAGACACGGAGACACTGGGACACTGGGACACTGAGACACGGAGACACGGAGACACGGAGACACTGGGACACTGAGACACGGAGACACTGGGACACGGAGACACTGGGACACGGAGACACTGGGACACGGAGACACGGAGACACTGGGACACGGGGACACTGAGACACTAGAACACTAGGACACTGAGACACGGAGACACTGAGACACGGAGACACTGGGACACGGAGACACTGGGACACTGAGACACTGGGACACTGAGACACTGGGACACGGAGACACTGGGACACTGAGACACTAGAACACTAGGACACTGAGTCACGGAGACACTGGGACAGGGAGACACGGAGACACTGGGACACGGAGACACTGGGACACGGAGACACTGAGACACGGAGACACTGGGACACAGACACTGGGACACTAGAACACTGGGACACTGAGACATGGAGACACTAGGACACTGGGACACTGAGACACTGAGCCACTGGGACACGGAGACACTGGGACACTGAGACCATAGGACACTGAGACACGGAGACACTAGGACACGGAGACATGGAGACACTGGGACACGGAGACACGGAGACACTGGGACACTGGGACACTGAGACACGGAGACACGGAGACACGGAGACACTGGGACACTGAGACACGGAGACACTGGGACACGGAGACACTGGGACACGGAGACACTGGGACACGGAGACACGGAGACACTGGGACACGGGGACACTGAGACACTAGAACACTAGGACACTGAGACACGGAGACACTGAGACACGGAGACACTGGGACACGGAGACACTGGGACACTGAGACACTGGGACACTGAGACACTGGGACACGGAGACACTGGGACACTGAGACACTAGAACACTAGGACACTGAGTCACGGAGACACTGGGACAGGGAGACACGGAGACACTGGGACACGGAGACACTGGGACACGGAGACACTGAGACACGGAGACACTGGGACACAGACACTGGGACACTAGAACACTGGGACACTGAGACATGGAGACACTAGGACACTGGGACACTGAGACACTGAGCCACTGGGACACGGAGACACTGGGACACTGGAACACTAGGACACTGAGACACGGAATCACTGGGACACGGATACACTGGGACACGGAGACAATAGGACACTGGGACACGGAGACAGTGGGACACTGGGACACTGAGACCCTGAGACACTAGGACACTGAGACACTAGAACACTAGGACACTGAGACACGGAGACACTGGGACAGGGAGACACGGAGACACTGGGACACAGAGACACTAGGACACTGGGACACGGAGACACGGAGACACTGGGACACTAGGACACTGGGACACGGAAACACTGGGACACTGAGACACTGAGACACTGGGACACTAGAACACTGGGAGACTGGGACACTGAGACATGGAGACACTAGGACACTGGGACACTGAGACACTGAGACACTGGGACACTAGAACACTGGGACACTGAGACACGGAGACACTGAGACACGGAGACACTGAGACACTGGTACACTGAGACACGAGGACACTAGGACACTGAGACACTGGGACACTCGAACACTGGGACACTGAGACATGGAGACGCTAGGACACTGGGACACTGGGACACTGGGACACGGAGACACAGGGACACTGGGACACAGGGACACTGGGACACTGAGGCACTAGAACACTAGGACACTGGGACACTAGAACACTAGGACACTGAGACACTAGGACACGAGGACACTGAGACACTGGGACACTGAGACACTAGGACACTAGGACACTGAGACACTGGGACACTAGAACACTGGGACACTAGGACACTAGGACACGGAGACACGGAGACACTGGGACACTGAGACACGGAGACACTGGGACACTGAGACACGGCGACACGGAGACACTGGGACACTGAGACACTGAGACACTGGGACACGAGCACACTGGGACACTGGGACACTAGAACACTAGGACACTGAGACACGAGGACACTGAGACACTGGGACACTGAGACACTGGGAGACTGAGACACTAGGACACTGAGACACTGGGACACTAGAACACTGGGACACTGGGATACGGAGACACAGGGACCCTGGGACACTGGGATACTGAGACACTGTGACACTAGAACACTAGAACACTGGGACACTGGGACACTAGAACACTAGGACACTGAGACACTGAGACACTAGGACACGAGGACACTGAGACACTGGGACACTGGGAGACTGAGACACTAGGACACTGAGACACTGAGACATTGGGACTCTGGGACACTAGAACACTGGGACACTGGGACACTGAGACACTCGAACACTAGGACACTGAGACACGGAGACACGAGAACACTGAGACACTGGGACACTGAGACACGGAGACACTAGGACACTGGGACACGGAGACACGAGGACACTGAGACACTAGGACATTGAGACACGGAGACACTAGAACACTGAGACACTGGGACACTGAGACACTGGGACACTGGGACACTAGAACACTGGGACACTGAGACATGGAGACACTAGGACACTGGGACACGGAGACACAAGGATACTGAGACACTGAGACACTGAGACACTAGGACACTAGGACACTGAGACACTGGGACACTAGGACACTGGTACACTGAAACATGGAGACACTAGGACACTGGGACACTGAGACACTGGGACACGGAGACACTGGGACAATCGGACACTGGGACACTGAGACACTAGAACACTAGGACACTGAGACACGGAGACACGGAGACACTGAGACACGGAGACACTGGGACACTGAGACACTGGGACACTGGGACACTGGGACACTAGAACACTAGGACACTGAGACACTGAAACACGAGGACACTGAGACACTGGGACACTGAGACACTGGGACACTGAGACACTAGGACACTGAGACACTAGAACACTGGGAGACTGGGACACTGAGACATGGAGACACTAGGACACTGGGACACTGAGACACTGAGACACTGGGACACTAGAACACTGGGACACTGGGACACTAGAACACTAGGACACTGAGACACTGAGACACTGAAACACTAGGACACGAGGACACTGAGACACTGGGACACTGAGACACTGGGACACTGAGACACTAGGACACTGAGACACTGAGACACTGGGACACTAGAACACTGGGAGACTGGGACACTGAGACATGGAGACACTAGGACACTGGGGCACTTAGACACTGAGACACTGGGACACGGAGACACTGGGACACTGAGACCATAGGACACTGAGACACGGAGACACTAGGACACGGAGACATGGAGACACTGGGACACGGAGACACGGAGACACTGGGACACTGGGACACTGAGACACGGAGACACTGGGACACTGAGAAACGGAGACACTGGGACACGGAGACACTGGGACACGGAGACACTGGGACACGGAGACACGGAGACACTGGTACACGGAGACACTGGGACACGGGGACACTGAGACACTAGAACACTAGGACACTGAGACACGGAGACACTGAGACACGGAGACACTGGGACACGGAGACACTAGGACACTGGGGCACTTAGACACTGAGACACTGGGACACGGAGACACTGGGACACTGAGACCATAGGACACTGAGACACGGAGACACTAGGACACGGAGACATGGAGACACTGGGACACGGAGACACGGAGACACTGGGACACTGGGACACTGAGACACGGAGACACTGGGACACTGAGACACGGAGACACTGGGACACGGAGACACTGGGACACGGAGACACTGGGACACGGAGACACGGAGACACTGGTACACGGAGACACTGGGACACGGGGACACTGAGACACTAGAACACTAGGACACTGAGACACGGAGACACTGAGACACTGGGACACTGAGACACTGGGACACGGAGACACTGGGACACTGAGACACTAGAACACTAGGACACTGAGTCACGGAGACACTGGGACAGGGAGACACGGAGACACTGGGACACGGAGACACTGGGACACGGAGACACTGAGACACGGAGACACTGGGACACAGACACTGGGACACTAGAACACTGGGACACTGAGACATGGAGACACTAGGACACTGGGACACTGAGACACTGAGCCACTGGGACACGGAGACACTGGGACACTGGAACACTAGGACACTGAGACACGGAAACACTGGGACACGGATACACTGGGACACGGAGACAATAGGACACTGGGACACGGAGACAGTGGGACACTGGGACACTGAGACCCTGAGACACTAGGACACTGAGACACTAGAACACTAGGACACTGAGACACGGAGACACTGGGACAGGGAGACACGGAGACACTGGGACACAGAGACACTAGGACACGGAGACACGGAGACACTGGGACACTGGGACACTAGGACACTGGGACACGGAAACACTGGGACACTGAGACACTGAGACACTGGGACACTAGAACACTGGGAGACTGGGACACTGAGACATGGAGACACTAGGACACTGGGACACTGAGACACTGAGACACTGGGACACTAGAACACTGGGACACTGGGACACTAGAACACTAGGACACTGAGACACTGAAACACTACGACACGAGGACACTGAGACACTGGGACACTGAGACACTGGCACACTGAGACACTAGGACACTGAGACACTGAGACACTGGGACACTAGAACACTGGGAGACTGGGACACTGAGACAATGGGACACTAGGACACTGGGACACTTAGACACTGAGACACTGGGACACGGAGGCACTGGGACACTGAGACCATAGGACACTGAGACACGGAGACACTAGGACACGGAGACACTGGGACACGGAGACACGGAGACACTGGGACACTGGGACACTGGGACACTGAGACACGGAGACACGGAGACACGGAGACACTGGGACACTGAGACACGGAGACACTGGGACACGGAGACACTGGGACACGGAGACACTGGTACACGGAGACACTGGGACACGGGGACACTGAGACACTAGAACACTAGGACACTGAGACACGGAGACACTGAGACACGGAGACACTGGGACACGGATACACTGGGACACTGAGACACTGGGACACTGAGACACTGGGACACGGAGACACTGGGACACTGAGACACTAGAACACTAGGACACTGAGTCACGGAGACACTGGGACAGGGAGACACGGAGACACTGGGACACGGAGACACTGGGACACGGAGACACTGAGACACGGAGACACGGAGACACTGGGACACAGAGACACTGGGACACAGACACTGGGACACTAGAACACTGGGACACTGAGACATGGAGACACTAGGACACTGGGACACTGAGACACTGAGCCACTGGGACACGGAGACACTGGGACACTGGAACACTAGGACACTGAGACACGGAAACACTGGGACACGGATACACTGGGACACGGAGACAATAGGACACTGGGACACGGAGACAGTGGGACACTGGGACACTGAGACACTGAGACACTAGGACACTGAGACACTAGAACACTAGGACACTGAGACACGGAGACACTGGGACAGGGAGACACGGAGACAATGGGACACAGAGACACTAGGACACTGGGACACGGAGACACTGGGACACTGGGACACTAGGACACTGGGACACGGAAACACTGGGACACGGAGACACTGAGACAATGGGGCACGGAGACACGGAGACACTATGACACTGAGACACTGGGACACGGAGACACTGGGACACTGAGACACTGAGACACGGAGACACTGGGACACGGAGACACTAGGACACTGGGACACGGAGACATGGAGACACTGGGACACTGAGACACTAGAACACTAGGACACTGAGACACTGGGACACTGAGACACTAGGACACTGGGACACGGAGACACTGGGACAATGGGACACTGAGACACTGGGGCACTAGAACACTGGGATACGGAAACACTGGGACACGGAGACACTGGGACACTGAGACACGGAGACACTGGGACACGGAGACACGGAGACACGGAGACATGGAGACACTGGGACACGGAGACACTAGGACACTGGGACACGGAGACACTGGGACACGGAGACACTGGGACACGGAGACACTGGGACACGGAGACACTGGGACACGGAGACACTAGGACACTGGGACACGGAGACACTGGGACACGGAGACACGGAGACATGGAGACATGGAGACACTGGGACACGGAGACACTAGGACACTGGGACACTAGGACACTGGGACACGGAGACACTGGGACACGGAGACACTGGGACACGGAGACACTGGGACACGTAGACACTGGGACACGGAGACACTAGGACACTGGGACACGGAGACACTGGGACACTGGGACACGGAGACACTGGGACACGGAGACACTGAGACACGGAGACACTGGGACACGGAGGCACTGGGACACTAGGACACTGAGACACTGGGACACTGGGACACTGAGACACTGGGACACGGAAACACTGGGACACGGAGACATTGGGACACGGAGACACTGGGACACTGGGACACGGAGACACTGGGACACGGAGACACTGGGACACGGAGACACTGGGACACTAGGACACTGAGACACTGGGACACTGAGACACTGGGACACAGAGACACTAGGACACGGAGACACGGAGAAACTGGGACACGGAGACACTGAGACACTAGAACACTAGGACACTGAGACACTGGGACACGGAGACACTGGGACACTGGGACACTGAGACACTGGGACACTAGAACACTAGGACACTGAGACACTGGGACACGGAGACACTAGGACACTGGGACACGGAGACACTGAGACACTGAGATACTAGAACACCACGACACTGAGACACTGGGACACTGAGACACTGGGACACTGAGGCACTGAGACACTGGGACACTGAGACACTGGGACACTGAGACACTGGGACACTGAGACACTGGGACACTAGGACACTGAGACACTGGGACACTGAGACACTGGGACACTGAGATACGGAGACACGAGGACACTGGGACATTGGGACCTGAGGAATTTAAACCATTTCACAGGCGCAAGGATGAACTCTCGATTCAGGCCGCTTGCCTACTATGGGGGAAGCGAGTAGTCATGTCCCAGATGGGCAGAGAGGCGTTCATTCGAGAACTCCACAAGGAGCACCCGGGCATTGTCATGATGAAGGCAATTGCCAAGTCACAAGTTTGGTGGCCAGGGATAGATGCAGACCTGGAACTTTGTGTTCGCAGGTGCAACACGTGTGCCGAGCTGGGCAATGCGCCCAGGGAAGCACCCCTTAGCCCCTGGTCCTGGCCCGCCAAGCCATGGTCACGCATCCATGTGGACTATGCAGGTCCTTTCATGGGAAAAATGTTTTGGTTGTTGTAGACGCCTACTCCAAATGGATCGAGTGTGACATTCTCAATTCAAGCACATCCTCTGCCACGGTAGAAAGTCTACGGGCAATGTTTGCCGCCCATGGTCTATCGGACATCTTGGTCAGCGACAATTGCCCATGCTTTACAAGCATTGAGTTCCAGGACTTCATGGCAGGAAATGGTATCAACCATGTCAGAACGGCACCGTTCAATCTGTCCTCAAACGGCCAGGCGGAACGAGCAGTGCAGATAATCAAACAGGAGATGCTCAGAATCCAAGGGGGTTCCCTACAAAGCCGCTTATCACGCCTCCTGTTGGCCAATAGATCCCGATCACACTCGCTCATAGGGGTACCACCCGCAGAGCTGCTAATGAAAAGGACGCTCAAAACCAGGTTATCCCTCATACACCCCACCATGAAAGAAATTGTTGAGAGCAGGCGCTGGTCACAATGTGACTACCATGACGGGAATGCGAGGGCGCGATGTATTGATGTCAATGACCCTGTCTTTGTCCTCAACTACGCTGCAGGGCCCAAATGGCTCTCAGGCACTGTGATTACCAAAGAGGGGAATAGGATTCTGGTAGTTAAACTTACCAATGGACAAATCTGCCTCAAACACGTGGATCAAACAAAAAGGAGGTTCAGCAACCCCATAGAAGAAGCAGAGGAAGAACATGATGTAGAGTTTACTACACCACAGGTGACCGAACACAGGAACCAAGTGGAGGAGAGCCCAGTCACTGTGGGCAGTTCGGACAGGCCTGAGGCACCGCAAACAGCAGACACTCAGGCCAGCGCCCAACAACCGGAGCCCCAACTCAGGTGCTCTACAAGGGAGCGTAAACCACCAGAGAGACTTAACACCTGTGATCCCAATAAGACTTTGGGGGGGAGGTGATGTCATGTATTCAACTGTCATTGTAATCCATGTATAAACTGACCTACGTTGTGCACCATGAGAATACTGACCACTAGGTGGTGAACTTGTGGGAGACCCTCCTAACCTGGATTTTCAGGTATAAAAGGGGAAGCTCCACCCACCTTCATCACTTCAGTGCTGGAATAAATGTTGCTGGTCACAGACTGACCTTCTCTCAAGAATGGGCCTCATGTGCATTTGTACTGTATAGTAAGGACATATCATAAAGGGTTCTGGGGAGCGGGCAGCGAAGTGGAGCTGAGTCCATGTTCAGATCAGCCATGATCTTATTAAATGGAGGAGCAGGCTCGAGGGGTCAAATGGCCTATTCCTGCACCTATTTCTTCTGGCAGCAGTTGAGCATCCACTACAGCACTCGGACGTTTGATGGAAGCTGCCTGTGCTGCAATGGAAGCTGTGACATTGGCCATCAGATGCTGTATCATAGTGGATTCCACGGGTGTGCTGATGGAGGTGACCATCTCTCTTTCGCATCCCTCCCTCTCTCTGCATTATCACATCCCATCTCACTAGCCAATCCTCACATGCACCGTCAAGTCCTTGTTCAATCATATCAACTAACAGCACGCAAAGGTAGGAACTTGGGTGTTATCGCCAATGCTGATGTCAAGTGTTGTCGACCATTGATTGGAGAAATCAAATTGGTCAGGGTAGCCTTGAGGAAGAGTTCATAGAGTGCATAAGGTACGGGTTCTTTGTGCAGTATGTAACGGAACCAACTGGGGGCAGGCTATCCTAGATCTGGTCCTGTGTAACGAGACAGGTTTAATAAACAATCTCCTAGTAAAGGATCCCCTTGGAATGAGTGATCATAGCATAGTTCAGTTTCAAATTCAGATGGAGGGTGAGAAAGTTGGATCTCTAACCAGCGTACTAAGCTTAAATAAAGGAAACTATGAAGGTATGAGGGCAGAGTTGGCTAAAGTCGACTGGGAAAACAGATTGAAGTGTGGGACAGTTGATGAATAGTGGTGTACATTTAAGGAGATATTTCACAACTCTCAAGAAAAATATATTCCAGTGAGGAGGAAAGGGTGCAAGAGAAAAGAAAGCCATCCGTGGCTAACTAAAGAAATAAAGGATGGTATCCGATTAAACACAAGGGCATACAAAGTGGCCAAAACTAGTGGGAGGACAGAAGACTGGGAAGCTTTTAAAAGCCAGCAAAGAATGACTAAAAAAAATGATTAAGAAAGGGAACATAGACTATGAAAGTAAACTAGCACAAAATATAAAAACAGATAGTAAGAGTTTCTATAGGTATATAAAAAGAAAAAGAATGGCTAAAGTAAATGTTGGTCCCTTCGAGGACGAGGCCGGGGAATTAGTAACGGGGAACATGGAGATGGCAGAAACTCGAGACAGTTTTTACGGTAGAGGACACTAACAATATTCCAACAGTGGATAGTCAAGAGGCTATGGGGGGGGAGGAACTTAACACAATCACAATCACTAAGAAGGCGGTGCTCAGTAAGATAATGGGACTAAAGGTAGATAAATCCCCTGGACCTGATGGCTTGCATCCTAGGGTCTTAAGAGAAATAACGGCAGCGATTGTGGATGCATTGGTTGCAATTTACCAAAATTCCCTGGATTCTGGGGAGGTCCCAGCAGATTGGAAAGCTGCAAATGTAACACCCCTATTCAAAAAAGGAGGCAGACAAAAAGCAGGAAACTGTAGACCAGTTAGCCTAACATCTGTGGTTGGGAAAATGTTGGAGTCCATTATTAAAGAAGCAGTAACAGGACATTGGGAAAAGCAAAATTTGGTCAGGCAAAGTCGGCATGGATTTATGAAGGGGAAGTCATGTTTGACAAATTTGCTGGAATTCTTTGAGGATGTAACGGACAGGGTGGATAAAGGGAAACCAGTGGATGTCATCTATTTGGACTTCCAGAAGGCATTTGACAAGGTGCCACACAAAAGATTACTGCACAAGATAAAAGTTCACGGGGTTGGGGGTAATATATTAGCATGGATAGAAGATTGGCTAACTAACAGATAACAGAGAGTCGGGATAAATGGTTCATTCTCAGGTTGGCAATCAGTAACGAGTGGGGTGCCGCAGGGATCGGTGGTGGGACCCCAACTATTTACAATCTATATTAACGACTTGGAAGAAGGGACTGAGTGTAACGTAGCCAAGTTTGCTGACGATACAAAGATGGGAGGAAGGGTAATGTGTGAGGAGGACATAAAGAGGCTGCAGGATGTCATAGACAGGCTAAGTGACTGGGCAAGAATTTGGCCGATGGAGTATCATGTTGGAAATGTGAGGTCATGCACTTTGGCAGAAAAAATCAAAGAGCAAATTATTATTTAAATGGAGAAAGATTGCAAAGTGCTGCAGTACAGTGGGACCTTGGGGTACTTGTGCATGAAACATAAAAGGATAGTATGCAGGTACAGCAAGTGATCAGGAAGGCCAATGGAATTCTGGTCTTTATTGCAAAGGGGATGCAGTGTAAAAGCAGAGAAGTCTTGTTACAGCTGTACAGGGTATTGGTGAGGCCAAACCTGGAATACTGCGTGCAATTTTGGTTTCCATATTTACAAAAGGGTATACTTGCTGTGGAGATAGTTCAGAGAAGGTTCACTAGGTTGATCCCGTGGATGAGGGGATTGACTTATGAGGAAAGGTTGAGTAGGTTGGGCCTCTACTCATTGGTATTCAGAAGAATGAGAGGTGATCTTATAGAAACGTATAAGATTATGAGGGGGCTGGACAAGATGGATGCAGAGAGGATGTTTCAACTGGTGGAGGAGACTAGACCTAGAGGGCATGATCTTAGGACAAGGGACATTTAAAACTGAGATGAGGAGAAATGTCTTCTCTCAGAGGGTTGTGAATCTGTGGAATTCGCTGCCTCAGAACGCTGTGAAAGCTGGGACATTAAATACATTTAAGACAGAAATAGACAGCTTCTTAAACGATAAGGGGTTATGAGGAGTGGGCAGGCAAGTGGAGCTGAGTCCATGATCAGATCAGCCATGATCTTATTGACTGGCGGAGCAGGCTCGAAGGGCCTTATGGCCTAATCCTGTTCCTATTTCTTATGTTCTTATTGAAATCTTTATTTTCATCACTTTGTCTTGTGTACCTTTGGAAGTGGCTTAGAGAGTTGCGGTGAATGGTGAGACATAACGGAGTCCTATAGTGATGAGTATGTAAGGAATGGCTTGGGCATTGTAGGGATGCTTTATGGTCTTAGTGTGGGGTGGTACCAACCTGGTGCATCATGTGGCAGCCAGGCAATACAGCATCAAGTTAAGTAAATGTGGCCACAGTGAGGCCATCCCTGGCCTCCCACTCAACAATGTGGTCGAGTGCTGATGCCATGTGTCCTATGCAGCATCAGGTGATTGCAGAGAAGGTTGGCGTTGTTGGTGATGCTGGTGTTGGGGCTGATCGTGGTGGGATTCTGAGGATTGAGGTCAGATTTTCTCAAGGGCACCGATGCTAATGGAATAGATGGCAGATAAAGTTGAGATGACAGAAGCGATCTGTCAATGGGAAGATAGGTTGCTCCAAGGAGGTGACACCGGATAGAGCATTCACTGCAAACACTTCAAACCTCCATAAAACTGAAACCTGTATTCCAAATTCTGAAGGCTCCAGCGTCTAAGATTAGAAATTGAACAGTTGTGAAATGGTAGCTTTCTGCAACTGTCAGCTAGTCAAACCAATACAGAGTTGTTGAACTCACTTACCTGATGTGATCACTGAGGGACCGGATCCCCGTAAAAAAATTTGGTAAAATGGTTAGGACCTTGAAAAATGCTGCTTAAATAGCTTTAAGCAGTTTCTTAACTATCTGAATTGCCTGAGCCGCCACTTACTGCTGTCAGAGCCAGCCCTTTGGAAATTCACACGGAGGCGAGTTCAGAGCAGACTTCCACCCCGCTGTCAATCACGGCCATTTTGACAGCGCGCCCGCCTCCAAACTCGCACTCACAGGGCTGCAAGATTCTGGCCTCTGAATCTGTCCTCTTGTGCATTCTTCCTACCATTGGCAGCCCCAACATAACACCAAGGGCCACTTGGGCTCCTCACTCTGAAATTCCCTGCATGATCCCTCACCTCCTGTAGGACCCTCCTTAACACTCACTTCTTTGACCAAGATTTTAGTTGCCCCTCCTAATATCTCCTTCTTTGCCTTGATGTCCATTTATTAGTTACATGATCATGAAGCTCTTTGAGATTTTTCTCTACATTAAAGGTGCTATAATTTGTAAAGGCAGCTTTTAAACAGATTTACTCACTAAACTTTCTCTCTCCTAATTACCCCGAGCTCTGTCAATTGCAAAGGGCCCCAGCCAATCAAGGGCCCTGCCCATTTCTGAAGGCTCTCAGAAATAACTGTCAATCGCAAGTTTCACCCCCAGGCAGGGGCCGGACATATGACCTGTGAGCAGAGGGAATCGAATACTCTGTGCGAGGCAGGGCAAAAACACAGATGTATCTGAACTAACTGTCATGTATGTATGCTTGGGATTACTAGCTACCAGGTGGCGCCACTGTCGGAGGTCATTGGGCTTTTCGCACGCGTGTGCGGCCCAGTTATAAAAGGCAAGCCATCATGTAATGTAATCAGGTTTGTACCTGTGTTGGTTTACACTATTCAGTCTATCGAGTTATTACATATATAATATTTGGCGACGAGGTAACTTAAGAACATTCGCATGCAAAAAAAATGACTACAATTGGAATTCTGGAGAGATTCATGGAGGGAGAGAACTGGTCAGATTTTGTAGCTCACCTGGACCAGTACTTTGTGGCCAACAAAATGGGAGAACCCACTGACGCAGTTAGGCACAGGGCGGTCTTCCTCACGGTTTGCGGTCCAAAATCTATGGACTCATAAAGAATCTCCTCTCGCCTGCAAGTCCAAGGGACACGGACTATGAGGAATTGTGTGCTCTGGTACGTGACCATCTCAAACCAGAAGAAGGCATCATCATCTCACGATATCGATTCTACAAGCACGTTCGTTCTGAGGGCCAGAATGTGTCAGAATTCGTTGCCGACCTAAGACGTCTAGCCGGACCGTGTAAGTTCGAAAACACGTTGGGTGACATGCTGCAGGACTTCTTTGTAATCGGCATCAACCACGAGGTGATCCTGCGTAAGCTACTGGCGGCAGAGACGCTGGATTTGAACAAGGCCATCACGATTGCCCAGGCATACACGACGACGGACAAAAACTTAAAGCAGATATCATCGAAAAATTGGAACTCAGCAAGTACTGTAAACAACATTGTATCATCGTTTGGCAGAGCTGCATAATGCAGGGCCTTCTCGACTGCGTATGTGAAAACTGTGGCTGCCCAAAGTCCGCCAACGGGAATGAATCCGATTTCACCGTGTTGGCGTTGTGGGGGCAATCATCGGCCTCATCAGTGTTGGTTTAAACAGTACATTTGTAAAGGCTGTTCAAGCCTGGGGCATCTCCAGCGCATGTGTCCGCAACTGAGCAAGCGTGCTGCGACACACCATGTGGAGGACGATGACCAGTATAGCGTGGACCCGGATATGCAATCCAAGATACCAAAGGAGGATGTGTATAGACTATTCGTTCCTGACAAAGAGCCAACCGATAAGTTTCACATTAATCATTAACGGTATACCGGTACCGATGGAATTGGACACTGGTGTGAGTCATTCAATAATGAGCCAGAGGACATTCAACAAGCTGAAGGATAATAAGGCTGTAAGGCCTAAGCTGAGTCCAGTCAATGCCAAGTTGCGTACGTACACTAAAGAACTCATAACTGTGATTGGCAGTGCAGTAGTCAAGGTGTCGTATGATGGTGCGGTTCATGATTTACTGTTATGGATCGTTCCAGGCAATGGTCCAATGCTGTTCGGCAGGAATTGGCTAGAAAAAATCAAATGGAATTGGAACGATATCAAAGCGTTGTTGTCAGAGGATGATACCTCATGTGCTCAAGTGCTGAGCAAGTTTCCCTCACTGTTTGAACCAGGCATCGGCAATTTAACGGGAGCCAGAGTGCAGATCCACGTGGACTCGGATGCAAGGCCCATCCATCGTAATGCTCGGGCAGTTCCGTACATGATGAGGGAGAAGGTTGAAATCGAACTGGACAGATTCCAGCATGAAGGGGTCATATCACCGGTCGAATTTAACGAATGGGCCAGCCCCATTGTCCCTGTATTGAAGAGTGATGGCACTGTCAGGATTTGTGGAGACTACAAGGTTACATAGAAACATAGAAAATAGGTGCAGGAGTAGGCCATTCGGCCCTTCGAGCCTGCACCACCATTCAATAAGATCATGGCTGATCAACCGAGTTTCGAAACAGGATCAATATCCATTACGGAAGGCTGATGACCTATTTGCAACGCTAGTTAGGGAGAAGTCGTTCACTAAACTGGATTTGACGTCGGCCTACATGACACAGGAGCTGGTCGAGACGTCGAAAAAACTTATGTGCATCAACACTCATAAAGGACTGTTTATCTACAACACGTGTCGGAATTCGCTCGGCTGCAGCCATATTTCAGAAGAACATGGAGAGCCTCCTGAAGTCCATCCCTAGAACCGTCGTGTTCCAAGATGACATCTTGGTCACAGGTTGTGACACCGCCGAACATCTGAACAACCTGGAAGAGGTTTACATCATCTGGACAAAGTGAGACTCAGACTGAAACATTCGAAGTGCGTCTTCATGGCACTGGAAGTCGAATTCCTGGTGAGGAAAATTGCTGCTGACGGTATCAGGCCTACGGACTCGAAAACCAAGGCCATCAAAAGTGCACCCAAGCCCCAGAATGTGCGTTCGTTCTTTGGTCTACTCAACTACTTTAGTAATTTCCTACCCAGATTGAGCACTTCATTAGAGCCACTGCACATGCTGCTAAGAAAAGGCGACAACTGGGTTTGGGGTGCATCTCAAGATAGAGCTTTTGAGAAAGCTACTAATCTGCTTTGCTCTAACAAGCTGCTGGTACACTATGATCCGAGTAAGAGTCTAGTATTGGCCTGTGATGCTTCGTCATATGGAGTTGGTTGTGTGCTCCAACAAGCAATTGAGTCGGGTAAACTACAACCTGTTGCATATGCTTCTAAAAGTTTGTCAAAGACGGAAAGAGCTTGGTAGCAAAAGTAGCATTAGCCTGTGTGTATGGGGTTAAAAAGATGCATCAGTACCTGTTTGATCTTCAGTTTGAACTGGAAACAGTCACAAGCCACTCATTTCACTGTTTTCGGATAACAAAGGTATCAATACCAATGCATCGTCTCCCATCCAGAGGTGGGCGGTGACATTATCTGCCTATGATTATGTCACTTGCCATAGACCTGGTACCGAGAATTGTGCCGATGCACTGAGCTGTCTGCCGTTACCCACACCGGAGGTGGAGACGCCACAACCTGCAGACCTTCTGTTAGTTATGGATGCTTTTGAAAGTGAAGGAACCCCTGTCACGGCTCAACAAGTTGAGACCTGAACCAGCCAGGACCCGATATTATCGGTTGTGAAACATTGTGTCCTTAGTGGTGATTGGTCTGCCATACCCAAGCAAATGGGTGATGAGACCAAATCTTACAACCGTCACAAAGACGAACTATACATTCAATCAGATTGTTTACAGTGGGGTAATCGTGTTATTATGCCTAATAAGGGCAGAACGAAATTTGTACATGATCTACATAGCACTCATCCTTGTATTGTTATGATGAAAGCCATTGCCATGTCTCATGTATGGTGATCTGGAATAAATCCCTGACAAGGTCATTGCCACTCCCATCAGATCGGCTACCCAGCCCCCAGTCATAACATTCTCGGAACGCTTGCCCAAGGCTGGAGTTGAAATGAGACGATCAACTCCGGAGCGGAAAGCCCCAGACTGTCTCAATTTGTAAAAAAACTGTTACTAATATCTTACAGGGGATATTTCATGTATGTATTGAATGTAATATCTCCAAGGTGGCAGTGTGAGCTGTGAGGAGGATGCTATGAGGCTACAGGGTGGCTTGGACAGTTTAGGTGAATGGGCAAATGCATGGCAGATGCAGTATAATGTAGATAAATGTGAGGTTATCCACTTTGGTGGCAAAAACAGGAAGGCAGAATATTATCTGAATGGTGACAGATTAGGAAACGGGGAGGTGCAACGAGACCTGGGTGTCATGGTACATCAGTCATTGAAAGTTGGCATGCAGGTACAGTAGGCGGTGAAGAAGGCAAATGGCATGTTGGCCTTCATAGCGAGAGGAATTGAGTATAGGAGTAGGGAGGTCTTACTGCAGTTGTACAGGGCCTTGGTGAGGCCTCACCTTCAATATTGTGTGCAGTTTTGGTCTCCTAATCTGAGGAAGGACATTCTTGCTATTGAGGGAGTGCAGCGAAGGTTCACCAGACTGATTCCCAGGATGGCAGGACTGACATATGAAGAAAAACTGAATCGACTAGACTTATATTCACTGGAATTTAGAAGAATCAGAGGGGAACTCATAGAAACATATAAAATTCTGACGGGATTGGACAGTTAGATGCAGGAAGAGTGTTCCCGATGTTGGGGAAGTCCAGAACCAGGGGTCACAGTCTAAGGATAAGAGGTAAGCCATTTAGGACCGAGATGAGGAAAAACTTCTTCATTTAGAGAATTGTGAACCTGTGGAATTCTCTACCACAGAAAGTTGTTGAGGCCAGTGCGTTAGATATATTCAAAAGGGAGCTAGATGTGGCCCTTACGGCTATCAAGGGTTATGGAGAGAAAGCAGAAATGGGGTACTGAAGTTGCATGATCAGCCATGATCATATTGAATGGTGGTGCAGGCTCAAAGGGCCGAATGATCTACACCTGCACCTATTTTCTATGTTTCTATGTATGCCTTGGGTTACTAGCCAGCAGGTGGTGCCACTGTCGGAGGTCATTGGACTGTGCGCACGTGTGTGTGGCCCAGGTATAAAAGGCAAACCATCGTGTAATGTAATCACTTTGGCCCTAATAAAGCAGAGCCAGGTTTGCACCTGTGTTAGTTTACCGTATTCAGTTTATCAAGTTATTACATATATAACACTATCATCACTTTATTAACACATCTACAATAACACAACTAACATGATTAAACATTAAGGAGCACCTGAAAGACTTGAGATGCTTATGAGGATGTTCTGTTCAAGCTGCTCAGTATATCCTTTTAAGACCTCAGCATAATTCTGGACAACGTTCGAATCCTGCTGAATCTCCAGGAAAGACTGCAAAACCTTTTCTCTCAGGCCTCTCTAATTTATTTCATTTGTAAATACTGGGCTTCATAATAGAGGCATAGATTACAAAAGCAAAGAAATTATGATGAACCTTTATAAAACACTGATTCAGACTCAACTGGAGTATTGTGTCCAATTCTAGGCACCGCACTTTAGGAAGGGTGCAGAACAGATTTACGAGAATTATTCCAGAGATGAGGGACTTCAGTGGCGTGGATAGACTGGAGAAGCTGGGGTTGTTCTCCTTGGAGCAGAGAAGGTTGAGAGGAGACTTGATCGAGGTGTTCAAAATCATGAGGGGTCTAGACAGAGTAGATAGAAACTTTTCCCATTGGTGGAAGGGTCGAGAACCAGAGGACACAGATTTAAGGTGATTGGCAGAAGAAATAAAGGCGACGTGAGGAAAAACTTTTTACCACAGCGAGTGGTTAGGATCTGGAATGCACGGCCTGAAGTGGTGGTGGTGGCAGATTCAATCATTGCTTTTAAAAGGGGGTTGGATAAATACCTGAAGTAAAACAATTTTCTACGGCGAAAGGGCGGGGGAGTGGGACTAGCTGAAGTGCTCTTGCAGAAAGCCAGCAAAGGCTCAATGGGCCGAATGGTGGTCTGCTGCCCGGTAAGTATTTGATTCTCAGTATATAACTTGCCAATAGGAGTGGGAAATAACTAGCGAGTAAGGCAACTGTTTACAACTGTCATTAAGCTCTTATTGTCTGCCCAGAAGAAAATCTAGACTATGCTCAATTTCTGCTGTTAGTTATTCATGACATTTCTGAAACTCAAGTCATTTTGTATTTATGCTCAAATTTATCATTTTAGATGAAAGGATGTGTGAGCCAATGGTTTTAACTAGACCTTCATCTCCACTTGAACCTGAGTCTTCCATTCAATCTGAGGCATCACCAGAACCATTGCCGTCTCCCAATCCAACAACGGTTGTGAAATCTAGCAAATCAATGAGAAGCTTTGCGAAGACAGCAACGCCTCTGTCATCACTCGAAAAGGCCACGTTCGCCACCGATTTCTCACCTGTTCTAAGCCCAATGTCCCTGGTAGGAAAAGGTTTTATCTTTGATAGTATAGTTTCTAGTATGAAATATAATTTTCATTTTCTTGTATTCTGAAGAGACAAAATTACAGCATTATGGGGGGCTGGGGGTAATTTTGCCGTTGTGCAATAATGTAAAATGGCAATGGAAAATGTTTTACATTAATCGCCCAAAGTCAAAATTATCCCACTGTCTTGGCAACAAATGACATCCTCTCCGAATCAGGGCTCGTTTTGAAAATGATTGTGCAGTAAACTGCTGTATGTTCAGAGACATCAATAAATATAGAATTATACAAAGGCTATACTTGAACATTATGGGGTTCAGGTGATAACTAAACTGTCAACCGTGACTCAGTGAGCAGCACTTCAGCCTCAGTCAGAAGTATGTAAATTAAATACCATTCCAGAGACTTAAGTCCATAATCCAGGCTCATCCTTCAGTGCAATACTGAGGGAGTGCTGCACTGCCAGAGATGCTGTCTTCCGGATGAGACGTTAAACCCAGGCAGGTGGATGTAGAGGCGCCAGTGGGACTAGTTGAAGAAGAACAGGGGAGTTCTCCCTGGAGGCCTGGCCAATATTTATCCCTCAAAAAATATAGGGGTTGAATTTGGGTTGCCAACACCTGCTGATAGCACCAATATTAGGTGTTAACTGGGTGTTAGGCGGTTGGGAGCGGGGTTCGGTACTGTTCACGGCTGACGCGAAATTCGGTAGTAATTTTTTAAGAGCGTTAAAACATAACGTACCACCAGCTAACGCCATGGAAATCATGACGTCAGTATGCGTGCAATGCTTCCTTGGCGCCCTTCTCTCCACAATCACCTTTGTCGCCTCATTTAACGTAAATGACGCCTCAAAAATTGGACTTCACAAATCCAGGGCGTTATTTAAAGAGAGTTGCAGCCGGGGAACAGAGGCCTCGGTCATTGCTGCGTTTGATGTTCGCACAGATAGTAGGTTGTTGGCGTCGTACTGCTGTTGACTCATCAGATTTACTGCGAGTATCTGGGACACATTGGCTGCCATCTCGGCTAAATTTCAAATCTCCATTTCACTGTGACCTGTGCCAAGGGATGGGGCAGTGATCGCGCACCACGTCATCCTGCAGCGCCGATTGAAAGGCACCGGCTGTAGAGACAGCAAATGTGGATCCTCCCCAGACGGCGGGGTAGGGGAGGCCGTACACCACAGGGCCCGATTTTGGTGGCCCGCCCAATTCTTGGCCGTCTCGCGGTGGTCGGTCAATCTTCACCGCCCAGTACCATTGGGGCGGAGTGCTGGCTACATTGGTCCGGGCAGTCCTGAGCGGTGCATCAGCAGAGTGCGACGGACGGACGGGCTGCTCCGGCGGGGCAGGGTAAGTTGTCTGGGACTCGGGACTCTTCGGGTTCTGCGTTCTGCACACGCGCACTCTTCCAACGACCTCCGTCTTCCGTCTCCCTGAGAAGTGCAGTCCGGAGGCCAGAGATTGCCGACCTCGGATCACGGTAATTGTCTCCAGTACGCTTAGATTTTTAATTGTTTTGTGCACTGTTCATAATTTATTTAAATTACTTATATTGTTATTTATTTATTTATTTTCACGTTTTTCTGGGGGGGGGGGGGCGGGGGGGCTGTGGATTAGATCTCTCCAAGGGGGACTAGATCTCTGCGGGGGATTAGATCTCCACAGGGGATTAGATCTCTGCGGGGATTAGATCTCTGGGGGGATTAGATCTCTGTGGTGGAGGACTAGATCGCTAGGGGTGGGTGGGAGAGAAATAGATTGCTGTACATTGTAGTTTACATACCGCCGACATACCATCAGCATAAAACCACCTTTTTCAGACGGTGTGGTATGTCGGTATGCTACCAATGTTACCAATGTTGGACTTTTGGGCGGTCTGTAGGGTGTTCCGTGTGTGTGGACGGTGTGCATATCGCCCAGCGGTATGTCGCTGATGAATTTCCCCGTGGGAAGTATGTAGGTATTTTTTGATCAATTTTGCGATTTTGGGCCATATGTTGGCGGGCGGTACGTCCACCAATTTCAGTCCCCATAGGGTTTACCGCATGCGTTACTCTTATCTTGAGATGTTCGAGGAACAGTGCTTAGGAAAGCTGAGGTTCTGCAAGGAGGTGGTCACGGACCTTTGCAACCTTCTGCGGACATACCTGGCAGCTGACAGCGGCACCAGGACCTCGCTGTCAGTGGCAGTGAAAGTGGCTCTAGCCCTTAACATCTATGCTACCGGCTCCTTCCAGTCTCCTGTAGCCATATATGCAACATCCCGCACTTTGCAGTACATTGCTGCATTCGCCAGGTGACCAACGTTCTCTACGGCAAACGATTGGGCTACATCAAATTCAGCAAGTCAGGAAAAGACCAGGATAAGCGCACCCGTGGCTTTGCCAGGATAGCGGGCTTCCCCAGGGTTCAAGGAGCCATTGATTGACATGTGACATTGAGGGATCCACCCCACAATGGAGAGATCTTTCGGAATCACAAGGGATTCCACTCCCTCAAAGTACAGCTGGTCTGTGATCACGGGCACATTATCCTCGCTGTCAATGCCCGATATCCTGGCACTGCCAGATGCCTTCATCCTGCGGGAGACCACTGTCGCCAATGCTGTTGCCCTCCTGAGATCGCATGCTCTGCAGCTTGTCTATATTAGCTGCTTGTGGCCACACTCCGTGGTGCATCAAAGTGGTCCCAGGGATGCAGACTACAGCATTGGGTAGCTCGCTGGACCTGTGTGCTCCCGATGGGTGTTTGCCCGCTACATTAACTGAATGCAGTTGAAATCCTACATCACTCAACGTTTCATTAGTCGTAGATAAACTGAGGCTCCGATCGCAATCGCACGACTTTTCTTTGCTTATTACATGTATAAAACTCAGATCATCAATTACAAGCTTTACATTTAACTTGCAGTTGCTATTACATTGATTGAGAATGTGGACCTGTCCCTTTAAGTGTGGTGGGTTGCTGGCCTCTTTTAAGAGAGCCTTGCTATCTTTACCCCAATCCTCTTCTTCGCTTGGTACCACGTGTTGCTCCATCAGTGCTGCACCTCGTGGTCTGGCTGCCGCCATCTTTTTCTTCAGCGCTTCACCTCGTGGTTTGGGCGCCATCTTTCTTCCATCCACGATGTCAACTGCTGTCATCCTCTTCTCCCCGGGTTCTGCCACTGAGGCTGGAAAGTCGCCTTTGGATCCAATTTTCTTCCTCCGGAGTCCTGCCACTGGAGACTGGAAGGTGCGTTTGGGTCGTCTCAGCTTGATCATCTCTACGCAGTCGTGCTGGGCGGTCTGTGCCTCGGGTGCTGTGCTGGTCTGCTCTCTGGTGCCGGATCCAACCTTAGGTGAGGGCTTGCTTTGCCTTTGAGCATGGGGGACGTCGATTGATGGAGGGATGAAATCTTCCCAGCTCCAATGGATTTTCTCCATCCACCTTCTTCCGAATAACGTTGGTCCATCACCTGCAACAATCCACTGTGGTAACTTGTGCACCGTGCCATCATGGAGTACCTTTACATCTGCACTACCAACAACTGGGATAAGTTCCTTGGTGTAGGTGCGCAGCTTTGCCTGAACCGGGACCAACTTGGGTCGTTCAGCTTGATTGTCCTATAGCCTCTCAAAGACTTCTTGATTCATTACTGACTGGCTCACCCCCGTGTCCATTTCCATGAAGACTGGAACGCCATTTATCTCAATTTCCATCCTCAACGGGAACATTCGGTGGTGCAGGTAAACATGCTATATACCTCATTGTGGGGATGAGCTGCCTCTCTGACTATCACTTCATAATCCACGCTGGATTCATGGCCATCTGCAGACTCTTCATCAACACAGCGAGTCATATTTCTCTTACACATTTGCTGGAGATAGCCGTTTGTGCTGCAGCCTTTACACACATAGTCCTTAAAATGGCACTGGTGAGCCCTGTGATTCCCTCCGCAACCCTAGCATGGTGCTACTGAATTATCCCCCCTCAGCGGACTTTTGAGTTAAGGGACTCGGGGGCCTGTTCTCTCTCCCCGAAGAGATTCACGTTCTACAGTCCAGCCTCTAAAAGGCAGCATTCTGTGTACAGTATTTGCCGGGTTTGAGTCCTGAGGATGAGTCATCCGCCTAGAGCCGCAGGTCGAGGTCATGAATGCTTGGCTCCTGGTGATGGCCTTCTGCAGTGTAACTGTGGTATCCGCAGATAGTAGTCTGTGAAGAAGGCCCTCGTGGCCGATTCCGATGACAAAGATATCACGCAGCGCTTCGGCGAGGTGGTCGCCGAAATCCCAAGGTGCCGCCAGCCTCCTGAGGTCTGCAACATATTTTGTGACTTCCTGGTCTTTGGGCCATTGGTGGGTATAAAACCGGTGTCTGGCTGTGAGGATGCTCTCTTTGGGCTTGAGTTGTTTTTGATTCAGCTTTACAAGCTCCTCATACGTCTTGGTCGTTGTCTTCACTGGTGCCAGCAAGTGCCTGACGAGCCCGTAGACGTTAGGCCCACAACTGGTTAGCAGGATAGCTCTGCGCTTATCAGCCAGTGTGGCCGGGTTGTCGCCTGCCAGGTCGTTTGCTGTGAAGAAATGGTCGAGACTCTCTACAAAGGCTTCCCAATCATCACCATCGGCAAACTGCTGCAACGTACCAAGGTTAGCCATTTTCGCGTGAAGGTCCGTAATCTCGTCGCCAATTGTTATGTCTTCAGATGCTCTGATAATGACTCCACGAGGCAATGTATTGTACTTGAATTGTCATGACCTTAGTCCATTTAATGTAACTCCAGAGTGAGGATCACACATGGTGACCTGCCTTTTATACTAGGCCTGGCACACCTGTACAGGTAACCTACAAGACTCCCACTGCAGTGCTCTCTGGTGGCACACCTTCATGGCCATACAGCTGGTGTACAAGTTTTCCATAGTAGTGCCCTCTGGTGGCACATCATATGTAATAGCACAAGCAATAAACATGTTTGGATACATGACAGCAACAACTTCACCCCAACACATCAACATGGCCACAAAACCCCTCCAAACATTCTCAAAGACATCCAAGTGTAACTAGTGACATCAGTTCATTTTGTAACAAGGTGACCGTCTCTGGTGAGTACCAAACAATTGTTACATCATTCATCCAAGTGCAGCAATTTACACGAGCTCAAATTGCAACAACCTAGCCATCTCTGTTAACTAGCAAGCAAGCGTTTGGTGCATCTTACTAGTTGTAAAAGCTCATTTCCTAATCTGTGGCCACCATTCCACAGGTCTTTGTCTTAAAGAGGGCCCTTCTTCCCCCTCCCACGTCTACTGCTCCTCCTCAGTGGGGTCTCAGGGCCTTCATCAAGGCTAACTTGGATCTGCAGCCACACATGATGGTCGAGCAGGACGTCCCCGACCAGCTCGGGCCCTGGAAGACCCGGCTGCGGACTGCATAACCTCAGCACGGGTGGCAGCACTCTGTTGTGGATGGATTGCAGAGAGCGGCAGCTGAGAAGGCGGAATGTCGTCCTCAGGGACGACATTGGTTCCAATTGGCCCAACAGGCTGATACTCCCCTGGGGCAGAGCATCATCATCTGCAGAAATCTGGGTGAGGTCAGATTCCTGCCCTGGTTTGACAAGGTTACGTCCCCATTCATCAGTTGATGATGTCCCCTGGGCTTCTATCCCCCGTGGCTTTGCTAGAAGCCACTGGGTCCCAGAGCATCATCCACCTCCACCTCCCCGACCACCCCATGGCCAACAGTGCTGCTGTCCCCACTCTCAGACGGCGCAGCCTCCTGCGTGAGATTGAAGGTGGTGTCGTCCTACTGCTCCTCCTCGTCCTCTGGGTCGTTGCCACCATCTGTACCCGGGAAGGTGCCCGAGAAGGCCCCGGTGGATCTGGCTGGTCATCTGACAGCGGTTACCTGCAGGGGAGCAGGCCATGAGTGGGAAAGGATTTGTGAATGCCAGTCTCCAGGAGATAGCTGAACGTTAATGGTGTGAGGTCCTGCAGGTCGCTGCAAAGGAACTCAACATACTGTCTTTATCCCGAGGTGGCTCGGCCGCACCCACCGCCATCGCATCAACAGAATGTCGGAGTTAGAGGCCTTCTATCAGTGTTTCCCCTGTGCCTTACATACTTTACTACATTTTACTCTATGGCAATCTTCACAATATGAGGGTTGGGTCTACAGAACCGAGTAGCAAGCTTAACAGTGTAAACAGGCCCTGGCAGTGGGTAAGGCTGCAAATGGGAACCTTGACTGTGGCTTCACCCACTTAGAGCATGGATTCCGAGACACTACATTGAGCAGAGTGTGTACGTTGAGGTTCGAGTTTGAAATTAAAGATACTGATACTCACTCTCACTATCTGCGTCAGGTCGTTCCCCTTTTTTCTACATTTCATCGCAGTCCTTGGCACCGTGTCACGCGCAGACACTTGCTCTGCTATTTCCCTCCATAACCTTCAGTATGTTTGGGGTTGAGGTCTCCACCCAGCTTCTGTCCTCAGCACCTGCTGACGCCTCTCCAGGGCATCAAGGAGTACATCCAGTGCGGTGTCCGTGAACCCATGGGCACGTTGATGAGCTGCTGCAAGGTCTGCCATGCTCACCGTCGGAAGCGAATATGACCACGAGGCACCCAATCAAAGCCTCAATTCAATCAGGGTGCCGCAGCTCCAAATGCTGCCTGTCCCGGATGTTGAGCCCATGCTTAACGGCCCACGTAGCGCACCCAAACGCCTCCAGGTAAGTGTACAACACCATCATTTTACACTGCTAGCAATTCTTTAGGCGCCAACACTGAATTTCGCGTTGGGATACTGTGCCTGAAACGAGGCATTGAAAATTTCACTCATACGGTGACACCGCCTCAAAAATATCAGGACCGCATGTCGACTCCATAATTATTTCAAGCTGCTTGTGGGACCTCGCTGTACAGAAATTCACTGCTGGATTTCTCTGCTACACTACTAATGTTATTCACTGACTGTGAAACCCTTTTGGACAACCTGAAATGATGAAATGCATGTTTGCTCTTTCTTCTTTGTAATATACACAGGTGGAATTCCTGGGGTTGGGTTTGTTCCTTATGTCGAGGTAGATTTTCTGCTTCACATAGAAACATAGAAAATAGATGCAGGAGTAGGCAATTCGGCCCTTCGAGCCTGCACCACCATTCAGTAACATCATGGCTGATCATTCACCTCAGTACCCCTTTCCTGCTTTCTCTCCATACCCCTTGATCCCTTTAGCTGTCCGGGCCATATCTAACTCCCTCTTGAATATATCCAATGAACTGGCATCAACAACTCTCTGCGGTAGAGAATTCCACAGGTTAACAACTCTCTGAGTGAAGACGTTTCTCCTCATCTCAGTCCTAAATGGCTTACCCCTTATCCTTAGGCTGTGACCCTGGTTCTGGACTTCCCCAACATTGGGAACATTCTTCCTGCTTCTAACCTGTCCAGTCCTGTCAGAATTTTATATGTTTTGATGAGATCCCCTCTCATCCTTCTAAACTCCAGTGAATAAAGGCCCAGTCGATCCAGTCTCTCTTCATATGTCAGTCCAGCCATCCCAGGAATCAGTCTGGTGAACCTTCGCTGCACTCCCTCAATAGCAAGAATGTCCTTCCTCAGATTAGGAGACCAAAACTGAACACATTATTCCAAGTGAGGCCTCCCCAAGCCCCTGTACAACTGCAGTAAGACTTCCCTGCTACTATACTCAAATCCCCTAGCTATGAAAGCCAACATACCATTTTCCTTCTTCACCGCCTGCTATACCTGCATGCTAACTTTCAATGACTGATGTACCATGACACCCAGGTCTCGTTGCACCTCCCTTTTCCTAATCTGCCACCATTCAGTTAATATTCTTCCTTCGTGTTTTTGCCCCCAAACTAGATAACCTCACATTTATCCACATTATACTGCATCTGCCATGCATTTGCCCATTCACCTAACCTGTCCAAGTCACTCTGAAGCCTCTTAGCATCCTCCTCACAGCTCACACCGCCACCCAGTTTAGTGTCATCTGCACTCAATTCATTCATACAAATCATTAATGTATATTGTAAATAGCTGGGGTCCCAGCACTGAGCCCTGCGGCATCCCACTAGTCACTGCCTGCCATTCTGAAAAGGAACCGTTTATCCCGACTCTCTGCTTCCTGTCTGCCAACCAGTTGTCTATCCACGTAAGTACATTACCCACAATACCATGTGCTTTAATTTTGCACACCAATCTCTTGTGTGGAACCTTGTCAAAAGCCTTTTGAAAGTCCAAATACACCACATCCACTGGTTTTCACTTATCCACTATACTAGTTACATTCTCAAAAAATTCCAGAAGGTTTGTCAAGCATGATTTCCCTTTCATAAATCGATGCTTACTTGGACCGATCCTGTCACTGCATTCCAAATGTGCTGTTATTTCATCTTCAATAATTATTCCAACATTTTCCCCACTACTGATGTCAGGCTAACCGGTCTAAAATTACCTGTTTTCTCTGTCCCTCCTTTCTTAAAGAGTGGTGTTACATTAGTTACCCTACAGTCCATAGGAACTGATCCAGAGTCGATAGACTGTTGGAAAATGATCACCAATGCATCCACTATTTCTAGGGCCACTTACCTAAGTACTCTGGGATGCAGACTATCAGGCCCCAGGGATTTATCGGCCTTCAATCCCATCAATTTCCCTAACACAATTTCCCGCCTAATAGTTCCTCAGTTCCTCCTTCTCTCTAGACCCTCGGTCCCCTAGTATTTCCGGACGGTTATTTGTGTCTTCCTTCATGAAGACAGAATCAAAGTATTTGTTCAACTGGTCTGCCATTTCTTTGTTCCCCATTATAAATTCACCTGAATCTGACTGCAAGGGACCTATGTTTGTCTTCACTAATCTTTTTCTCTTCACATATCTATAGAAGCTTTTGCAGTCAATTTTTATGTTCCCGGCAAGCTTCCTCTCATACTCTATTTTCCCCCTCATAATTAAATCCTTTGTCCACCTCTGCTGAATTCTAAATTTCTCCCAGTCCTCAGGTTTGCTACTTTTTCTGGCCAATTTATATGCCTCTTCCTTGGATTTAACACTATCCTTAATTTCCCTTGTTAGCCACGGTTGAGCCAGACAGTCAACCAGACAGGGATGTACAATTGTTGAAGTTCATCCATGTGATCTTTAACTGTTTGCCATTGACTATCCACAGTCAACCCTTTAAGTATCATTTGCCAGTCCCTTCTAGCCAATTCACATCTCATACCGTCGAAGTTAGCTTTCCTTAAGTTCAGGACCCTAGTCTCTGAATTAACTGTATCACTCTCATCTTAATAAAGAATTCTACCATATTATGGTCACTCTTCCCCAAGGGGCCTCGCACAATAAGATTGCTAATTAGTCCTTTCTTATTACACATCACCCAGTCTAGGATGACCAGCCCTCTAATTGGTTCCTCGACATACTGGTCCAAAAAATCATCCCTAATACACTCTAGGAAATTCTCCTCCATCATATTGCTACCAGTTTCATTCGCCCAATCTAAATATAGATTAAAGTCGCCCATGATAACTGCTGTACCTTTATTGCACGCATCCCTAATTTCTTGTTTGATACTGCCCCAACCTCACTACTACTGTTTGGTGGTCTGTACACAACTCCCACTAGCATTTTCTGCCCTTTGGTATTCCGCAGTTCCATCCGTCCAGATTCCACATCATCGAAGCTAATGTCCTTCCTTACTATTGCATTAATTTCCTCTTTAACCAGCAACGCTACCCCACCTCCTTTACCTTTCTGTCTATCCTTCCTGAATGTTGAATACCCCTGGATGTTGAGTTTGCAGCTTTGGTCACCCTGGAGCCATGTCTCAGTGATGCCAATTATATCATCTTCATTAATTGCTGCCTGTGCAGTTAATTATTCTACCTTATTACGAATACTCCTCGCATTGAGGCACAGAGCCTTCAGGCTTGTCTTTTTAACACACTTTGCCCTTTTAGAATTTTGCTGCAATGTGGACCTTTTTGATTTTTGCCTTGGGTTTCTCTACCCTCCACTTTTACTTTTCTTCTTTCTATCTTTTGCTTCTGCCCCCATTCTACTTCCCTCTGTCTCCCTGCATAGATTCCCATCCCCTGCCATATTAGTTTAACTCCTCCACAACAGCACTAGTAAACACTCCCCCTAGGACATTGGTTCCGGTCCTGCGCAGGTACAGACCATCCAGTTTGTGCTGGTCCCACCTCCCCCCGAACCGATTCCAATGTCCCAGGAATTTGAATCCCTCCCTTCTGCACCACCCCTCAAGCCACGTATTCATCTGAGCTATCCTGCGATTCCTACTCTGACTAGCACGTGGCTCTGGTAGCAATCCTGAGATTACTACCTTTGAGGTCCTACTTTTTAATTTAACTCCTAGCTCCCTAAATTCAGCTTGTAGGATCTCATCCTGTTTTTTTTACCTATATCGTTGGTACCTATATGCACCACGACAACTGGCTGTTCACCCTCCCCCTTCAAAATGTCCTGCACCCGCTCCGAGACACCCTTGACCCTTGCACCAGGGAGGAACATATCATCCTGGAGTCTCGATTGCGGCCGCAGAAACCTCTATCTGTTCCCCTTACAATAGAATTCCTTACCACTATAGCTCTCCCACTCTTTTTCCTGCCCTCCTGTGCAGCAGAGCCACCCATGGTGTCATGAACTTGGCTGCTGCTGCTCACCCCTGATGAGTCATCCCCCTCAACAGTACCCAAAGCGGTGTATCTGTTTTGCAGGGTGATGACTGCAGGGGACCCCTGCACTACCTTCCTTCCACTGCTCTTCCTGTTGGTCACCCATCCTCTATCTGGCTGTGTACCCTTTACCTGCGGTGTGGCCAACTCACTAAACATGCTATTCACGACATCCTCAGCATCACGGATGCTCCAGAGTAAATCCACCCGCAGATCCTGTGCCGCAATGCGATCTGTTAGGTGCTGCAGGCGGATACACTTCCCGCACATGTAGTCGTCAGGGACACTGGAAGCATTCCTGACTTCCCACATAGCACAGGAGGAGCATAACACGTTTCCGAGCTCTCCTGCCATGACTTAACCCTTAGATTAACTTAATTTGGCAACAGTAATGCTAAATGTTACTTACTGATAAAGGAAAGAAAAAGCTTCTCACCAATCACCAGCCAATCACTTACCCACTTGGCTGTGACGTCACCTTTCTATTTCTTTCTACTTCTTCGTTTACCTTCTGCCCCTGTATCTGCACCAGTTGGCTGCTCAACTGCCCGAACTTCTCCTTGACGAGCCTTTTATAGGCCTGAGCATGAGTGGTACTGTGATTGCCCGCTAGTTATCGAATGCACTCATTGAGATCAATGGGAATGAAAATCAGGCCACGCCATAAAGTAGTCAGGTGGCCCACTCCACCACTATACCGCGAGCTATATGTTGCGAATGGTTGGTGTCCCGGTGCACAGTGATGGATGGCATGGCATCCATCCCACAATGTCATCATATATTTTAAGGGCGTTACTTTAATGCCACATGATGTGCACTGTAAAATGTATCATTTCAGTAAACATCCTACCTTATATATGACAGTAAAATACAAAGCTTGAACAAAAATAACAACTTGCATTTAACGCAGAAAACTACCCCAAGATGTTTCACAAAAGCAAAAAAGACAAAATAAAATGGAGGGGTGACTTAAAAACTCTATGAAAGAGGTAGCTTTTAAGGAATGTCTTAGAGGAAAGAGATCGTTACCTCTGGTGTCCCCCAAGGATCTATCCTTGGCCCAATCCTATTTCCCATCTACATGTTGCCCCTTGGCAACATCATCAGAAAATACAGCGTGATTTCCACATGATGACACCCAGCTTTATCTCACCACCACTTCTCTAGACCCCTCTACGGTCTCTAAATTGTCAGGCTTATCTAATATTCAGTTATGGATGAGCTGAAATTTCCTCCAATTGAATATTGGGAAGACCGAAGCCTTTGCTTTCGGTTCCTGCCACAAAGTCCGTTCCCAAGCCACTGACTCCATCCCACTCCCCAACTTCTGTCTGAGGCTGAAACAGACTATTTACAACCTTGTTGTCATATTTGGCCCTGAAATGACGACATATCCACAGCATAACTAAGACCCCCTATTTTCACTTCCGTAACATCGCCTGTCTCCGCCCCTGCCTCAGCTCATCCATTGCTGAAGCCCTAACTCGTGCCTTTGTTACCTCTAGACTTGACTATTCCAACGCACTCCTGGCTGGCCTCCCACATTCTACCCTATGTAAACTTGAAGTGCTCTAAAACTCAGCTGCCCGTGTCTTAACTCGCACCAAGTCCCGCTCACCCTTCACCCCTGTGCTCGCTGATCTACATTGGCTGCCGGATAAGCAACGCCTCGATTTCAAAATTCCCATCCCTGTTTTCCAATCACTCCATGCCCTTGTCCCTCCCAATCTCTGTAATCTCCTTCAGCCCCACAACCTCCCGAGATATCTGTGCTCCTCAAATTCAGCCCGCTTGAGCATCCCTGATTATAATCGCTGAACCATTGGTGGCCTTGGCTTCTGTGGCCTTGGCCCCAAGCTCTGGAACGCCCTGCCTAAACCTCTTCGCCTCTCGACCTGTCTTTCCTCCTTTAACACGCTCCTAATACCTCTTTGACCGAGTGTTTGGTCACCTTATGTGGCTGGGTGTCAAATATTTTGCCTTATAATACTGTGCAGCTCCTTAGGACGTTTTACTACGATAAAGGCGCTATATTAATACAAGTTGTTGTTGTTGTTGTACACACTGCAGCCACGAAGCACTGGTGGTGGAGGAAGTGAGGGCTAGAAATTGGTGCATTTTTGACTCCTGCTGGGGCACAAATGCCTTTGCAACCGGGCGCGGCGCTGACATCGACTCCGCCATATTGGGCGGGAGTTTAGCTGCGGCATTGCGCCCCGATCTCCTGTGCCCAGAGATCATGACGTCATGGCTGGGCGCTTCGCCCCATTAGCACCCCGGATGCAAAATTCACTTTCGCTCCCTGCAGCTGCGCCGGCCAAGTTTTAAAAAACGTACCTTTGTTGACGCGTTTTCTTCGAAGTTCCCCCTGCGGTGGTTCAACCCGGCACTCTCGGTCTGTGGGGGTGTCGGTCACTCTCGGTCTGGGGGGTATACATTAACGATTTGGATAAAGGAATTGAGTGTAATATCTCCAAGTTTGCAGATGACACTAAACTGGGTGGCGGTGTGAGCTGTGAGGAGGATGCTAAGAGGCTGCAGGGTGACTTGGACAGGTTAGGTGAGTGGGCAAATGCATGGCAGATGCAGTATAATGTGGATAAATGTGAGGTTATCCACTTTGGTGGCAAAAACACGAAGGCAGAATATTATCTGAATGGTGGCAGATTAGGAAAAGGGGAGGTGCAACGAGACCTGAGTGTCATGGTTCATCAGTCATTAAAAGTTGGCATGCAGGTACAGCAGGCGGTGAAGAAGGCAAAGGCATGTTGGCCTTACCAGCGAGAGGATTTGAGTATAGGAGCAGGGAGGTCTTACTGCAATTGTACAGAGCCTTGGTGATGCCTCACCTGGAATATTGTGTTCAGTTTTGGTCTCCTAATCTGAGGAAGGACGTTCTTGCTATTGAGGGAGTGCAGCGAAGGTTCACCAGACTGATTCCAGGGATGGCTGGACTGACATATGAGGAGAGACTGGATTAACTGGGCCTTTATATACTGGAGTTTAGAAGGATGAGAGGGGATCTCATAGAAACGCATAAGATTCTGACGGGACTGGACAGGTTAGATTTGGGAAGAATGTTCCCGATGTTGGGGAAGTCCAGAACCAGGGCACACAGTCTTAGGATAAGGGGTAGGCCATTTAGGACTGAGATGAGGAGAAACTTCTTCACTCAGAGAGTTGTTAACCTGTGGAATTCCCTGCCGCGGAGAGTCGTTGATGCCAGTTCATTGGATATATTCAAGAGGGAGTTAGATATGGCCCTTACGGCTAAAGGGATCGAGGGGTATGGAGAGAAAGTGGGAAAGGGGTACTGGGGTGAATGATCAGCCATGCTCATATTGAATGGTGGTGCAGGCTCGAAGGGCCGAATGGCCTACTCCTGCACCTATTTTCTATGTTTCTATGTATCGGTCACTCTCGGTCTGGGGGGCTGTTGGTCACTCTCGGTTTGGGGGGGTGTCGGTCACTCTCGGTCTGTGGGGGTATCAGTCACTCTCAGTCTGGGGGGGTGTTGGTCACTCTCGGTCTGGGGAGATGTCGGTCACTCTCGGTGTTTGGGGATGTCGGTCACTCTTGGTCTGGGGAGATGTCGGTCACTCTCGGTCTGGGGGGTGTCGGTCACTCTCGGTCTGGGGAGATATCGGTCACTCTCGGTCTGGGGAGATGTCGGTCACTCTCTCTGTGGGGGTGTCGGTCACTCTCGGTGTTTGGGGATGTCGGTCACTCTTGGTCTGGGGAGATGTCGGTCACTCTCGGTCTGGGGGGTATTGGTCACTCTCGATCTGGGGGGTGTCGGTCACTCTCGATCTGGGGGGTGTTGGTCACTCTCGGTCTTTGGGGTGTCGGTCAACTCTCGGTCTGTGGGGGTATTGGTCACTCTCGGTCTGGGGGGTGTCGGTCACTCTCGGTCTGGCGGGTGTCAGTCACTCTCGGTCTGGGGGTGTTGGTCACTCTCGGTCTGGGGTTGTCGGTCACTCAGCCTGTGGGTGTCGGTCACTCAGTCTGGGGGGTGTCGGTCATTCTCTTGGTCTGTGGGTGTCGGTCACTCTCGATCTGAGTGTCAGTCACTTTGGGTCTAGGGGTGTCGGTCATTCTCGGTCTGGGGGGTGTCGGTCACTCCCTCGGTCAGGGGGTATCGGTCATTCTCGGTCTGACGGACTGTCGGTCACTCTCTTGGTCTGTGGGTGTCGGTCACTCGGTCTGTGGGTATTGGTCACTCTCGGCCTGTGGGTGTCGGTCACTCGGTCTGTGGGGATGTCGATCACTCTCTCAGTCTGTGGGAATGTCGGTCACTCAGTCTGTGAGTGTCGGTCACTCTCGGTCTGTGGGTGTCGGTCACTCTCTCGGTCTGTGGGTGTCGGTCACTCTCTCGGTCTGTGGGTGTCGGTCACTCTCTCGGTCTGTGGGTGTCGGTCACTCTCGGTTTGTGGATGTCGGTCACTCTCGGTTTGTGGATGTCGGTCACTCGGTCTGTGGGTATGTCAATCACTCTCAGTCTGGGTGGGTGTCGGTCACTCAGTCTGGGGGGTCAGTAACTCTCGGTCACTCTCGGTCTGGGGAGATGTCGGTCACTCTCGATCTGGGGAGATGTCGGTCACTCTTGGTCTGGGGAGTTGTTGGTCACTCTCGGTCTGGGGAGATGTCGGTCACTCTCCGTCTGGGGGGTGTCGGTCACTCAGTCCAGCGAGATGTCGGTCACTCAGTCTGGGGGGTTGTCCGTCACTCTCTCAGTCTGGGGAGATGTCGGTCACTCTCGCGGTCTGGTGGGTGTCGGTCACTCGGTCTGCTGGGTGTCGGTCACTCTTGGTCTGGGGGGGTGTCAGTCACTCTCAGTTTGGGGGGGAGTCAGTTATTTTCGATCTGGGGGGTGTCGGTCACTCGGTCTGGGGGGTGTCGGTCTCTCGCGGTCTGGGGGGTGTCGGTTACTCTTGGTCTGGGGTTGTCGGTCACTCGATCTGGGGGGCTGTCAGTTACTCTCTCAGTCTGTGGGTGTCGGTCGCTCGGTCTGTGGATGTCGGTCACTCTCTCAGTCTGTGGGTGTCGGTCACTCGGTCTGTGGGTGTCGGTCACTCTCTCGCTCTGTGGGGATGTCGGACACTCTCGGTCTGTGGATATCAGTCACTCTCTCTGTCTGTGGGGATGTCGGTCACTCCCGGTCGGTGGATGTCGGTCACTCTCTCAGTCTGTGGGGATGTCGGTCACTCTCGGTCTGTGGATGTCGGTCACTCTCTCAGTCTGTGGGGATGTCGGTCACTCCCGGTCTGTGGATGTCGGTCACTCTCTCAGTCTGTGGGGATGTCGGTCACTCTCGGTCTGTGGATGTCGGTCACTCTCTCGGTCTGGGGATGTCGGTCACTCTCGGTCTGTGGATGTCGGTCACTCTCTCGGTCTGGGGATGTCGGTCACTCTCGGTCTGTGGATGTCGGTCACTCTCTGCTGATTATCAAATGTTGGTTGTCTTTATCTCGCTCAGTGTGCATGCAACATTACTTAAAACATTTCAATGTCTCAGGAGATTGTTGCACTTCTGAATTGACCACATAGGTATGGTGAACACAAGTGTCCCAAATGCTTACTGATCCCATGCCCTGTCATTTCCATTAGTAACACATTTTCTTTTGAATTTTCACATGATTTTCTTTAGAAAATATTTGTATTTTCTATACAGGAATTCTTGATGTAAGTGATTTCTTGATTGTTTTGTCTCTGCCTTATGCCAGCTACCAGCAACTCCGTTATGTTTAGAATCTTGTCAAATGAATGGAAAGGATGAAGATGTTCAGCAAGAATTCGTCACACTGAACCAGCCGGATAAATATACCACTATGAATAAATGCCGTTCCTCTGAAAGTTCAATTGTCACGGCAAGGTCGTCAAGTAACTTTACAATAAAAACTATATCCAGCAAGGAAACAGCGGTGGAGGTGGGCACATAACATCATCCTCTCTTGTTTTCCTCCTGCTTCTGCTAGTTTTCTTTCCTCACCTGCTCTTTAGGTTACGGATTCCATGCTAGTTCCAGTTCCACAGGCTATACGCGGCCTCTGATGCCTCATCCAGGTTATCATTATTGTGTGCTGAGCCTGAGCGATGTAAATAGCAGAAGACTACACAGTGGTGACAATGACACAGCCAAGACCAATTTCACCCAGCAGCATCATTAGTAAAGTCGAGTTATTCATATTCTGTTAACCCAGGAGTGCTGAGCACGAGTGTAGCACCACAAATGCTGTCCTGACTGAGATTTAACCCTGGGTCTTTTCTCAGCTGTGTTTCTCACGAATACATTTCTATTTCGAATTGTTCTTTTTGCCATGAAAGATTGGAATGCAAAATCTGCAGCAAAAGTTATCAGCAGAAAAGTAACTCGATGTAAATTTGGAAAATATTTAATGCAAACTTAAGCATTTTCAGGAAATAATTGATGTGATGTCAAATACAGAAAAATGTCAGAAACTAAACCGGTCTGTCTCAGACTGATGATGATATGCCCTTTCAGCTCCTTCCACACAAAGAAATGTAAGTTCTGGTAAGGTTCCACAGGGGTTAAAAACATGTAGACAACATCAAATGCACTACCCTCATCGACCCTGCTTCTTACCTCCTCAAAAAATTCATTCAAGATAGTCAGACATGACCTTCCCTTAACAAATCCATGCTGACTGCCCTTGATAAATCCGTGCTTTTAGAAACATAGAAACATAGAAAATGGGTGCAGTAAACCATTCGGCCCTTCGAGCCTGCACTACCATTCAATAAGATCATGGCTAATCATTCACCTCAGTACCTCTTTCCTGCTTTCTCTCCATACCCCTTCATTCCTTTAGCCGTAAGGGCCATATCTAACTCCCTCTTGAATATATCCAATGAACTGGCATCAACAACTCTCTGCGGTAGAGAATTCCACAGGTTAACAACTCTCTGAGTGAAGAAGTTTCTCCTCATTTCAGTCCTAAATGGCTTACCCCTTATCCTTACATTGTGTCCCCTGGTTCTGGACTTCCCCAACATCGGGAACATTCTTTCTGCATCTAACCTGTCCAGTCCCGTCAGACTTTTATATGTTTCTATGAGATCCCCTCTCCTTCTAAACTCCAGTGAATACAGGCCCAGTCGATCCAGTCTCTCCTCATGTCAGTCCTGCCATCCCAGGAATAAGTCTGGTGAACCTTCGCTGTACTCCCTCAATAGCAAGAACGTCCTTCCTCAGATTAGGAGACCAAAACTGAACACAATATTCCAGGTAAGGCCTCAACAAGGCCCTGTATAACTGCAGTAAGACCTCCCTACTCCTATACACAAATCCCCTAGCTATGAAGACCAACATACCATTTGCCTACTTCACCACCTGCTGTACCTGCATGCCAACTTTCAATGACTGATGTACCATGATACCCAGGTCTCGTTGCACCTCCCCATTTTCCTAATCTGCCGCCGTTCAGATAATATTCTGCCTTCGTGTTTTTGCCAACAAAGTGGATAACCTCACATTTATTCACATTATACTCACATTAAAATGCCATGCATTTTCCCACTCACCTAACCTGTCCAAGTCACCCTGCAGCCTCTTAGCATCCTCCTCACAACTCACACCGGCACCCAGCTTAGTGTCATCTGCAAACTCGGAGATATTACACTCAATTCCTTCATCCAAATCATTAATGTATATTGTAAATAGCTGGGGTCCAGCACTGAGCCCTGCGATACCCCACTAGTCACTGCCTGCCATTCTGAAAAGGACCCGTTTATCACGACTCTGCTTCCTGTCTGCCAACCAGTTCTCTATCCACATCAGTACATTACCCCTCAATGCCATGTACTTTAATTTTGCACACCAATCTCTTGTGTGGGACCTTGTCAAAAGCCTTTTGAAAGTCCAAATACACCACATCCACTGGTTCTCCCTTGTGCACTCTACTAGTTACATTCTCAAAAAATTCCAGAAGATTTGTCAAGCATGATTTCCCTTTCATAAATCCATGCTGACTTGGACCGATCCTGTCACTGCTTTCCAAATGCGCTGCTATTTCATCTTTAATAATTGATTCCAACATTTTCCCCACGACTGATGTCAGGCTAACCGGTCTATAATTACCCATTTTCTCTCTCCTTCATTTTTAACTCAGGCCCCGGGGATTTATCGGCCTTCAATCCCATCAATTTCCTGCCGAATAAGGATTTCCTTCAGTTCCTCTTTCTCTCCAGACCCTCGGTGCCCTAGTATTTGCAGAAGGTTATTTGTGTCTTCCTTCATGAAGACAGAGCCAAAGTATTTGTTTAACTGGTCTGCCATTTCTTTGTTTCCCATTATCAATTCACCTGAATCTGACTGCAAGGGACCTACATTTGTCTTCACTAACCTTTTCTCTTCACATATCTATAGAAGCTTTTGCATTCACTCTGGAGCATCCACGATGCTGAGAATGACGTGAGTAGCACGTATAGCGAGCTGGTCGTACTGCAGGTAAAGGGTCCACAGCCAGCTAGGGAATGGAAGACCAGCAGGAAGAGCAGTGCAAGGAAGGTAGTGCAGGGGTCCCCTGTGGTCATCCCCCTGCAAAACAGATACACTGCTTTGAGTACTGTTGAGGGGGATGACTCATCAGGGGAGGGCAGCAGCAGCCAAGTTCATGGCACCGTGGCTGGCTCTGTTGCACAGGAGGGCAGGAAAAAGTGTGAGAGAGCGATAGTGATAGTGGATTCAATTGCAAGGGGAATAGATAGGCGTTTCTGCGGTCGCAACCGAGACTCCAGGATGGTATGTTGCCTCCCTGGTGCAAGGGTCAAGGATGTCTCGGAGCGGGTGCAGGACATTCTAAAAAGGGAGGGAGAACAGCCAGTTGTCGTGATGCACATTGGTACCAACGACATAGGTAAAAAAAGGGATGAGGTCCTACGAAACGAATTTCAGGAGCTAGGAGCTAAATTAAAAAGTAGGACCTCAAAAGTAGTAATCTCGGGATTGCTACCAGTGCCACGTGCTAGTCAGAGTAGCAATCGCAGGATAGCGCAGATGAATACGTGGCTTGAGCAGTGGTGCAGCAGGGAGGGATTCAAATTCCTGGGGCATTGGAACCGGTTCTGGGGGAGGTGGGACCAGTACAAACTGGGCAGGACCGGAACCAATGTCCTAGGGGGAGTGTTTGCTAGTGCTGTTGGGGAGGAGCTAAACTAATATGGCAGGGGGATGGGAACCAATGCAGGGAGACAGAGGGAAACAAAAAGGAGACAAAAGCAAAAGACAGAAAAGAGATGAGGAAAAGTGGAGGGCAGAGAAACCCAAGGCAAAGAACAAAAAGGGCCACTGTACAGCAAAATTCTAAAAGGACAAAGGGTGTTAAAAAAACAAGCCTGAAGGCTTTGTGTCTTAATGCAAGGAGTATCCGTAATAAGATGGATGAATTAACTGTGCAAATAGATGTTAGCAGATATGATGTGATTGGGATTACAGAGACGTGGCTCCAGGATGATCAGGGCTGGGAACTCAACATCCAGGGGTATTCAACATTCAGGAAGGATAGAATAAAAGGAAAAGGAGGTGGGGTAGCATTGCTGGTTAAAGAGGAGATTAATGCAATAATTCGGAAGGAAATTACCTTGGATGATGTGGAATCTATATGGGTAGAGCTGCAGAACACCAAAGGGCAAAAAACGTTAGTGGGAGTTGTGCACAGACCTCCAAACAGTAGTAGTGATGTTGGGGAGGGCATAAAACAGGAAATTAGGGGTGCATGCAATAAGGGTGCAGCAGTTATAATGGGTGACTTTAATATGCACATAGATTGGGCTAACCAAACTGGAAGCAATACGGTGGAGGAGAATTTCCTGGAGTGCATAAGGGATGGTTTTCTAGACCAATATGTCGAGGAACCAACTAGGGGGGAGGCCATCTTAGACTGGGTGTTGTGTAATGAGAGAGGATTAATTAGCAATCTCGTTGTGCGAGGCCCCTTGGGGAAGAGTGACCATAATATGGTGGAATTCTGCATTAGGATGGAGAATGAAACAGTTAATTCAGAGATCATGGTCCAGAACTTAAAGAAGGGTAACTTTGAAGGTATGAGGCGTGAATTGGCTCGGATAGATTGGTGAATGATACTTAAGGGGTTGACTGTGGATGGGCAATGGCAGACATTTAGGGACCACATGGATGAACGACAACAATTGTACATTCCTGTCTGGCGTAAAAATAAAAAAGGGAAGGTGGCTCAACCGTGGCTTTCAAGGGAAATCAGGGATAGTATTAAAGCCAAGGAAGTGGCATACAAATTGGCCAGAAATAGCAGCGAACCCGGGGACTAGGAGAAATTTAGAACTCAGCAGAGGAGGACAAAGGGTTTGATTAGGACAGGGAAAATGGAGTACGAGAAGAAGCTTGCAGGGAACATTAAGACGGATTGCAAAAGTTTCTATAGATATGTAAAGAGAAAAAGGTTAGTAAAGACAAACGTAGGTCCCCTGCAGTCAGAATCAGGGGAAGTCATAACAGGGAACAAAGAAATGGCGGACCAATTGAACAAGTACTTTGGTTCGGTATTCACTAAGGAGGACACAAACAACCTTCCGGATATAAAAGGGGTCAGACGGTCTCGTAAGGAGGAGGAACTAGTCGGGAAATTGTGTTGGGGAAATTGATGGGATTGAAGGCCGATAAATCCCCAGGGCCTGATGGACTGCATCCCAGAGTACTTAAGGATGTGGCCTTGGAAATAGCGGATGCATTGACAGTCATTTTCCAACATTCCATTGACTCTGGATCAGTTCCTATCGAGTGGAGGGTAGCCAATGTAACCCCACTTTTTAAAAAAGGAGGGAGAGAGAAAACAGGGAATTATAGACCGGTCAGCCTGACATCGGTAGTGGGTAAAATGATGGAATCAATTATTAAGGATGTCATAGCAGCGCATTTGGAAAGAGGTGACATGATAGATGCAAGTCAGCATGGATTTGTGAAAGGGAAATCATGCTTGACAAATCTTCTCGAATTTTTTGAGGATGTTTCCAGTAGAGTGGACAAGGGAGAACCAGTTGGTGTGATATATTTGGACTTTCAGAAGGCTTTCGACAAGGTCCCACACAAGAGATTAATGTGCAAAGTTAAAGCACATGGGATTGGGGGTCGTGTGCTGACATGGATTGAGAACTGATTGTCAGACAGGAAGCAATGAGTAGGAGTAAATGAGTACTTTTCAGAATGGCAGGCAGTGACTAGAGGGGTACCGCAAGGTTCTGTGCTGGTGCCCCAGCTGTTTACACTGTACATTAATGAATTAGACGAGGGGATTAAATGTAGTATCTCTAAATTTGCGGATGACACTAAGTTGGGTGGCAGTGTGAGCTGTGAGGAGGATGCTATGAGGCTGCAGAGCGACTTGGATAAGTTAGGTGAGTGGGCAAATGCATGGCAGATGAAGTATAATGTGGATAAATGTGAGGTTATCCACTTTGGTGGTAAAAACAGAGAGACAGACTATTATCTGAATGGTGACAGATTAGGAAAAGGGGAGGTGCAACGAGACCTGAGTGTCATGGTACATCAGTCATTGAAGTTTGGCATGCAGGTACAGCAGGTGGTTAAGAAAGCAAATGGCATGTTGGCCTTCATAGCGAGGGGATTTGAGTACAGGGGCAGGGAGGTGTTGCTACAGTTGTACAGGGCCTTGGTGAGGCCACACCTGGAGTATTGTGTACAGTTTTGGTCTCCTAACCTGAGGAAGGACATTCTTGCTATTGAGGGAGTGCAGCGAAGGTTCACCAGACTGATTCCCGGGATGATGGGACTGACCTATCAAGAAAGACTGGATCAACTGGGCTTGTATTCACTGGAGTTCAGAAGAATGAGAGGAGACCTCATTGAAACGTTTAAAATTCTGATGGGTTTAGACAGGTTAGATGCAGGAAGAATGTTCCCAATGTAGGGGAAGTCCAGAACCAGGGGTCACAGTCTAAGGATAAGGGGTAAGTCATTTAGGACCGAGATGAAGAGAAACTTCTTCAGCCAGAGAGTGGTGAACCTGTGGAATTCTCTACCACAGAAAGTTGTTGAGGCCAATTCACTAAATATATTCAAAAAGGAGTTAGATGAAGTCCTTACTACTAGGGAGATCAAGCGATATGGCGAGAAAACAGAATGGGGTACTGAAGTTGAATGTTCAGCCATGAACTCATTGAATGGCGGTGCAGGCTAGAAGGGCCGAATGGCCTACTCCTGCACCTATTTTCTATGTTTCTATGTCAGTTTTTATGTTCCCAGCAAGTTTCCTCTCATACTCTATTTCACCCTTTCTAATTGAACCCTTTGTCCTCTTCTGCTGAATTCTAAATTTCTCCCAGTCCTCAGGTTTGCTGCTTTTTCTGGCCAATTTATATGCCTCTTGCTTGGATTTAACACTATCCTTAATTTCCCTTGTTAGCCACGGTTGAGCCACCTTTCCCGTTTTATTTTTACTCCAGACAGGGATGTACAATTGTTGAAGTTCATCTATGTGATCTTTAAATGTTTGCCATTGCCTATCCACCGGCAACCCTTAAGTATCATTCTAAATGATGATTAATGCTATTTTTTCCAATCATTTGCTGACCTTGAATTATAAAAATCCAAATTCTGTGTCCCTCTTTACTTTAATTTCAACCTCTGCAATCGGTATCCGTGCCTTTAATTCTCTGTTGTTTCAGTTAATAGTCAATTTTTCTGGAGCATATGTCAGTACCTTGATTAAAAGTTCTCTCACTCTGAGCCACATTAACTATTTCATGTTGTGCTGTTGTCAAGTAACTGAGCATGTCTGAGCCCCGTTCTCCTGTGCATCTTCACCATGCTAGTTGATCACATGCAACATATATCATTTGCACACACATGTCAAGTTTGGTATCCTAAGATCATGCCATACTTGAACATAAGAAATAGGAGCAGGAGTAGGCCATTTGGCCCCTCGAACCTGCTCCACCATTCAATAAGATCATGGCTGATCTGATCATGGATTCAGCTCCACTTCACTGCCTGCTCCCCATAACCCTTTGTGCTCAAAAATCTGTCTATCTCCACCTTAAATATATTCAATGACCTAGCCTCCACAGCTCTCTGGAGCAGAGAATTCCACATATTTACAACCCCCTGAGAGACGAAATTCCTCCTCATCTCAGTTTTAAATGGGCAGCCCCTTATTCTGAGACTATGTCCCGTAGTTTTAGTTTCCCCATGATCCTCTCTGCATCCACCTTGTCGAGCCCCCTCATTATCTTATGTTTCAATAAGATTACCTCTCATTCTTCTGAACTCCAATGTGTATAGGTCCAACCATTCAACCTATCCTCATAAGTCAAGCCCCTCATCTCTGGAATCAACTTAGTGAACCTTCTCTGAACAGCCTCCAAGTATATTCTTCCTTAAATACGGAGACCAAAACTGTACGTAGTACTCCAGGTGACATCATAAGATACGTGTCATTCCTGGGCTTTCAAACTATCTTTTCAAAAGATTGGGAGGGTGAGCGCATCTGGAGGTCTTTGTTTATCTCCCCCTTCATGGTCCAATATCTCAGGTAGTGGCCAATCTATCAAATTATTTTTTTTCATTATTCAGTGAAGGGAAGGACGCAAACAGCTCCAAGAGAAAGCAATCAATTAACTATTCTCACCTACACTTTCCTGACTTTCACTAGAATGTACATCGATAATAAGTTGATCTTTTTTGGTGAATCATGTGCAGGTAATTTACATTGCTCAGGGATGCCTGCACACATCTTTTCCTAACCCCTGATAAAGGTTCCGAAATTTATCCATCTTCACCTAGGGCAATGACCGGGGAAATATTCCATTTTTGTGGTGTGATTACCCTGTTTCTATCTTATATCCACAGTCACTTCCTCAGATCCATTCTTATACCTCTCATATTACCATTTCATCTCATTCATGAGCCCTGGAGGCACTTTACTGTCCAATACAATATTATCAATTCCCCTTGAAACATAGATTAAAAGTTCCCAACTTGGTCCAAGTTATCAACACATTTTTGTTTATTCTACTTTTGGACTGCTTTTTTCAAAATATCCCGCTAGATTGTGCACAAATATCCCGCTATATTGTGCGCAAGTCCATTCTATTGTTTCAAAATTATCCCAATTCCAGAGGTGGCGGAAATGGCGGAGGATGATCCGTTGAATGTGGAGGCTGGTGGGGTGAAAGGTGAGGACAAGGGAAACCCTATCATGGTTCTGAGAGGGAGGGGAAGGGGTGAAAGCAGAGGTGGGGGAAATAGAACGGACACAGTCGAGAACCATGTTAACCACGGCGGAGGGAAATCCTCGGTTGAGGATAAAGGAAGACATGTCAGAGGCACTAGTGTGAAAGGTGGTACCATCAGAGCAGATGCGATGGAGACGGAGAAACTGGGAGAATGGAATGGAGTCCTACAGGATGCGGGGTGGGAGGAAGTGTAGTCCAGGTAGCTGTGGGAGTCGGTGGGCTTATAGTGGATACTGCCGAAAGCCTGTCCCCAGAGATGGAGACAGAGAAGTCGAGGAAGGGAAGAGTGGGAGATGGACCATGTGAAGGTGAGGGAAGGGTGGAAATTGGATGCAAAGTGAATGAAATGTTCAAGTTCAGGGCGAGAGCAGGAAACAGCACCAATACAATCATTAATGTACTGGAAAAGTGGTGAGGGAGGGGACCCGAGTAGGACTGGAACAAAGAATGTTCCACATATCCCACGAAAAGGCAGGCATAGCTAGGACCCATGCGGGTTCCCATAGCAACACCTTTAATTTGGAGGAAGTGAGTGGAGTTAAAGGAGAAGTTGTTCAATGTGAGAACAAGTTCAGCCAGGCGGAGGAGGGTGGCGGATGGGGACTGGTTGGGCCTCTGCTCGAGGAAGAAGCGGAGCGCCCTCAGGCCATCCTGGTGGGGGATGGAAGTGTAGAGGGATCGGACGCCCATGGTGAAAAGGATATGGTTGGGGCAAGGAAACTGTTAAAATGACGGAGAGCGTCGGAGGAGTCGCGGATGTAGGTGGGCAGAGAGTGGACAAGGGGAGAAAAAATAGTTGAGATAGGAAGAAATCAGTTCCATGGGGCAAGAACAGGCTGAAGTGATGGGGCTACTGGGGCAGTCCTGTTTGTGGATCGCGGGCAGGAGGTAGAAGCGGGCTGTGTGGGGTTGGGGAACTCTGAGATTGGTGGCTGTGGAGGGAAGATCTCCAGAGGAGATGAGGTCAGTGATGGTCTGGGAAATTATGGCTTATGTTCAGTGGTGAGGTCATGGTCCAGAGCGGGTAGGAGGAGGTGTCAGAGAGCTGACGATCAGCCTCTCCAAGGTAGAGGTTGGTTTGCCAAACAACAACAGCGCCACCCTTGTCAGCAGGTTTGATGACAAGGTTGAGGTTGGATCTGAGCGAGTGGAGTGCTACAAGTTCAGAGGGAGGTAGGTTGGAGTGAGTGAGGGGAGCAGAGAAATAGAGACGGCCGATGTCCCGTCGGCAGTTTGCAATGAAGAGGTCTAGAGAGGGTAAGAGGCCAGGGGGAGGGGTCCAGGTCAAGCAAAACTGTGAATGGGCCAGTTGTGCAGGGGGAGGACTCCTGGCCGAAGGAGTGGGCACAGAGGCGAAGGCGGCGGAAAAAGAGCTCAGCATCGTGGCTAGCTCGAAATTGATTGAGGTGGGGGCATAAGGGGATGAATCTCAGGCCTTTGCTGAGAACTGATCGTTCGGGGTCAGAGAGGGGAAGGTCAGAGGGGATAGTGAAAACACGGCAGGGGGTGAGATTGGAAGAAGGGATGGGATCAGAGGGAAGTGTGGAGGAAGAAGGTTCCGAAGGGGAGTTGTTGAAGTTTACGATCCTTGGCACCTGAAAGGAAGGAAAAAGTTTTATGTTAAAGCGCCGGATGAGGCGAAGGATGAAATGGAACTGTGGACCAGGAGAGGCATCCTGGGCCATTTCAGAGGGCAGTCTGAGTTAACCACATTGCTGTGGGTCTGGAGTCACATAAAGGCCAGACCGGGTAAGGACGGCAGATTCCCTTCCCTAAAGGACATTAGTGAACCACATGAGTTTTTACAAAAATGCGGTAGTTTCATGGTCACCATTACTGATACTAGCGTTTTATTCCAGGTTTATTTAATTAACTGAATGGTGGGATTTGAACTCATGTCTCTCGATCATTAGTCCAAGCTCCGGGTTACTAATCAGTAAAATAACCACCGTGCTACTGTACCCCATATATACCATTTATTTGAATGTTTTCACTTGTTGAATAGTTCTGATATTTATTTATTCAATTAATGTTATTCCTGACCTGCTTTGTATGTTTATCATGTCAGGAAACTCTATCAACATCAGCCATTCTTGGAATGAGTAGAAGAGGAGAGATGGGCATAGTGCATACTTCAGGTTAGCATTTCAACATTGCAGGTCAACTCGAAGAAGGAAGTATTGCCTCAGTCCTCTGATCTTTGTTCACACGTGCTCATTCCCATCACTTACTTCCAGATTGTTGTCTTTGCTTTGCTTTGTTGCATGTATAAAAGTAAATGTTTTCCTCAGCTGTCGGGGTCCTCCACACACTTTCAGATTCAGGGTGCATCTTTGTACATTTATGCGGGGAAAAAGTCACGTTGGATTCTACGGAAAATTTTCTGATCTTGTACTTTTAATGGGAAGCTTCAACTGTTGGGAGCACAAATGGGAAATTTAGGTAAGCACTGTGCACAATTTTCCAAACATTTATTTAAAAGTCAAAAAGGGAGCCAAACTTAGCTCAGACTTGAGGATTTTTGTGCTGACTAGAAAAATCTTGTGCTTGCTGCTGTTTTGCATTACCTCTCCCTGACGTCTCCTTGCCCTATTGTTCTGATGGCGGTTAACTCAGGAGTCGATATCCAGTATACCCTGTCAGGTCGATGTAAAAGATCCCATAGCACCATTCAACCTTGAGTACATCTCAAAAGTACTTCATTGGCTGTGAAGAACGTTGGGTCATCCTGAGCTTCAGTAATCACGTTCTTGAACATCCTGACGGTACGCAGAAACTTGTGTTATGTTTGTGATGCAGTGATCTTTAAAAAAGGGGACAAGTCTGACTGCGGCAACTACAGAGGAATCTCCCTGTTATCAGCCACTGGGAAAGTCGTCGCTAGAGTCCTCCTCAACCGTCTTCTCCCTGTGGCCGAGAAGCTCCTCCCAGAGTCACAGTACGGATTTCGGCCGCTACGGGGCACAACGGACATGATTTTTACAGCGCGATAGCTGCAGGAAAAATGCAGGGAGCAGCACCAGCCCTTATACATAGCCTTCTTCGACCTTACAAAGGCCTTTAACACTGTCAACCGCGAGGGTCTATGGAGTGTCCTTCTCCGCTTCAGATGCCCCCAAAAGTTTGTCGCCATCCTCCGCCTGCTCCACGACGACATTCAGGCCATGATCCTTACCAACGGATCCACATCCGGACGGGGGTCAAACAAGGCTGCGTCATCACCCCAACCCTCTTCTCAATCTTCCTCGCTGCCACGCTCCACCTCGCTGGTGTGGAACTAAACTACAGAACCGGTGGGAACCTGTTCAACCTTCACCATCTCTAAGCCAGGTCCAAGACCATCCCAACTCCTATCATCGAGTTACAGTACGCAGACGACGCCTGCGTCTGCGCACATACAGAGGCTGAACTCCAGGACATAATTGATGTATTTACTGAGGCGTACGAAAGCATGGGCCTTACGCTAAACATCCGTAAGACAAAGGACCTCCACCAGCCTGTCCTCACGGCACAGCACTGCCCCCCAGTCATCAAGATCCACAGCGCGGCCCTGGACAACGTGGACCACTTCCCATACCTCGGGAGCCTCTTGTCAACAAGAGCAGGCATTGACGACGAGATTCAACACCGCCTCCAGTGCGCCAATGCAACTTTCGGTCACCTGAGGAAAAAAGTGTTTGAAGACTAGGCCCTCAAAACTGTCATCAAGCTCATGGTTTACAGGGCTTTACATAGACATGGACCATGTACAGTAGACACCTCAAGTCGCTAGAGAAATACCACCAACGATGTCTCCACAAGATCCTACAATCCCCTGGGAGGACAGACGCATCAGCATTAGCGTTCTCGACCAGGCCAACATCCCCAGCATTGAAGCACTGACCACACTTGATCAGCTCCGCTGGGCAAACCACATTGTTCGCATGCCTGACACAAGACTCCCAAAGCAAGCGCTCTGCTCGGAACTCCTTCACGGCAATTGAGCCAAAGGTGGGCAGAGGAAACGTTACAAGGACAACCTCAACGCCTCCCTGATAAAGTGCAACATCCCCACTGACACCTGAGAGTCCCTGGCCAAAGACCGCCCTAAGTGGAGGAAGTGCATCCGGGAGGGCACTAAGCACCTCGAGTCTCATCGCCGAGAGTATGCAGAAATCAAGCGCAGGCAGCAGAAAGAGCGGCAAACCAGTCCCACCCACCCCTTCCCTCAACGACTATCTGTCCCACCTGTGACAGAGACTGTGGTTCTCGTATTGGACTGTTCAGCCATCTTAGAACTCATTTTAAGAGTGGCAGCAAGTCTTCCTCGATTCTGAGGGACTGCCTATGATGATGATGACACGACATATACTTCTTGGCTTCACGTTAGTGATAACTCCCGTAAGCAGACCTTGCTTCTTAATGAACCAGAGTGTATCTGTATCCATCCAATATCTAGGTAAATGTGGTGAACCCAAAGGTTGAACCGAAAACCCTTACCACTATACTTCAGCTACTGGGGTATATCACAAAGGACCTTCTTGTCTTCTGTAGGTGGATGAATATTAACTGTATCAGACTGTGGCTTTGGATATTAGCAGCACATTTATTTAACATTGAACAGGTAAATGAGCAGTTCTCATTACAGACACAATAGCCTGGATTTCCTTGTGGCCAGCATGGGACTTTCATCCACCCACATGATCCCACCGGCACCTGACTCTATTTTTCTGGGGGAAAGGCCTCAATATGTAAGCAGGACAGATTAAACAAAATAATCCTGGTCATTCTGAATCCCCCTGAGTGGTTCTCTGCAGCTGGCAGGGAGGAAATCCAGTTTAGCTGCAGCAATTAAAAGCTGCTGCTACTTAAAGGGCCAGAAAGCATTGCAAGAAAGCAGAGACAAAGCAAGAACAGAATGAGAGGAGAATGGCACGAGGTCAGAACCAGTATACCTGCTGTGCTTATAGACTCAAGACTCTCGGAGGTGATATTGGCAGCGATAAGGGAAAGAAGGGCTAGGCTATTTGGAATGCAAGATCGGAAGCTCCAGAAAAGGGCATCACAGGCAACTTAGAAAGAGGTGTCACAGGCAGTCAGTGTCACATCAACCACCCACCAAATGACAACATATTGCTGGAAATGTTTTAATGACCTCACCAGGTTAGCAAATGTAAGTGAAAGCACAAGTTTCAGAGACCACCCCCACCCCTCTCACAACCACACATTTCTCTCCCATCATTCCACTGTTCCATATCCTACTTTCTGAATGGAAGCAAGGGTGGTGAGATTTGAACCAAAAGTGAAGTAAGTTCTGCATCGGCTACACCTGAAGCAGGATCAGGATGGAATATTTGCAGACTCCTGGGCGACATTCAACTTTGAATTAATCCTGTGCCTTTCTATATCTGCTTGCTCTTTGCATTCACAAATTGCCATAGGTGGAGGAATGCCACATGGAATATTGCAAATGTAATACCCCTATTTAAAAAAGGAGGCAGACAAAAAACAGGAAACTATAGACCAGTTAGCCTAACATCTGTGGTTGGGAAAATGTTGGGAGTCCATTATTAAAGAAGCAGCAGCAGGACATTTGGAAAAGCAAAATTCGGTCAAGCAGAGTCAGCATGAATTTATGAAGGGGAAGTCATGTTTGACAAATTTGCTGGAATTCTTTGAGGATGTAATGAACAGGGTGGATAAAGGGGAACCAGTGGATGTGGTGTACTTGGACTTTCAGAAGGCATTTGACAAGGTGCCACATAAAAGGTGACTGCACAAGATAAAAGTTCACGGGGTTGGGGGTAATATATTAGCATGGATAGAGGATTGGCTAACTGACAGAAAACAGAGAGTTGGGATAAATGGTTCATTCTCGGGTTGGCAATCAGTAACTAGTGGGGTGCCGCAGGGATCAATGTTGGGACCCCAACTATTTACAATCTATATTAATGTCTTGGAAGAAGGGACTGAGTGTAACGTAGCCAAGTTTGCTGACAATATAAAGATGGGAGGAAAAGCAATGTGTGAGGAGAACACAAAAAATCTGCAAAAGGACATAGGCAGGCTAAGTGAGTGGGAAACAAATTGGTAGATGGAGTATAATGTTGGAAAGCGTAAGGCAGAAAAGCACTTTGGCAGAAAAAAATCAAAGAGCAGGTTATTATTTAAGTGGAGAGAGATTGCAAAATGCTGCAGTACAGTGGGACCTGGGGGTACTTGTGCATGAAATGCAAAAGGTTAGTATGCAGGTACAGCAAGTGATCCCAACTCCTATCATCGAGTTACAGTACGCAGACGACGCCTGCGTCTGCGCACATACAGAGGCTGAACTCCAGGACATAATTGATGTATTTACTGAGGCGTACGAAAGCATGGGCCTTACGCTAAACATCCGTAAGACAAAGGACCTCCACCAGCCTGTCCTCACGGCACAGCACTGCCCCCCAGTCATCAAGATCCACAGCGCGGCCCTGGACAACGTGGACCACTTCCCATACCTCGGGAGCCTCTTGTCAACAAGAGCAGGCATTGACGACGAGATTCAACACCGCCTCCAGTGCGCCAATGCAACTTTCGGTCACCTGAGGAAAAAAGTGTTTGAAGACTAGGCCCTCAAAACTGTCATCAAGCTCATGGTTTACAGGGCTTTACATAGACATGGACCATGTACAGTAGACACCTCAAGTCGCTAGAGAAATACCACCAACGATGTCTCCACAAGATCCTACAATCCCCTGGGAGGACAGACGCATCAGCATTAGCGTTCTCGACCAGGCCAACATCCCCAGCATTGAAGCACTGACCACACTTGATCAGCTCCGCTGGGCAAACCACATTGTTCGCATGCCTGACACAAGACTCCCAAAGCAAGCGCTCTGCTCGGAACTCCTTCACGGCAATTGAGCCAAAGGTGGGCAGAGGAAACGTTACAAGGACAACCTCAACGCCTCCCTGATAAAGTGCAACATCCCCACTGACACCTGAGAGTCCCTGGCCAAAGACCGCCCTAAGTGGAGGAAGTGCATCCGGGAGGGCACTAAGCACCTCGAGTCTCATCGCCGAGAGTATGCAGAAATCAAGCGCAGGCAGCAGAAAGAGCGGCAAACCAGTCCCACCCACCCCTTCCCTCAACGACTATCTGTCCCACCTGTGACAGAGACTGTGGTTCTCGTATTGGACTGTTCAGCCATCTTAGAACTCATTTTAAGAGTGGCAGCAAGTCTTCCTCGATTCTGAGGGACTGCCTATGATGATGATGACACGACATATACTTCTTGGCTTCACGTTAGTGATAACTCCCGTAAGCAGACCTTGCTTCTTAATGAACCAGAGTGTATCTGTATCCATCCAATATCTAGGTAAATGTGGTGAACCCAAAGGTTGAACCGAAAACCCTTACCACTATACTTCAGCTACTGGGGTATATCACAAAGGACCTTCTTGTCTTCTGTAGGTGGATGAATATTAACTGTATCAGACTGTGGCTTTGGATATTAGCAGCACATTTATTTAACATTGAACAGGTAAATGAGCAGTTCTCATTACAGACACAATAGCCTGGATTTCCTTGTGGCCAGCATGGGACTTTCATCCACCCACATGATCCCACCGGCACCTGACTCTATTTTTCTGGGGGAAAGGCCTCAATATGTAAGCAGGACAGATTAAACAAAATAATCCTGGTCATTCTGAATCCCCCTGAGTGGTTCTCTGCAGCTGGCAGGGAGGAAATCCAGTTTAGCTGCAGCAATTAAAAGCTGCTGCTACTTAAAGGGCCAGAAAGCATTGCAAGAAAGCAGAGACAAAGCAAGAACAGAATGAGAGGAGAATGGCACGAGGTCAGAACCAGTATACCTGCTGTGCTTATAGACTCAAGACTCTCGGAGGTGATATTGGCAGCGATAAGGGAAAGAAGGGCTAGGCTATTTGGAATGCAAGATCGGAAGCTCCAGAAAAGGGCATCACAGGCAACTTAGAAAGAGGTGTCACAGGCAGTCAGTGTCACATCAACCACCCACCAAATGACAACATATTGCTGGAAATGTTTTAATGACCTCACCAGGTTAGCAAATGTAAGTGAAAGCACAAGTTTCAGAGACCACCCCCACCCCTCTCACAACCACACATTTCTCTCCCATCATTCCACTGTTCCATATCCTACTTTCTGAATGGAAGCAAGGGTGGTGAGATTTGAACCAAAAGTGAAGTAAGTTCTGCATCGGCTACACCTGAAGCAGGATCAGGATGGAATATTTGCAGACTCCTGGGCGACATTCAACTTTGAATTAATCCTGTGCCTTTCTATATCTGCTTGCTCTTTGCATTCACAAATTGCCATAGGTGGAGGAATGCCACATGGAATATTGCAAATGTAATACCCCTATTTAAAAAAGGAGGCAGACAAAAAACAGGAAACTATAGACCAGTTAGCCTAACATCTGTGGTTGGGAAAATGTTGGGAGTCCATTATTAAAGAAGCAGCAGCAGGACATTTGGAAAAGCAAAATTCGGTCAAGCAGAGTCAGCATGAATTTATGAAGGGGAAGTCATGTTTGACAAATTTGCTGGAATTCTTTGAGGATGTAATGAACAGGGTGGATAAAGGGGAACCAGTGGATGTGGTGTACTTGGACTTTCAGAAGGCATTTGACAAGGTGCCACATAAAAGGTGACTGCACAAGATAAAAGTTCACGGGGTTGGGGGTAATATATTAGCATGGATAGAGGATTGGCTAACTGACAGAAAACAGAGAGTTGGGATAAATGGTTCATTCTCGGGTTGGCAATCAGTAACTAGTGGGGTGCCGCAGGGATCAATGTTGGGACCCCAACTATTTACAATCTATATTAATGTCTTGGAAGAAGGGACTGAGTGTAACGTAGCCAAGTTTGCTGACAATATAAAGATGGGAGGAAAAGCAATGTGTGAGGAGAACACAAAAAATCTGCAAAAGGACATAGGCAGGCTAAGTGAGTGGGAAACAAATTGGTAGATGGAGTATAATGTTGGAAAGCGTAAGGCAGAAAAGCACTTTGGCAGAAAAAAATCAAAGAGCAGGTTATTATTTAAGTGGAGAGAGATTGCAAAATGCTGCAGTACAGTGGGACCTGGGGGTACTTGTGCATGAAATGCAAAAGGTTAGTATGCAGGTACAGCAAGTGATCAGGAAGGCCAATGGAATCTTGGCCTTTAACGCAAAGGGGATGGAGTATAAAAGCAAGGAAGTCTTGCTACAGCTATACAAGGTTTTGCTGAGGCCACACCTGGAATACTGTGTGCAGTTTTGGTTTCCATATTTATGAAAGGATACACTTGTTTTGGAGGCAGTTCAGAGAAGGTTCACTAGGTTGACTCTGGAGATGAGGGGGTTGACTTATGAGGAAAAGTTGAGTAGGTTGGACCTCTACTCATTGGAATTCAGAAGAATGAGAGGTGATCTTATCAAAACGTGTAAGATTATGAGGGGGCTTGACAAGGTGGATGCAGAGAGGATGTTTCCACTGATGGGGGAGACTAGAACTAGAGGGCAAAATTTTAGAATAAGGGGCCGCCCATTTAAAACTGAGATGAGGAGAAATTTCTTCTCTCAGAGGGTTGTGGATCTGTGGAATTCACTGCCTCAGAGAGCTGTGGAAGCTGGGACATTGAATAAATTTAAGATAGAAATAGACAGTTTCTTAAACGATAAGGGGTTATGGGGAGCGGGCAGGGAGGTGGATCTGAGTCCATGATCAGATTAGCCATTATCGTATTGAATGGCAGAGCAGGCTCAAGGGCCATATGGCCTACTCCTGCATCTATTTCTTATTTTCTTATGTTCTTATCAGGCACTTCAGGAGCAATGAGGTGCGGACATACCAAGGAGGTTCTCGGAAATGGAGATCATGGAGTAGTACAGCACAGAAGAGGGCCATTCAGTCCATCATACCTGTCTTTGAAAGTGCGATACAATTAATCCCACTCCTCTGCAGTTTCCCTATAACCTTGCAATTTTCTCCCCTCAAATATTTAGCCCATTCCCTTTTGAAAGTTACTATTGAATCTGCTTCCACCACCCTTTCAGGCAGCGCATTCCAGATCACAACAGCTCCCTGTGTCAAAAAATTTCTCCTCATCTACCCCCTGGTTCTTTTGCCAATTACCTTAAATCTGTGTCTTCTGGTTACTGACCCTTCTGCCAGTAAAAACAGTTTCTCCTTATTTACTGTATCAAAACTCCTCATAACTTTGAACACTGCTATTGAATATCCTCTAAACCTATGCTGCTTCAGGGAGAACAATTCCAGCTTCTCAATCTCTCCACCTCCCTGGTACCATTCTAGTAAACCTCCTCTGCACCTTCTCCAAGGCCTTGACATTCTTCCTAAAGTGTGGTGCCTAGAATTGGACACAATACCCCAGATGAGGCCTAACCAATGATGTATAAAGATTTATCATAACTTCCTTGCCTTTCTACTCTATATTCCACTATGAATGAAGCCAAGGATCCCTTTGGCTTTTTTAACAACCTTCTCAACTTGTCCTGCCACTGTCAGAGATTTGTGTACATACACCCCTAGTCTCTGTTCCTTTAAAATTGTGCAATTTATTTCTATTGCCTCTCCTCATTCTTTATACCAAAATTTATCACTTCATGCTTCCCTGGGTCAAATTTCATCTGCTATGTGTCTGCGCATAGAAATCTTAGAAATTTACAGCACAACAGGAGGCTTTTCAGTCCATCATTTCTTCCAGCCGAAAAAGAGCTATTGAGTCTAATCCCACTTTCCAGCTCTTGGTCTGGAACCATGTTGGTTACCGAATTTCAAATGTATATCCAAGTACTTTTGTAAATACAGTGAGGGTTCCTGCCTCTACCACCCGTTCAGGCAGTGAGTTCCAGACCCCTACCACCCTCTGGGTGAAAAAAAGTTCTCAAGTTCCCTCTAATCCTGCTATCAATTACAGGCAACTCGATTATCGGGGATTGGGCTATTCCGGGTAAACAATGTTTCCGTTAGGGTGAATCTACATTTAAAACTTTAATGAATCAATATAATTGTTTTAGCGAGTTTACATTTTTTAGTTAAAACTTTAATGAATCAATACAATCGGCTACAAACAGTAACAAAAGATGGACATTACCAATATGCATGTACAGGTTCTGTGCCTGGTTTGCTGGTACACTGGTGAAGTTAGCAGTCTTATGATTAAAGTCCGTGCCTGGAACCCGATGCCAGCACTGCCCCCGTTCCCAACATCAGCGGCAGCCGCGAGAGACAGCGCCTGCAGCAGTGCGCACACACACACACCAGCAAAGCAAGGACAGAGGAGGGTGATTTTTATGGTGAGAGAGAGAGAGTGTGTGAGAGACCCTTTGGCAGGTCGTCCCGGAATCCCCCCGAATCCGGTGCAGAGTCCTTTGGGCCCGGGACAGAAGCGGCCGGTACGGGGTCCCTTCGGCCAGGGAGAGAGAATGTGCGAGTGTGAGAGAGAGAGAAATTGTGTGAGAGAGAGGATGAGCAAATACAAATGAGCACAGTGTTTGGAAGGTGATTTTTCCAAATTATTTGGGACTGTCTTTTCACTTGTTAGCAACAGCTTTTTAAATCCCATTACCACAGTTTTCCATTGGATCGAGAGTTGCCTGTACTTTAAATCTATGCCCCCTGGTTATTCACCTCTCTGTTATGGAAATAGGTCTGTCCTATCGACTCTATCTAGGCCCCTCATAATCTCTGAAGGTAGCAAGCTAGATAAGGTGGTCAAGGCGGCATACGAATACTTGCCTTTATTAGCCGAGGCATCGAATACAAGAGCAGGGAGGTTATGCTTGAACTGTATAAAACACTAATTAGGCCACAGCTGGAGTACTGCCTACAGTTCTGGTCACCATATTACAGGAAGGATGTGATTGCACTAGAGAGGGTGCAGAGGAGATTTACGAGGATGTTGCCTGGACTGGAGAATTTTAGCTATGAGGAAAGATTTGATAGGCTGGGTATGTTTTCTTTGGAACAGAGGAGGCTGAGGGGAGACCTGATTGAGGTGTATGAAATGATGAGGGGCCTGGATAGAGTGGATAGGAAGGACCTGTTTCCCTTAGCAGAGAGGTCAACAACCAGGGGGCTTAGATTTAAAGTAATTGGTAGAAGATTTAGAGGGGATTTGAGGGGAAATTTCTTCACCCAGAGGGCAGTGGGGGTCTGGAACTCACTGCCTGAAAGGGCGGTAGAGGCAGAAACCCTCACCACATTTAAAAAGTGCTTTAATGTGCATTTGAACTGCTGTAACCTACAGGGCTACGGACCAAGAGCTGGAAAATGGGATTAGGCTGGATAGCTCTTTGTTGGCCGGCACGGACACGATGGAATGGAATGGCCTGATCGATGGAGGTGGGCGACCTAATTAAAGTCATTAAATCCTTATTATCAGACGCTTAACAGACGTTTTAACTCCAGCTTCTGAATTTAACGGCATGAGAACGAAACACGCAGCTCGGGAATCTCACTTGTGAAGGAGAGGCGGAAGCTGAGTGGTCATTGTGTGAGGGCAATAATTGACAGCTGAGAATACCAGATAAATACACACACCTTACACCTCACTCGTTGCCCAAGGAAAAGTCTGTTGATGACTCCATTCTCTGCACAGATTTAGCTTTTTGCAGTTTGCAGGTCATTTCTGAAACCTCGGAAGCCACTCTCACCACATTGCTACTGATGATGATGATGATGATGACGACTCAGTATTAGAACATTGAGTGATTGTCCCTCTGATTGCTACTTCACCTGACATCTTCTACATCAGCATGGGTGCTGCTTATACTGTCTCACCTTGGTCCTCAGACGACCAACAACACCAGCCGCAACAGAAGCAGTCTTCTCCACAATGACCTGATGCTTCAAAGGAGAGAGGGGATCAGTACTGGGCTGCAGCACGCCGGAGGCAATACTCCCATCACAGGGTTTGCAGGCAGAGGATGAGCTGCCTGGACATGACTAAGCAGCAGTGCTGAAGAAGGCTCAGACTTTTGCTTCGGGTTGTCGCAGACATTTGTAGCTTGCTAGAACAAGACCTGCTGCCCCGAGATCCTGGTGGACACTTCTTACCAGTGGCTGTCGGCCACCCACAGGTGCATTACACAGGTTTCACAAGTCAGCCAATTATATTAACTATGCCACTGATGTAGCCAGTGTTACTGAACGGGCACTCTGGCTGACTTCCCTCAGCAGCAAGGCATCATCGAATGCACACGTGAACCGCAAAGGCTTCCACTCCCTCAACGTACAGTTCGTCTGCAACCATAGAAAAATGATTATGCATGTGTACACCAGATTCACTTGCAGCTGTCATGACTCTTGTGCTGCACCAGTCCACCCTCCCTCAGCTCTTTGCACCTCCAAACAGTCTTACCGGCTGGCTGCTTGGAGACAAGAGCCATCCACTGAAGACGTGGCTCCTGACACCCTTGAGGAGGCCAAGTACTGAGGCTCAGGAGTGTTATAATGAGAACAACATGTCCACCTGATGTGCCATAGAGCAAGCAGTAGGCATGCTGAAGATGCGCTTCAGATGCCTTGACAGATCTGAAGGAGCCCTTCAATGCGTCCCAGCCTGGGTCTCCAGAATCATTGTCATCTGCATGCTGCACAACGGAGCACAGCAGCAAGGATTGGAGCTGCAGGAGATCTATTGGCGCACAGTACACAGCCTCTTCAGAGGAGGAGGAGGGCGAGTAGGTGGAAGACGAGGAGGAGGAGGAAGCTGAGATGCAGATGCCACCAATAGCGGCGCATATTGCTGCCCGGGATGGCCTCATCGTGGTCAGATTCACTTAATTTGCTCCAGATGCCGCCACATGGCTGCCCCCGCCCCCCCGTCTACAGCTTCACCTCAATGACTAAGCCATTGCTGTTACCCAAACCCCCAATGCTCGAGTTAATTAATGTTTTTCCATTCACTCCAAGTGACAAAGTCACTTCCAGGGTTTGAGGCAAAAATGGACAAAACTCAAAAGCGGTGCAAAGAAAACATTTTTGTGTCCAATCAAAAGAACTGAAACTTAGCACTAACATTTGTTGATATACTCATGTGCTTACACTTGCGCATCTGCTTTTGTGTCATTTTTCATTTGTGAGTGCTTCTACAACCCCTGTGACTTCAACAGAGGTAGTTGCAGCAGCCTGCTCACTTCCTGTGCTGTGCAAGGACAGACTCTGCCATCGGGATCCAAGGAAGCCTCTGGGGCTCTGACTGAGGGGGAGGCAATGGGGGAGAAGTGGGATCACTTTGAGAAGACCCCCCACTTCCATGTTCCCTCTCACCATCATCCTCTCATGGGCCATCCGTACTTCCCTGCTAACAAGAAGCTGGACAGCACCTTGCTGCACTGCAGTGGACTGATGAAGGCCCAACTCAATGTTTACATCCCTCCTTGAGAAGAGGCCTGTTGTCCACAGCCAGCATATGCTTATGTCAGTGGCGCATTTGCTGCTCCAGCCAGGTGCCCATTCTTTCCATGCACGAGCACATCGTCACCTTCATCTGCAATATGGTGGTGCTCATGTTGGAGAGGGACTCTTCCATTATCGGAACGTCATCATAAAAGTTTATGGCCCATCGTGTCAGTTATGTTCAGAATAACTTCACAGACTGTGTTGTAAGCTTAAACCATTGTGACCTTGGTCTCTTTAATGTAACTCCAAAGTGAGGAAGCAGCATGGTGGACTGCCTTTTATACCTGCTTGCCCAGGGTGCACATGTGACCCTTAGGTCTCCCACAGGTGTGCCCCCTAGTGGCAAGTCTTACACATTGGTGAGGTTTGCATACATAACATCACTCCCCCCCCCGCCCTCCGCCAAAGTCTTATCTACAAGTTATTTACAGGTTGAGGCGATCTGGCGCTCTGCGTTCCCGGGTCGATCGCCTGAGTTGAAGTCCTGGCATGGGTGAGTTGGTCGGATCATTGCTGCACTGCGGTGTGGCTGGTCTGATCGGACTGTCAGGCATGGTGGGTCCATCCTTGTGGTTGACAGCGAGGTCGATTACTGGTAGGATGTGTGTTGGTGGATCATAGATAGTAAACTCTTCTTCAAGCTGTTCTTGGTTGTCAGTGAATCGCAGTTTGGTCTGATCCAAGTGCTTTCTGCACGTTTGCCCATTCAACAGTTTAACAACAAACACTCTGTTCCCCTTGGCTAAAACAGTGGCAGCAATCCATTTGGGACCATGACCGTAATTGAGAACAAACACAGGATCATTAACCTCAATGTCACGCGATACAGCTGCGCGATCGTGGTGCACATTATGTCGGTGACGCTGGGTTTCTACGTGATCATTGAGATCCGGGTGGACTAAAGAGAGCCTGGTTTTGAGTGCTCTCTTCATTAACAATTCCGCAGGGGGAACCCCGGTGAGCGAGTGGGGACGCGTCCGGTAGCTTAGCAGGACCCGAGATAACCGGATTTGCAAGGAGCCGTCCGTTACGCGTTTCAAGCTCTGCTTGATGGTTTGGACTGCCCGTTCTGCTTGACCATTGGATGCGAGCTAAAATGGAGCAGACCTGACATGCTTAATGCCATTGAAGGTCATGAACTCGTTGAATTCCGAACTGGTGAAACATGGTCCATTGTCACTAACAAGGACGTCGGGCAAACCATGGGTGGTGAACATGGCCCTGAGGCTTTCAATGGTGGCAGTGGACGTACATGATATTATTATACATTCAATCCATTTAGAGTCCACTGCGACTAGGAACATCTTTCCTAGAAAAGGGCCAGCAAAATCTACGTGGACCCTGGACCACGGTTTGGAGGGCCATGACCACAGGCTCAGTGGGGCCTCCCTTGGTGCGTTGCTCAACTGTGAGCAAGTGTTGCATTGGTGTACACATGACTCCAATTCTGAGTCAATGCCAGGCCACCAAACGTGCAAGCTGGCGATAGCCTTCATCATGACTATGGCTAGGTGGGTATTGTGTAGGTCGCGTATAAACGTTTCCCTGCCTTTTTTTTGCAAAACCATGCAATTCCCCCATAGGAGACAATCTGATTGACTGGACAATTCATCCTTACGTCGGTGGAACGGCTTAATTTCATCTAGCATTTCCCCGGGTACCACCGACCAGCTCCCATTAAGGATGCAGCTTTTTACCAATACTAGCACAGTGTCTTGGCTAGTCCAGGTCATGATCTGGCAAGCCGTTGACGGGTGACCCCTCGCTCTCAAAAGCATCCATTGCCAGAAGCAAGTCTGCAGGTTGCGCCATTTCCACCCCAGTGGTGGGCAATGGTAGCTGACTGAGGGCGTCAGCGCAGTTCTCAGTGCCTGGTCTGTGGTGGATTACATAGTCATACGCAGATAATGTTAGTGTCCATCTTTGGATGCGGGACGAAGCATTAGTGTTGATACCTTTGCTTTCTGAGAGCAGTAAAGTAAGTGCTTTGTGGTCGGTTTCGAGCTCGAAGCGGAGACCAAATAGGTATTGTTGCATTTTCTTAATTCCGTATACACATACTAACGCTTCTTTCTTAACCACACTATAGGCTCTTTCAGCCCTGGATAAACTTCTGGATGCATATGCAGCCGGTTACAGTTTGCCTGACACATTTTCTTGGTGTAACACACAACCGATCCCGTACGACGACGCATCATAAGCTAGTACTAAATGTTTACATGGGTCATACAATACAAGTAACTTGTTAGAGCGTAGCAGGTTCCTGGCCTTATTAAAGACTGTCTCTTGAGATTTACCCCAAACCCAGTCGTCACCCTTGCGTAGCAATAAATGCAAGGGTTCCAGCAAAGTGCTCAACCCTGGTAGAAAGTTATCAAAATAGTTGAGGAGTCCCAGGAACAAACGCAGCTCCATCACATTCTGTGGTCTGGGTGCATTCTTGATGGCCTCCGTCTTGGAGTCCGTAGGTTTCATGCCGTCTGCTGCAATCTTTCTCCCCAGAAATTCGACCACTGGCGCCAGGAAAACACACTTGAAGCATTTCAGCCTGAGTCCCACTCTGTCCAGTCGCTTTACAACCTCTTCCAGGTTGTGCAAGTGTTTGGTGGTGTTGCGACCAGTGATCAAGATGTGATCTTGGAACACCACTATGCATGGAACCGATTTCAACAGACTCTCCATGTTCCTCTGAAAGATGGCTACAGCCGAGCGAATCCCAAAGAGGCATCTGTGGTACACGAACAGTCCTTTGTGCGTGTTGATGCACGTCAATTTCTTTGATGGTTCAGCCAGCTCCTGTGTCACGTAAGCAGAGGTTAGATCCAGCTTGGTGAATGACTTTCCCCTGCTAGCGTTGCGAATAGGTCCTCCGCTTTAGGTAGTGGGTACTGGTCCTGTAACGAGACTCGGTTGATCGTTACCTTGTAGTCCCCGCAGATTCTGACCGTCCCATCGCTCTTTAGCACCGGCACGATTGGACTGTCCCACTCATTGAACTTGACTGGTGATATGATTCCCTCTCGTTGAAGTCTGTCCAGCTCGATCTCGACTTTCTCTCACATCATATATGGGACTGCTTGGGCTTTGTGATGAACGGGTCATGCCCCAGGAACAAAATGGATCTGCACCTTGGCGCCTGTGAAGTTGCTGATGCCTGGCTCAAATAACGCCGGGAATTTGTTTAGCACCTGGGTGCATGAGGTGTCATCCACCGAAGACAGTGCTTTGATGTCGTCCCAGTTCCATCGGATCTTTCCTAGCCAGCTTCTGCCGAACAGCGTTGGACCATCGCCTGGTACAATCCATAGTGGTAAATCATTCACCATTCCGTCGTACGATACTTTCACTGCCGCACTGCTGATATGGTGTAAGTGCGCAGCATTGTGTGAATTGGGCTCAGTTTTGGCCTCTGTGCCTTGTTGCCCCATAGTTTCTCAAAAGCCTTCTGGCTCATGATTGATTGCCTCGCCCCCGTGTCCAATTCCATGGAGACTGGAATGTCGTTAAGTTTAACTTTTAACATTATCGGAGGGCTTTTGGTGGTTAAGGTTTGCACACCATACACTTCCTCTTCATCCTCATGTTGAGTTGCCTCTCCTGCTCGTTCAGCATGATCCACGCTGGATCGGTCGTCCTCTGTTGACTCTGCACGTGGTGAGTCAGAGGTCGTTTGCACATTCGCTGGAGGTGCCCCATTGTTCCACAGCCCTTGTACATATAGTGCTTGAATTGACATTGATGGGCTCTATGACTGCCCCCGCAGCGCCAACATGGTGTTAATGGATACGCATTCACACCCCACAGCGGTCTCTGAGTCACCCTAGGCCTGGCCTCTGTGGTCGTGTAGGCCCTGCCATGTACAGTTCAGCCTGCTGAAAGCATTATTTTATGCACAGTACTTGCTGGTGAGATTCGATGCTGTGAAGATATCTGTTTCGTGTTGTCGCTCGTGAATATAAAAGCCTGAGTTATCATGGTGGCCTTGCTCAGATCTAGGGATTCAGCAGATAGCAGTTTGCGAAGAATAACCTTGTGGCCGATTCCAAGCACGAAAAAGTCCCGCAACATTTCCCCCAACGATCCAGCAAATTCGCAGTGTCCCGCAAGGCATCTTAGGTCGACGACAAAGCTCGCCACGTTCTGGCCCTCGAAGCGATGGTGCATGTAAAAGCGATATCTGGCCATTAGGATGTTCTCCTTCGGATTGACGTGTTCCCGAACCAGCGTGCACAGCTCTGGGTAAGTCTTGTCTGTTGGTTTGGCCGGTGCTAGCAGATTTTTGACGAGGCCATATATCAAAGACCCACATACGGTGAGGAGAATCGCCCTGCGCTTGTCCGCCGTCTCAGCCGTGTCCAGTGCATTGGCCACGAAGTACTGGTCGAGAGGCTCAATGAAGGCTTCCCAATCATCACCCTCAACAACTCTCTCAAAAATACCAATGGCAGCTATTACTGCATGAAAGTTCGTGATCTGTAACTCGTCGCCAATTGTTATGTTCAGAATAACTCCACAAGGCTGTGTTGTAAGCTCAAACCATTGTGACCTTGGTCTCTTTAATGTAACTCCAAAGTGAAGAAGCAGCATGGTGGATTGCCTTTTATGCCTGCTTGCCCAGGGTGCACAGGTGACCCTTAGGTACCCCTGGTGGCAAGTCTTACACATTGATGAGGTTTGCATACATAACAGTGTCCATGCCGGCCAACAAGAGGCTATCCAGCCTAATCCCACTTTCCAGTTCTAGGTCCGTAGCCCTGTAGGTTACGACATTTCAAGTGCATATCCAAGTACTTTTTAAATGTGGTGAGTGTTCCTGCCTCTACCACACTTTCAGGCAATGAATTCCAGATCCCCAACACCCACTGGGTGAAGAGATTTCCCCTCCAATTACTTTAAATCTATGCCCCCTGGTTATTGACCCCTCTGCCAAGGGAAACAGGTCCTTCCTATCCAATCTATCCAGGCCCCTCATAATTTTATGCACCTCAATCAGCTCTCCCCTCAGCCTCCTGTATTTTAAAGAAAACAGTGCCAGCATCTTCAATCTTTCCTCATAGCAAAATTCTCCAGTACAGGCAACATTCTTGTAAATGAGTGGGTAAAGATTTGTCAGATGGAATATAATGTGGGAAAATGTGAGGTTATCCTCACATTTGGCAGAAATAATAGAAAAGCAAATTATAATTTAAATGGAGAAAAATTGCAAAGTGCTGCAGTACAGAGGGTCCTTGTGCATGAGACACAGAAAGTTAGTATGCAGGTACAGCAAGTAATCAGGAAGGCAAATAGAATCTTGGCCTTTATTGCAAGGGGGATAGAGTATAAAAGCAGAGAAGTCCTGCTACAACCGTACAGGATATTGGTAAGATCACACCTAGAGTGCTGCGTATAGTTTTGGAAGGATATACTAGCATTGGAGGCTGTTCAGAGAAGGTTCAATAGCTTGATTCTGGAGATGAGGGTAGGTTGAATGGTTGGGCCTATACACATTGGAGTTCAGAAGAATGAGAGGTGATGTTATTGAAACTTATAAGATAATGAGGGGACTTGACAAGGTGGATGCAGAGAGGATATTTCCACATAGGGGAAACTAAAACTATGGGGCATAGTCTTAGAATAAGGGGCTGCACATTTAAAACTCTAATGGGGAGAAATTTCTTCTCTCAGAGGTTTGTAAATCTGGAATTCTGTGCCCCATTGAGCTGTGGAGGCTGGGTCATTGAATATACATAAGGCAGAGATAGACAGATTTTTGATCGATAAGGGAGTAAAGGGTTATGGCGGAGCGGGCAGGGAAGTGGAGCTGAGCCCATGATCAGATCAGCCATGATCGTATTGAATGGCGGAGCGGGCTCGAGGGGCCAAATAGCCTACTCCTGTTCCTATTTCTTCTTATGTTATCTACCTGTGGACATGCATTCCAAGATCCCTCTGTTCCTCTACACTTCACAGTATCCTACCATTTATTGTTGGCCCTCCCCAAATGCATGACCACACATTTCTCCGGATTAAATTCCATTTGCCACTTTTCTGCCCACCTGATCAATCCATTGACATCTTCCTGAAGGCTACAGCTTTCTTCCTCACTGTCAACCACACAGCCGATTTTTGTACCATCTACAAACTTCTTAATCATGCCCCCTACATTGAAGTCTAAATTATTGCTATATACCACAAAAAGCAAGGGACCCAGTACTGAGCCCTGCGGAATCCCACTGGAAACAGCTTTCCAGTCGCAAAAACACCCATCAACCCACTACTACCCTTTGCTTCCTGCCACTGAGCCAATTTTGGATCCAATTTGCCACTTTCCATTGGCTCCTAGTCTGACTAGTCTGCCATGTGGGACCTTATCGAAAGCCTGGCTAAAATCCATATACACTACATCAAACGTGCTACCCTCATCGACCCCCCCTTGTTACTGCCTCAAAAAATTCATTCCAGTTAGTCACACACAACCTTTCCTTATCCAATCCATGCTGCCTGCCCTTGATTAATCCGTGACTTTCTAAATGATGATTAATACTGTCCCCCAGAAAGTTTTCCAATAATTTGCCTGCCACGGAGGTTAGGCTGACTGGCCTGTAATTACTCGGTCTATCCCTTGGTCCCCTTTTAAACAATGGCACAGTGGTAGCAGTCCTCCAGCATGAGGCCTGTAGCCTAGCCAGAGAGGATTGGAAAATGATGACTTCCAGAAGGCATTCAATAAGGTTTCACATAAGAGACAGTTAACAAAAATGAGAATGCATTGAATTGAAGGCAAACTTTTGACATGGGTAGGGAGTTGGTTAGGAGGGAGGAGACAGGGAGAGTACCCCAATTAAGAGAATGAGGCTATGGTGTCCCCCAGTGATCTGAAATGGGGCATCAGATTTTCACTACATTTATAAATTACTTAGATGAAGGAATCGAAGCTGAGGATGCAAGTTAAGTGGCATAAATGGGAGTGTAGATGGGAGCAGAAAGTTGCAAATGGATAATGATAGATTAAGCAAGTGGGCAAAACTGTGGCAAATGCAGTTCAATGTGGGGAACTGTCAGGACATCCACTTTGGACGGAAGAAGGATAGAGCAGAATATATTCTAAATGATGATAAACCGCTGCCGCAACAGGTAATACTTCCAGGTTTCTACAGCCCATTTAATGGATAGGCAGTCCTCTCTACCATACCTGCTCAGATACAGGTCACGATGTTCCTCTCCCTCAACTATTTGAGAGAGTACAGAGCGGGTTCGATGGGCTGTATGGCCTGCTCCTGCTCCTAATTCTTATGTTCTTAATTCTGAGCATCGGGAAGGATATCAAATTCTTGGATAGGGTACAAACACGGTTTACCGGCATGGTACAAGAGTTAGGCCACATTGGAGTGATGCGTGCATCAAACCCACTCTGCCATTCAATAAGATCGTGGCTGATCTTCTACCTGAACTCCACTTTTCCGCCCAATCCTCATATCCCTTGATTCCCTTAGAGTCCAAAAATCTATCGATCTCAGCCTTGAATATACTCAACGACTGAGCTCCAAAGATTCACAATCCTCTAAGTGAAGAAATTCCTACTTTTCTCAGTTCTGGTCACCACATTACAGGAAAGATGTGATTGCACTGGAAAGGGTGCAGAGGAGATTTACAAGAATGTTACCTGGACTGGAGAATTTTGGCTATGAGGAAAGATTGAAGATGCTGGGTCTGTTTTCTTTGGAACAGAGGAGGCTGAGGGGAGATCTGATTGAGGTGTATAAAATTATGAGGGGCCTGGATAGAGTGGATAGGAAGGACCTGTTTCCCTTGGCAGAGGGATCAACAACCAGGGGACATAGATTGAAAGTAATTGGGGGGAGGTTTAGAGGAGATTTGAGGGGAAATTTCTTCACCCAGAAGGTAGTGGAGGTCTGGAACTCGCTGCCTGAAAGGGTGGTAGAGGCAGAAACCCTCACCACATTTAAAAAATACTTGGATGTACACTTAAAGTGCCGTAACCTACAGGGCTACGGACCAAGAGCTGGAAAGTGGGATTAGGCTGGATAGCTCTTGGTCGGTTGGCGAGAACACAATGGGACGAAATGGCCTCCTTCCAAGCTGTAAATTTCTATAATTCTATGAGCTGAGGGACTTCTGTTACGTGAAACGATTAGAGAAACTGGGATTGTTCTCCTTAGAGCAGAGAAGTATAAGTGAAGACCTAACAGAGGTATTCAAAATGATGAGGGGTTTTGCTCAAGCTCATACCATTCCCTAGGGCAAGTTGACTGGTAACCACACGGTTACATTTAAAATAATTGCAAATAAACCGGGGGGAAAATAAGGGGAATTTTATTTTGCACAGAGGGTTGTCAAGAGCTGGAATTACAGCCTGAAAGGGTGGTGAAAACAATTTCAATAGTAATTTTCAAAAAGAATTCAACATGTACTTGAAGAGGAGTAATTTGGAAAGTTACATAAGAACATCAGAAATAGGAGCAGGAGTAGGCCATTTGGCCCCTCGAGCCTGCTCCGCCATTCAATAAGATAGATCATGGCTGATCTGATCTTAGCCTCAATTCCACTTCCCTGCCTGCTCCCCATAACCCTTATCGTTCAACAATCTGTCTATCTCCACCTTAAATATATTCAAAGAGCCAGCTCTCTGGGGTAGAGAATTCCAAAGATTCACAACCCTCTGAGAGAAGAAATTCTTCCTCATTTCCGTTTTAAATGGGTGACCCTTATTCAGAAACTATGCCCCCTAGTTCTAGATTCCCCCACAAGGGGAAATATACCATCTGCATCTACCCTGTCATGCCCCTTCAAAATCTTATAAGATCACCTCTCAGTCTTCTAAACTTCAATGAGTACAGGCCCAACCTGCTCAAGCTTTCTTCATATAACTCCGTCACCTCGTGAACGTTCTCTGAACTGCCTCCAATGTATGTAAATCCCTCCTTAAATAAGGAGACCAAAACTGTACGCAGTACTCCAGGTGTGGCCTCACCGATACCCTGTACAGTTGTAGCAGGACTTCTCTGCTTTTATACTACATTCCCCTTCCAATAAAGGCCAACATTCCATTTGCCTTCCTAATTACTTGCTGTACCTGCAAGCTAACATTTTGTGTTTCATGTACAAGGACCCCCACACCCTTCTGTACTGCAGCATTTTGTAATCTCTCCTTATTTAAATAATAATTTGCTTTTTTATTTTTCCTAAACCTCACATTTTCCCACATTACACTCCATCTGCCAATTTTTTGCCCACTTGCTTAGCTTATCTATATCCTTTTGAAGATTATTTGCATCCTCCTCACAACTTGCTTTCCCACCTATCTTTGTATCATCAGCAAATTTGGCTACATTGCACTCGGTCCCTTCATCCAAGTCATTAATATAAATTGTAAATAGTTGAGGCCCCAGCACTGATCCTTGTGGCACCCCATAAGTTACAGTTTGCCAACCTGAAAATGACCCATTTATCCTGACTCTCTCTTTTCTGTTAGTTATCCAATCCTCTATCCGTGCTAATATATTACCCCAACACCGTGAGCTCTTATCTTGAGCAGTAACCTTTTATGTGGCACCTTATCAAATTACCTCTAGAAATCCAAATACATGACATTTACTGGTTCCCCTTGATTCACCCTGCTCGTTACATCCTCAAAGAACTCCAGCAAATTTGTCAAACATGATTTCACTTTCATAAAACCATGCTGACTCTGCTTGACTGTATTATGATTTTCTAAATGTCCTGATACAACTTCCTTAATAATGGACTCCAGCATTTTCCCAATGACAGATGTTAGGCTAACTGGTCTATAGTTTCCTGCTTTCTATCTCCCTCCTTTCTTAAATAGGGGCGTTACATTTACAGTTTTCCAATCTGCTGGGACCTCTCCAGAATCCAGGGAATTTTGGTAGATTACAACCAAAGTATCCACTATCTCTGCAGCCACTTCTCTTAAGACCCTAGTATGCAGGCCGTCAGGTCCAGGGGACTTGTCCACCTTTAGTCCCATTAGTTTGCCGAGTACTTTTTCTATCATGATAGTGATTGTTTTAAGTTCCCCTCCCCTCAATAGCCCCTTTGATTATAAATTATTGGGATGCTTTTAGTATCTTCCACCTTGAAGACCGATACAAAATATTTGTTCAAAGTCTCTGCCATTTCCCTGTTTCCCATTATTAATTCCCCAGTCTCATCCTCTAAAGGACCAACGTTTACTTTAGCCACTCTCTTCCTTTTTATATACCTGTAGAAGCTCTTACTGTCTGTTTTTATTTTTCTTGCCAGTTTACTCTCAAGAGCTATCTTCCCTCTCTTTATAATTTTTTTAGTCGTCCTTTGCTGGTTTCTAATGATTTCCCAATCCTCTGGCCTACCACTAAACTTCGTAACATTGGATGCGTTTGTTTTCAATTTGATACCATCCTTTCCTTAGTTAGCCACGGGTGGTTCATCCTTCTCTGAGAGCCTTTCTTTCTTACTGGAATATATCTTTGCTGACAGTTATGAAATATCTCCTGCCACTGCTTACCTCCAACTTCCCCCTCATCTCTTCTGATTTAGAAGCTGCAGATGATGAAAGCATGCACCTCTTGCTTTACCTTTCTCCCCTCACTGCAACCTTACCCTTGTGCCTTTCTCCTTTCAAATGCACAAGAACTGCCACCTGGCCAGGCACTGGTGGAAGAGCAGCAGGTCAAAGACACTGATGATGAAGCAACACCATCACTCGATTTCACACTCGCAGCCACCAGCCCAGAGATTGACATTACGTGTAATTTAGAGGATAGCATTGAGGCGGGATCTGTGCATTGTGAGACAGCGGGCATGAGGGGCCTGCAGCCAGGGCAGGGAGCAAGGGTAGCTCAGTTGCCAGCTCACCAGGGGTTGAGGTCACACACGAGTTCTGCTGCAGAGGAGTCAGATGAGCACTTTGATGGGACAGGCTACAGAAAAAGGCTAAAAGGTATGCATGATGAAATGCTTGGTGCATTGGCAGGTCTGCCAGAAAGCCTCCGTATAATGTCAAGGATCATGGAGGAGTCCGGCAGCAACTTTGCGCAGAGCTTGGGGCCCATCCCTTCCAGCGTAGAAGTACTGGCCAACTCCATTAGCACACTTGTCCCAACCATCATGCAGCTTCTCATGGCCGCAGCACAAGTAGCAGCCAATCAGCATCTGAGTGCTGCAGTGGAAGCTCAGACTGAAGTCATGCAAGCTCAGACAGTTGCCATCATGGCTGTGGTTACCAGTGTTCAAAGCGGCTTGCAGGGTGTCACAGCAGTCCAGCAATCTGTCCTCCAAGATTACTCGGATTGCTGAGGTGTGTCCCGGGAAAGTGGCACTGGCTCTGTGGAGCACGAACCAGCTGTCCTCTCTCAGGATGACAGCATTCATCCTGCCACCAATGCCACTCCGTCAGTGCCCTTGTCGTTGCCTGTCAGCCAGCCAGCCCTGACTGGCTGCCCAGGCCGAGATGGTGCAGTCTGAAGCTGGGCCTTCAAGGCCGACCAGCAAGGCCATTTACAGTGTCCCCCACTGAAAGTCAGCAACCTTCCACCAGCCGTGCTGCAGGCACTGGGGGAGCACTGTGTAGGAGCACTAGGTCAGGCAAAGGCAGGCGGGAGTCAGGCGCTAAGGGAATGCAGAAGGGTGATTAGTTTATGTTTGTATGCATGCTTTGATTTATAAATTTGGTTTGGACTGTTTATTTTGTGTTGGTGTTTATTTTTGGATGTGGCCAAGTAGACGCTGTGATGGTCAGTAACAGGGAAGTTAAGGAGCGGGACTGCTAGTGAATGAGGAATTGGGCTTGTGTTTATTGGTATCGCAGTCAGAGGGGTTGTTCACAGATAGCCCGGCCAGAAAAGGGCTGTCTAGGTTGCCTCCTCCCTTCCTCTTCCGCCTCCCCCTCGCCCTCCGCCTCCCCATTCTCCTCCTCGCCCTCCACCTCATTCTCCCCCTCCACCTCCCCCTCCTCCTCCTGCTGTGTCCTCATGGTGGCGAGTATGTGCAGCAGACCACCACGTCTCTTGACACTCGCTCTGCCGAGTGCTTCAGGGCTCCTCCAGAGCAGTACAAGCAGCGTAAGACTTGGTTCAGCACGCCAGTGGTCTGCTCTCACATTTTGTGTAGCAGCATGGCTCTCATTATATGCATGCTTGTGAGTTGTGCACTGTAATCATGAGCCATGTTGTCAGCAGATAGCTCTTGTCGCCCAGTAGCCACGCTTTGGTTCTCCCCACCCCACCCCAATAATCTCTCCATGCCCGTGTTAATCTCCGCAATGCCCCTGATAATCTCTCCACCCCGATAATCGATGCAGCTTCCTGATCAACTCCCCACAACCTGATAATCTCTCCACAGCCTTATAATCTCTTCGCGCTCTCCCCTGGTTTGGAAACCTCTGGGTTTATGCACAAGGCACTGTAACTGTATGGGACAGGTTGGATAGAGCAGGCGATCTTTTCCTCTCTGTCATTTTGTGTATTTTCATCGGAGAAATTCCTTAGCTATTTTAACAATTTTATTAAATCATTTGAAATAAATGGGTCATCAACTTTATTAAAAATAGTGCACAGAGGAATTTTTGCCTTTTATAGTTTTTGAGGGTTCATCTACAGTATACTGTATCTTAAATAATTGGCTTCTACATATGCACAGGTCCATCTAGCCATGCCTCGGTACTGAATCGCATCTATGCGAAAGGTCATCAAAGCAACTTTCATGACATTGAGGATGATGAGGAAACAAAAGAGCAAGGAGCACAGCTAAGACCCAGAAAATTGTTTCAATGTGACGTTGGAAACCGGTACATTGACATAGGTATTGGATTTTTGACTACCTTGATTCTTGTTCTTTCCCAGGTCTCTTCAGCATCCCAAAATGATATACTTGTTTTTTTTTAAGTACTCGATGGAACACACTTGGCTGCAGGTGTCCAAACTGTAACATGAGTTGTTAATTGGTTGGGAGAGTAGGGATAAAGGGAATATTCTCTGGTTGGTGAGATGTGATATTCCCTAGAGATCTCTTTGGGGACCTGAACTTTTGATCATATTTATGAATTATTTGGGTGAGAGCTGTATATGCAAGTTTGCAGATAACTCTTAAGTTAGGATGCACAATACACGTGTGGATGGGAGCACAAAGTTACACAGATTCAGTGAGTGGGCAAAACTATCGACGCGGTGCAATGTGGGGAAGAGTGAGGTCATCAACTCGCAATCCAAGAAAGACAACTCAGAATATTTTATAAATGTCAAAAGACACGGAGCTGTGGAGGAGCAAAACATAGAAAGTTATGCTTCAGCTGTACGGAACTTTGGTCAGGGCCCATCTGAAGTTCTGTGTTCAGTTTTGGACACCGCACCTCAGGAAGGAAATATTGGCTTTGGAGGTGCTGCACCACAATAATTCCATGGCTGAAAAGGTTCAATTATGTTGACAGATGCCATCATGACTGTGTCAGCTCTTTGAAAGAGCTGTTCCAAATAGTCCCACTCTCCTGCGCTTTCCACACAGCCCTGAAACCCGTCACCTTCAAGTATTTAACAAATGTCTTTTTGAGAGTTACTGTTGAATCTGCTTTCACCACTCTTACAGGTAGTGTATTCCAGATCATAACAACTCACTGTAATAAAAATTCTCCTAATTTTGCCTCTGGTTCTTTTGCCAATTATCTTAAATCTGTGTCAGCTGTGGCTCAGCTAGTAGCACATTCGCCTCTGAGTCTGAAGGTTGTGGGTTCAAGTCCCATCCAGGGACTGAGCACATCAAAAAACCTAGGCCTAAACTCCACTGCACTGTCGGAGGGGCAGTACTGAGGAAACGCTGCACTGTCGGAGGGCAGTGCTGAGGAAGCGCCGCACTGTCGGAGGGGCAGTACTGAGGGAGTGCTGCAGTGTCGGAGGGACAGTACTGAGGGAACGCTGCACTGTCGGAGGGGCAGTACTGAGGGAACGCCGCACTGTCGGTGGGGCAGTACTGAGGGAGCGGCGCACTGTCGGAGGGGCAGTACTGAGGGAGCGCTGCACTGTCGGAGGGGCAGTACTGAGGGAGCGCCGCACTGTCGGAGGAGCAGTACTGAGGGAGCGCCGCACTGTCGGAGGGGCAGTACTGAGGGAGCGCCGCACTGTCAGAGGGGCAGTTCTGAGGGATCACTGTACTGTTGGAGGGGCGGTACTGAGGGAACGCTGCACTGTCAGAGGGGCAGTACTGAGGGAGCACTGCACTGTCGGAGTTGTGCCGTCTTTCGGATGAGACGTTAAACCGAGGTCCCATCTGCTTCCTCAAGGGGACATAAAAGAATAGAAATTTATAACACGGAAGGAGGTCATTTCGTCACTTTGTTTCCGTGCCGGCCAACAAAGAGCTATCCAGCCTAATCCCACTTTCCAGCCCTTGGTCCGTAGCCCTGTAGGTTACGGCACTTCAAGTGCACATCCAAGTAGTTTTTAAATGTGGTGAGGGTTTCTGCCTCGACCACCCTTTCAGGCAGTGAGTTCCAGACCCCCATCACCCTCTGGGTGAAAACTGAGCCCTGCGGAACCCCACTGGAAATAACCTTCCTGCCTCTGAGCCAATTTTGGATCCAACTTGCCACTTTGCCTTTGATCCCATGAGCTTTTACTTTCATGACCAGTCTGCCATGAGGAACCTTATCAAAAGCCTTGCTAAAATCTGTATAGTCTATACATCAAATGCACTACTCTCATCGACCCTCCTGGTTACCTCTTCAAAAAATTCAATCAAGTTAGTCAGACACTACCTTCACTTAACATATCCATGCTGCCTGTCCTTGATTAATCTGTGCCTTTCTAATTGAAAATTTATCCTGCCCCTCAGAATTTTTTCCAATTTTCCTACCACTGAGGTTAGGCTGACTGGCCTGTAATTACTCGGTCAATCCCTTTCTCCCTTTTTAAGCAGAGGTACAACTTTAGCAATCCCGCAATCCTCCGGCACCACACCTGTAGCCAGAGGGGATTGGAAAATGATGGTCAGAGCCTCTGCTATTTCCTCTTTAGCTTTTAACAGCCAGGTCATTTCATCCAGGCCTGGGGATTTATCCACTTTCAAAGCTGCTAATCCCCTTAATACTTCCTCTCTCACGATGTTTATTTCGTCTAATATTTCACACTGCTCTTCCCTGAATGCAATTTCTGCATCGTCCCTCTCTAAGAACCATACCCACGTCTCCCACATCCACACACACGTTACATTTATGGTCTCCAATCGGCCCTACTCTTTTTTTAGTTATCCTCTTGCTTTTAATGTATTTATAAAACATCTTTGGGTTTCCCTTGATTTTACTTGCCAATGTTTTTTCAAATTCACTTTGCTTTCCTAATTTCCTTTTTAATTTCGATGTAACTATCTGTACGGCACTTTTTTTGACAGACAAGGGTTTGTCAAGCCCCTCCTCCTCCCGCCCGTGCTGCACTTTTTTGACCGACAGGCGACAAGCCCCGCCCCTGTCAAGCTCCACCCTCCCGGCCCAAATCATTCCATGCGTGTGGTGCCGAGAAGCAGGACCTGAGGCTCCGACTCTCCTCCCCCTACCCCCATCCCTCCGCCCGACCCCCACCCCCCCCAGCTGGCCTAGGCTTGAGAGCGGCGGGTGGGGGCCCAATAGTGATAGAGAGGCTGGAGGGAGAAAGAGGCTGGGGTGGGGGAGAGAGAGAGGCTCGGGGGGGGGGGGGAGAGAGAGGCTGGGGGCGGGGGGGAGAGAGAGGCTGTGGGGGGGAGAGAGAGGCTGGCAGGGGAGAGAGAGAGGCTGGGGTGGGGGAGAGAGGCTGGGGTGGGGGAAGAGAGGCTGGGGGGGCAGAGAGAGGCTGGGGTGGGAGAGAGAGGCTGGGGTGGGAGAGAGAGGCTGGGGTGGGGGAGAGAGAGAGGCTCGGGGGGGGGGAGAGAGAGGCTGGGGGCGGGGGGGAGAGAGAGGCTGTGGGGGGGAGAGAGAGGCTGGCAGGGGAGAGAGAGAGGCTGGGGTGGGGGAGAGAGGCTGGGGTGGGGGAAGAGAGGCTAGGGTGGAGAGAGAGTGGCTGGGGGGGCAGAGAGAGGCTGGGGTGGGAGAGAGAGGCTGGGGTGGGGGAAGAGAGGCTGGGAGTTGGAAGAGAGAGGCTGGGAGTTGGAAGAGAGAGGCTGAGGGGGGGAGAGAGAGAGGCTGGGGGGGGAGAGAGAGAGGCTGCGGGGGGAAGAGAGAGGCTGGGGGGTGGGAGAGAGAGAGGCTGGGGGTAGAGAGAGGCTGTGGGGGGAGAGAGAGGTTGGGGAGGGGGAGAGAGAGGCTGGGGGGGAGAGAGAGAGGCTGGGGGGGAGAGAGAGAGGCTGGGGGGGGAGAGAGAGGCTGTGGGGGGGAGAGAGAGGCTGGCAGGGGAGAGAGAGAGGCTGGGGTGGGGGAGAGAGGCTGGGGTGGGGGAAGAGAGGCTGGGGTGGAGAGAGAGCGGCTGGGGGGGCAGAGAGAGGCTGGGGTGGGGGAGAGAGGCTGGGGTGGGGGAAGAGAGGCTGGGAGTTGGAAGAGAGAGGCTGGGAGTTGGAAGAGAGAGGCTGGGAGTTGGGAGAGAGAGAGGCTGGGGGGAGAGAGAGAGAGGCTGGGGGGGGAGAGAGAGAGGCTGCGGGGGGGAGAGAGAGGCTGGGGGGGCGAGAGAGAGAGGCTGGGGGTAGAGAGAGGCTGTGGGGGGAGAGAGAGGCTGGGGGGGAGATAGAGAGGCTGGGGGCGGGGAGAGAGAGGCTGGGGGTAGAGAGAGGATGGGGGGGGAGAGAGAGGCTGTGGGGGGGAGAGAGAGGCTGGGGGGTGGAGAGAGAGTGAGGCTGGGGGTGGGGGAGAGAGACATAGGTGGGGGAAGACAGATCACATTCTCCCAGCCCCCTACAAGGGACATTGTTGGAGTGGATGATATCCAAAAGTCACGACACTTTCACTATTCACTTCATACCCAATAAACCTGTTAACGATCCGTACACAATGCCCCATCTATGGTCGGGGGGAGGGATGTACTTGGACTAGGGTAAGGCACTTTGCCTGGGGGAGAGATGTACTTGGACTGGGGTAAGGCACTTTGCCTGGCCCTTGCTGTCTTCTGGAGAGCTCTGTGCTCTGTCGGTTCAGGAAGTCAAAGTGGATCAAGTTACAATTTGCAAAGTCAGTGAGACCTTGGGATGGGCGGTTCCAGTGATACATTCCTGTGAAATTTCAGGGTGTGGCTTATCCTCCAAGGGGATCATTCAGAAACAAAAGGTGGAGTATGTTGGCCATTTTTGTAGTACAAATAACCACATCCTATTCGCCCTCGGTATTTGTTGTAAGCCTCCCTTTTGTCTTTCTCCTACCCTGTATGGCCCCTGACATCCAGGGGGCTCTATATTTGTTAGTCCCACCCTTTCTCTTTAAGGGAACATACTTGCTCTGAGCCCTCAGATCTCCTCCTTGAATGTCTCCCACTGCTCTGACACTGATTTACCTTCCTGTAGCTGTTTCCAGTCCACTTTAGCTAAATCACCTCTCAGCTTAGTAAAATTGGCTTTCCCCAAATTGAGAACTTTTATTCCTGGTCTGTCTTTGTCCTTTTCCATAATTACCTAAATCTAACTGAATTATGATCACTGGCACCAAAATGCTCTCCCACTGATACCCCTTCCACTTGCCCAGCTTCATTCCCTAAAACTAAGTTCAGAACCGCCTCCTCTCTTATTGGCTTGCTATATATTGGCTAAAGAAGTTCTCCTGAATGCATTTTAGGTATCTGCTTACTCTATACCTTTCCTGCTAATTTTATCCCAGTTAATATTAGGGTAGTTGAAATCTTCTACTTGTATTGATTAAGGATTGTTTGACAGACGGGAAACAGAGAGGAGGAATAAAAGGGTCATTTTCGGGTTGGTAGGTTGTAATTAGTGGAGTGCCGCACGGATCAGAGCTTGTGCCTCAGCCAATTGGAATCTATATCAGTGACATGGTTAAGGGGACCGGGTATAATCCAATTTGCATGCGGGAGATGGAGGAAGTAGCTGCCAGTGAGGTTGGGGGAGGAATATTGGTCGTGGGCCTTAACGCCTACATATTGCCTGATTCTCCACTAACGCCTACATATTGCCTGATTCTCCACTGCGATTTCCCCTCACCTTCTCATTGTGAGCAGGACCATGGAGCATTCCCCCTGCCCATCCTTCCTGGTTTGCTCACAGCATGCGGATGATTTGTGCCCCATAATTGGTTCACAAGCAATTTGAGAAGAATGAAAATGCAGATGTGAAGTGATTGGACAGTTTTTGCTGAGTGAGATTATTAAATTAGTGAGGCAGGAATCTGACTGGAATAAGTCATTTTGTGGACCAATGTTACTCACAAATAATTATACTCACTCAAGAATTAATTCCAATGGCTGAAAATAAGGCACATATCTGCCTCACAACAGATACACCTCTTTATGATAATCGGATTCATAATTGTGTTCCTTATCCAGATACAAAATTTCTGTCTACAATCAATGGTGATCATTCTTCTGCCACACACATGGACAGCTGGGAGCTGAGTAAGCCAAACATGGGAGTTATTTGTCAGCAGTTTAGTAAAGAACTCAAAGTTAAATTCCAGGTAATGTTTCACAAAACAATTATGCAGAGAACTTTTTGTCTAGCCTTTAAATCTAATATCAGTTTCATTTATTGCTCTGTTGATCAAAAATAGCAGTTTATATTGACAATAATTATTCTCAAGAATAATTACAAAATAAGCTCATTGTAAAAAGTGAGAGCAAAGCAGAATTTAAAGCTGTGTTAACAATTCAGGCTTTCTCCCAGAATCGTTATTTGGGTTTACAGTTCCTATGATGTGAAATGTATAATAATCTTCTCTGAAAGGTGGAAAATACCACAATATTAAACAGTGTTCAAATAAAACTAGTCAGAATTTGTTTAAAAGAGTTTATGATCACCTAGAAACAAAAGAATACAGGAAATCATTTGTAATACATTCCTTACCTTACACAACAATAACAACGTTGCGTTTATATAGCGCCTTTAACATAGTAAAACGTCCCAAGGTACTTCACAGGAGCGTTCTAAAACAACATTTGACACTGAGCCACATAAGGATTTATTAGGGAAAATGACCAAAAGCTTAGCCAAAAAGGTAGGTTTTAAGGAGAGTCTTAAGGAGGAGAGACAGGTAGAGAGGCGGAGAGGTTTAGGGAGGGAATTCCAGAGCTTGGGACCAGGCAGCTGAAGGCACAGTTGCAAATGGTGGGGCGATGAAAAACTGGGATGGACAGGAGGGCAGAATTGGAGGAGTGCAGAGATCTGAGGGTTGTGGGGTTGAGGAGATTACAGAGATAGGGAGGGGCGAGTCAATGCAGAGATTTGAAAACAAGAATGGAAATTTTAAAATCGAGGTATTGCTTAACTGGGAGCCAATGTAGGTCAGCGAGCACAGTCCCAAATACATAAAATCTTGATTTTCAGAATCTTTTGATGAACATATTTGGGCAGAAATTCCTCTCGAGGACTTCCCACTTTAGTCTAAATAATAGACAGAAAATGCGCACTTACTTGAAGCTGCTGCGCCTGCTCGAAATCCCGATCCACAGGCCTCCTCTCCCTGCGCGTCGCAGTGCGTGCTCGTAGGGATGTGTGCAGGAGTCACATGTGCCTGGACACCCAATCACAGCTAAGTATTTTCTCATTCATAGTAATAGGAAATTCGTAAGTTACAAAACTCCTATACTATGAATGAGAAAACCCCCAAAACGCACAAACACTGCATAAAACATTTAAAAAACACCTCACACAATACACTAATAGAAATTAAAGTTGTTATACATGTTTTTTTAAAGAAAAAAAAAATTGGCCATTTTTTTTAAAGTTAGGATTCGGGTTTAAAATAACATTACCTGAGTGGGCAGGGTTTTAACATAAATATGTTTTTTTTAATTTTATTTTAATCATATTTTTTATAGGCTTTTAAACTTTTACATCTGTAACAGTAGGCTATGCGCCTGCTTTTTCAGGCGCAAGATTTTTGAGGACAAGATATGGGTAAATCCTGCAATCTTGCCCGTAGTAATGTCCTTGCTCCCGAGATGTCTACGATCTGTCAAGCTCCAGATTGACAGATCAGAAAAGTCGCTTTTCAGCGCATGCGCATTCCGTAGAAACTTCGTACGGGCCCGGAGCATTGGAATTTTTCCCCCAATGTGGGTAGACTCCCTATCACTGGTCCAGTATAGAAGCAGACTGGAGAACGGTGAAATCAGCAATACTTGCACTATTCCAGACAGGCTGCAGCACCTCCTGCACAACAGATCTTTGCTACTCAGCAGGCAATCAATATTGATCCATTTTATTATTCATAGAAGAATACAGCACAGAAGGAGAAATCCACTTCGTCCCACTCCCCCGATCTATCCCCATAGCCCTGCAACTTTCTCCTTTAAGTATTTATCCAATTGCCTTTCAGGTCATGCATTCCAGAGCACAACTCGCTGCATAAAAAAGATTCTCATCTCACCTCTGCTTCTCTTGTCAACAACTTAAATCTGTGTCCCCTGGTTACCACCCGTCCAATCAGTGCAAACACTTTCTCCCTTTCTACTCTATCAAAACCCCTCATCATTTTGACCAGCTCTAAATTTCCCCATAACCTTCTCTGTTCTACAGAGAACAACCATAGCTTCGACAGTCTATCCACGTACCTGAAGTTCCTCATCCTTTGTACCATTCTAGTAAATCTCCCATGCACCCTCTCCAAGGTTCTTCCTAAAGTATGACCAGTATTGAACAACTGAGGCCTTTTAGCGTAGCTCCCTTGCTGTTGTACTCCATGTCTCCAGTTATAAGGCCAAGGCTCCTGTTTGCTTTTTTAACAGCTTAGAATTATAGAATCATACAGCACAGAAGGAGGCCATTCGGCCCATCAAACCTGTGCCCAATCTTTCAGTAGTGGTATCCAATTAATTGCACGCCCTGATCTTTCCTCATGGCCCTATAAATTTTCTTTTCAAGTACTTATCTAATTCCCTTTTGAAAGTATTGAATCTGCTTCCACCACCCTTTGAAGAAGTGTCTTCCAGATCACAACAATTCACTGTGTAAAAATGTTTCTCCACGTCGCCTCTAGTTCTTTTGCCAATCACCTCAAATCTGTGTCCTCTGGTTAACCCAGCCAGTGGAAACAGTTTCTCCTTATTTACTCTTATCAAAACTATTCATGAATTTGAACACCTTTACTATATCTCTCCTTAACCTTCTCTGCTGTAAGGAGAGCAACCCCAGCTTCTCCAGTCTCTCCACATAACTGAAGTCCCTCGTCCTTAGTACCATTCTAGTAAATCTCTTCTGAACCCTCTCCAAGGCCTTGATATGCTTTCTAAAGTGTGGTGTCCAGAATTTAACACAATACTCCAGCTGAGGCCTAACCTGTGATTTATAAAGGTTTAACATAACTTTCTTGCATTTGTACTCTGTTTCTCTATGAATAAAGCCAAGGAGCCCATATGCTTTTTTAACAGCCCTCTCAACTTGTCCTGTCACCTTTAAAGATTTGTGTACAAGCGCCCCCGAGGCCTCTCTGTTCCTGCTAGTAATCCAGAGGCTTGGACTAATGATCCGCAAACATGTTCAAATCCTACTAAGGCAGCTGGGGAATTTAAATGATTTAATTAAATAAATGTGGAATTATAAAGCTAATATCAGTAATGGTGGCCATGAAACTACCGGATTGTCAGAAAAACCCATCTGGTTCACTAATGTCCTTTAGGGAGGAAATCTGCCGTCCTTACCCGGTCTGGCCTACATGTGACTCCAGACCCACAGCAAATTGTTTGACTCTTAACTATCCTCTGAAATGGCCAAGCAAGCTAGGCAATTAGGGATGGGCAATAAATGCTGGCTTAGCTAGCAACGCCCACGTGACTGAATTTTAAAAAAGATCTCTCTGTTCCTGCACCCTCTTTCAGGAAAAGGCAGTGGACACCTGGGTGGGGTCCACTCCACTGGCCGTGTACGTATATGGAAACCCCATCCCAAGCTCCAGCCCTCCTTCCCCAGCCCCAGTTATTGTTCTTGTTAAGTATGAAAGAATTCCACAAGCCTGAGTACTGTGAGCTAAAACTGATGTGACTTTAGTCTCTTTAATACAATTTCAGAGTGCCTAAGCAGCATGGCAGGCAACCTTTTATACTCCCTTGCACGAGGTGTGCAGGTGACCCTTGGGCCTCCAACAGTTGCGCCCTCTGGTGGCAAGTCTTACACAGTTACAATGTTTACATACATAACATCCCTCCCCCCCCAGAGTCTTTGATACAAATTATTTACAAGTTGAGACGATCTGGGGCCCTACACTCTCTGGTTGATCGTCTGAGTTCAAACTCTGGCACGGGTGAGTTGGTCGGACCATTGCTGCACTGTGGCATGGCTGGTCTGACAGAACTGTTGGGAATGGTGGGTTCATCCTCTTGATTGACAGCAAGGTCGATTGCTGGTTGGGTGTGTGTTGGTGGATCGATGATGGTGATGTCCTTTTCAGGTTGTTCCTGGTTGTCGGTGAACCACAGTTTGGTCTGATCCAAATGCTTTCTGCACGTTTGTCCATTCAGTAGTTTGACTATAAACGCTCTATTCCCTTCCTTGGCTAAGACAGTGCCAGCAACCCATTTGGGACCATGACCGTAATTCTGGACAAACACAGGGTCGTTAACATTAATGTCGCGCGATATAGCCGCGCGATCGTGGTACATGTTTTGCCGGTGACGTCGGGTTCCCACAGGGAACCGCTCGAGCCTTGTGATGAACGGGCCTTGCATGGGGGATTGGATGGATCTTGACCTTGGCGCCTGTGAAGTTGCCGATGCCTGGTTCAAATAGCGACGGAAACTTGCTCAGCACTTGGGCGCACGAGGCATCATCCACTGAAGATAGTGCTTTGATGTTGTCCCAGTTCCATCGAATCTTTCCCAGCCAGCTTCTGCCGAACAGCGTTGGGCCATCGCCTGTTACAATCCACAGTGATAAATCATGCACAGCTCCATCTTACGATACCTTAACTGCCACACTGCCAATGACTGGTATGGGCTCTTTAGTGTAGGTGCGCAGCTTTGTCTGAATCGGGCTCAGTTTGAGACTTGGTGCCTTGTTGCCCCACAGTTTCTCAAAAGCCTTCTGGCTCATAATTGACTGACTCGCCCCCGTGTCCAACTCCATTGATACCGGAATACCGTTCAATTTGACTTTCAGCATAATAAGCGGGCTCTTGGTGGTGAAGGTGTGTACCCCATATACTTCTTCCTCGGGTTGAGTTGCCTCTCTTGTTGGTTCTGCGTGATCCGCGCCGGATCGATCAGCCTCTGCCGACTCTGCCACATGGTGAGTCGCAGCACTCTTGCACATTCGCTGGAGGTGCCCCATTGTTTCGTAGCCTTTGCACACGTAGTGCTTGAATCGACATTGATGGGCTCGATAATTAACCCTGCAGCGCCAACATGGTGCTAATGGATTTACATTCACGCCCGATGGCGGACTCTAAGTCATCCTAGGTCTTGCAGATGCAGACGTGTAGGTCCTGCCATATGCAGTTCTGCCTGCTAACGACGTTATTTTATGCACAGTACTTGCCGGTGAGCTTTGATGCTGGGAAGATATCTGTCTGGTATTATCGTTCGTGGATTTGAATGCCTGGGCTATCGTGATGGCCTTGCTCAGGTCGAGGGATTCACGGACAGCAGCTTGCGAAGAATGACCTCGTGGCCGATGCCAAGGACAAAAATGTCCTGCAGCATTTCTCCCAAAAATCCATCAAATTCGCAAGTTCCCGCAAGGTGTCTCAGGTCGGCAGCATAACTCACCACGTCCTGGCCCTCAGAGCGGTGGTGCATGTAAGAAGCGATACCTGGCCATTAAGACACTCTCCTTCGGCTTGAGGTCGTTCCGAACCAGCGTACACAACTCTGTATCTGTCTTCTCCATTGGTTTCTCCGGTGCTAGCAGATTCTTGATGTGGCCGTATACTGTGGACCCACACACGGTGAGGAGAATCGCCCTGCGCTTAATCGCTTTATCGTCCCCATCCAGCTCGTTGGCCACAAAGTACTGGCCGAGACGCTCAACAAAGGCTTCCCAATCATCACCCTCTACAAATCTCTCTAAAATACCAACGACAGCCATGACCGTGTGAAAGTTCGTAATCTGTTACTCGTCGCCAATTGTTAAGTATGAAAGAACTCCACAAGACTGAGTACTGTGAGCTAAAACTGATGTGACCTTAGTCTCTTTAATACAACTCCAGAGTACTTAAGCAGCATGGCAGACAACCTTTTATAATCCCTTCAATGAGTTGTGCAGGTGACCCTTGGGCCTCCAACAGTTGTGCCCTCTGGTGGCAAGTCTTACACAGTTACAATGTTTACATACATAACAGTTCTGATAGTGGATCCCCATCACAATCACCAGCCCTCCTTCCCCAGCCCCAGAAGCACTGGTCCACCCACCTGCCTCTAAATTTACATAAACTTAAGCTCATCCAAAACTCTGCTTACTGTATCCTAACGTGCACCTCGTCCCATTCCCCCATCATCCCAGTGCTCACTGACCCACACTGGTTGAGTGTCGCCTCGATTTTAAAATTCTCATTCTAGTTTTGAAATCACTCCATGGCTTTGTCCTTCCCTGCCTCTGTAGTCTCTTTCAGCCCTACAATCCTCCAAGACCTCTGTAATTGTCCAATTCTGGCCTCTTGTGCATCACTGATTTTAATTGCTTCAGCTGCCTGGTTCTGAAGCTCTTCATTTCCCTCCTTAAGCCTATCCACCTCTCTAACCCTTTTACCAAGCTTTTTGTCATCTGCACTAATATCTCCTTTTGTCATCGTTTGTTTGACATCGCTCCTGTGAGGCACCTTGGGCTGTTTTAGTATATTGAAGACACTATATAAATGCAAGTTCCTTTTGCCACTGCAATGCTCTGATCTCTCAGGTATAACCCTGCACCTCCAGCCCCCACTGGTACACCCAGTCTCTCTACAGCCCCACCCCCCACCAGGACACCCAGTCCTTCTACACCCCCACCCCCCACCCCCCACTGGTATACCCAGTCCCTCTACACCCCCACCCCCCACCGGGGCACCCAGTCCCTCTACACCCCCACCCCCCACCCCCCACTGGTACACCCAGTCCCTCTACACCCCCACCCCCCCCAGGTACACCCAGTCCCTCTACACCCCCACCCCCCACTGGTACACCCAGTCCCTCTACACCCCCACCGGGACACCCAGTCCCTCTACACCCCCACCCCCCACCGGGACACCCAGTCCCTCTACACCCCCACCCCCCACCCCCCCACTGGTACACCCAGTGTCTCTACACCCCCACCCCCCACAGGTACACCCAGTCCCTCTACACCCCCCACCGGGGCACCCAGTCCCTCTACACCCCCACCCCCCACTGGTACACCCAGTCCCTCTACACCCCCACCCCCCACAGGTACACCCAGCCCCTCTACACCCCCACCCCCCACAGGTACACCCAGTCCCTCTACACCCCCACCCCCCACAGATACACCCAGTCGCTCTGCACCTCCACCCCCTGCCATGATGGCTTGCAGACGGTCTGCTTCCTTGAACGGTGGCCCAACCAGTACTCAGCCACCTTCCCCCGTCAAGCTAAATTTCTTCTCACATTGAACAACTGCTCCTTTAACTTTACTCATTTCCTCCAAATAAAAGGTGGTGGTATGGGAACCTGAAAGTCTCCTAGCTATAACTGTATTTTTGTAGGAGATGTTGAATACCTTTTCTTCAGTCCGACTGGCGTCTTGTTCCGTTGACTGTATTGGTACTGCTTCCTGTTCTTGCCCTGATCTGGAGAATTTCATTAATTTTACTTCGGATTTCAATCCATCCCTTACCTTCATGTGGTCCATCTTTGATTCTCTCCACCCGACCTCATTTTCTCTATCTCCATCTCTGGGGATAGGTTGTCCACTGATATCTACTGCAAGCTCAACGACTCCCACAATTGCCTTGATTTTACCTCTTCCCACCCCACTTCCTGTATTCCAATCAACCTGTTTCTATGTCTCCATCGTTCTGTAACCATCATCATCATCATAGGCAGTTCCTCGGAATCGAGGAAGACTTGCTTCCACTCTTAGCATGAGTTCTTAGGTGGCTGTACAGTCCAATACGAGAACCACAGTCTCTGTCACAGGTGGGACAGATAGTTGTTGAGGGAAAGGGTGGGCAGGGAGCCTGGTTTGCCTCACGCTCCTTTCACTGCCTGCGCTTGAGTTCTGCATGTTCTCAGTGATGAGACTCGAGGTGCTCAGCGCCCTCCCGAATGCACTTCCTCCACTTAGGGCAGTCTATGGCCAAGGACTCCCAGGTGTCAGTGGGGATGTTGCACTTTATCAGGGAGGCTTTGAGGGTGTCCTTGTAACGTTTCCTCTACCCGCCTTTGGCTCGTTTGCCGTGGACGAGTTACATAAGAACATAAGAATTATGAACAGGAGTAGGCCATCTAGCCCCTCGAGCCTGCTCCGCCATTCAATAAGATCATGGCCATGGACTCAGCTCCACTTACCCACCCGCTCCCCATAACCCTTAATTCCCTTATTGGTTAAAAATCTATCTATCTGTGACTTGAATACATTCAATGAGCTAGCCTCAACTGCTTCCTTGGGCAGAGAATTCTACAGATTCACAACCCTCTGGGAGAAGAAATTCCTTTTCAACTCGGTTTTAAATTGGCTCCCCCATATTTTGAGGCTGTGCCCCCTAGTTCTAGCCTCCCCTACCAGTGGAAACAACCTCTCTGCCTCTATCTTGTCTATCCCTTTCATGATTTTAAATGTTTCTATAAGATCACCCCTCATCCTTCTGAACTCCAACGAATAAAGACCCAGTCTACTCAATCTATCATCATAAGGTAACCCCCTCATCTCCGGAATCAGCCTAGTGAATCGTCTCTGTACCCCCTCCAAAGCCAGTATATCCTTCCTTAAGTAAGGTGATCAAAACTGCACGCAGTACTCCAGGTGCGGCCTTACCAATACCCTATACAGTTGCAGCAGGACCTCCCTGCTTTTGTACTCCATCCCTCTCGCAATGAAGGCCAACATTCCATTCGCCTTCCTGATTACCTGCTGCACCTGCAAACTAACTTTTTGGGATTCATGAACAAGGACCCCCAGGTCCCTCTGCATCTCAGCATGTTGTCATTTCTCCCCATTCAAATAATATTCCCTTTTACTGTTTTTTTTCCCAAGGTGGATGACCTCACACTTTCCGACATTGTATTCCATCTGCCAAACCTTAGCCCATTCGCTTAACCTATCCAAGTCTCTTTGCAGCCTCTTTGTGTTCTCTACACAACCTGCTTTCCCACTAATCTTAGTGTCATCTGCAAATTTTGTTACACTACACTCTGTCCCCTCTTCCAGGTCATCTATGTATATTGTAAACAGTTGTGGTCCCAGCACCGATCCCTGTGGCACACCACTAACCACCGATTTCCAACCCGAAAAGGACCCATTTATCCCGACTCTCTGCTTTCTGTTCACCAGCCAATTCTCTATCCATGCTAATACATTTCCTCTGACTCAGCGTACCTCTATCTTCTGCAGTAACCTTTTGTGTGGCACCTTATCGAATGGAAATCTAAATACACCACATCCATCGGTACACCTCTATCCACCATGCTCTTTATATCCTCAAAGAATTCTAGTAAATTAGTTAAACATGATTTCACTACTGCTTGATTGCACTATTCCTACTAGATGTCCCGCTATTTCTTCCTTAATGATAGTTTCAAGCATTTTCCCCACTACAGATGTGAAACTAACCGGCCTATAGTTACCTGCCTTTTGTCTGCCCCCTTTTTTAAACAGAGGCGTTACATTAGCTGCTTTCCAATCCGCTGGTACCTCCCCAGAGTCCAGAGAATTTTGGTAGATTATAACGAATGCATCTGCTATAACTTCCGCCATCTCTTTTAATACCCTGGGATGCATTTCATCAGGACCAAGGGACTTGTCTACCTTGAGTCCCATTAGCCTGTCCAGCACTACCCCTCTAGTGATAGTGATTGTCTCAAGGTCCTCCCTTCCCACATTCCCGTGACCAGCAATTTTTGGCATGGTTTTTGTGTCTTCCACTGTGAAGACCGAAGCAAAATAATTGTTTAAGGTCTTAGCCATTTCCACATTTCCCATTATTAAATCCCCCTTCTCATCTTCTAAGGGACCAACATTTATTTTAGTCACTCTTTTCCGTTTTATATATCGGTAAAAGCTTTTACTATCTGTTTTTATGTTTTGCGCAAGTTTACCTTCGAAATCTATCTTTCCTTTCTTTATTGCTTTTTTAGTCATTCTTTGTTGTTATTTAAAATTTTCCCAATCCTCTAGTTTCCCACTAACCTTGGCCACCTTATACGCATTGGTCTTTGATTTGATACTCTTCTTTATTTCCTTGGTTATCCACGGCTGGTTATCCCTTCTCTTACCACCCTTCTTTTTTACTGGAATATATTTTTGTTGCGCACTATGAAAGAGCTCCTTAAAAGTCCTCCATTGTTCCTCAATTGTGCCACCGTTTAGTCTGTGTTTCCAGTCTACTTTAGCCAACTCTGCCCTCATCCCACTGTAGTCCCCTTTATTTAAGCATGGTACGCTCGTTTCTGACACAACTTCCTCACCCTCAATCTGTATTACAAATTCAACCATACTGTGATCACTCATTCCGAGAGGATCTTTTACTAGGAGATCATTTATTTTTCCTGTCTCATTACACAGGACCAGATCTAAGATAGCTTGCTCCCTTGTAGGTTCTGTTACATACTGTTCTAAGAAACAATCCCATATGCATTCTATGAATTCCTCCTCCAGGCTACCCTGTGCAATTTTGAGTTGACCAATCGATATGTAGGTTAAAATCCCCCATGACTACTGCCGTTCCTTATTCACATGCCTCCATTATTCCCTTGATTATTGCCCGCCCCACCGTGAAGTTATTATTTGGGGGCCTATAAACTACGCCCACCAGTGACTTTTTCCCCTTACTATCTCTAATCTCCACCCACAATGATTCAACATTTTGTTCATTAGAGCCAATATCATCTCTCACAACTGCCCTGATATCATCCTTTATTAACAGAGATACCCCACCTCCTTTCCCTTCTTGTCTATCTTTCCGAATCGTCAGATACCCGAATCGTCAGTTCTGAGTAGAGCGCTTGCTTTGGGAGTCTCGTGTCTGGCATGCGAACCATGTAGCCTGCCCAGCGGAGCTGATCAAGTGTGGTCAGTGCTTTAATGCTGGGGGATGTTGGCCTAGACAAGGATTCTAATGTTTGTGCGTCTTTCCTCCCAGGGGATTTGCAGGATCTTGCGGAGATATCTATGGTGGTATTTCTCCAACGACTTGAGGTGTCTACTGTACATGGTCCATGTCTCTGAGCCATACAGGAGGGCGGGTATTACTACAGCCCTGTAGACCATGAGCTTGGTGACAGTTTTGAGGGACTGATCTTCAAACACTCTTTTCCTCAAGCGGCCAAAGGCTGCACTGGCGCACTGGAGGTGGTGTTGGATCTCATTATCAATACCTGCTCTTGTTGATAGGAGGCTCCCGAGACAGGGGAAGTGGTCCACGTTGTCCAGGGCCACGCCATGGATCTTAATGTTTGGGGGGCAGTGCTGTGCAGCGAGGACAGGCTGGTGAAGGACCTTTGTCTTACTAATGTTTAGCTTAAGGCCCATGCTTTCATAAGCCTCGGTAAATAACGTCAACTATGTCCTGGAGTTTAGCCTCTGTGTGTGCACAGATGCACGTGTCGTCCGTACTGTTGCTCGACGACAGAGGTTGGAGTGGTCTTGGACCTGGCCTGGAGACGGCGAAGGTTGAACAGCTTCCCACTGGTTCTGTAGTTTAGCTCCACTCCAGCGGGGAGCTTATCAACTGTGAGGTGAAGAATGGGAGCGAGGAAGATTGAGAAGAGGGTTGGGGCGATGACGCAGCCCTGCTTGACCCTGGTCCGGATGTGAATTGGGTCTGTGATGGATCCGTTGGTAAGGATCACGGCCTGCATGTTGTCATGGAGCAGGCGGAGTATGGTGACATACTTTTGGGGGCATCCGAAATGGAGGAGGACGTTCCATAGACCCTGTTTCTCTGTCGCCATTGTTCTGTAACCATTCTATGATTCTATAACATGTGCCACCTTCCACACCAGAACATCTGAAATGTCCTCCGTTTTCCTTGGACAAAGATTTCCTCCTCCCCCTCCATCATCATGGTAGACAGGGCCCTCGACCATGTGCATCCCATTTACACCCCCAATGTACTAACCGATACTTCTCTCTCCCACAGCTTTGATAGGGTCTCCCTTGGCCTAATCTTCCACCCTCCACATTCGATGGATCATTCTCTGCTTTATCTGCCACCTTCAATGCAATGTCATAACAAACACATCTTCCCTTCCTCTTCCCTTTCAGTATTCGGTCAGGACCATTCCCTCTGTATCACCTTTATCCATTCCTCCATCATCCCCAACACCTTTACTTTCATCTGTACTTATCCATCTTTAGTAACTCACATGTTTATGGATTAATTAATGTTTTCAAAATATCTTTCATCAGTTGGTCAGTTCATCGGATATGGAAGGATAGCGCTGAGTAATATTGGATCATAAAATGAGATAGGACCAGAGTGGTTTCCATTGTGCTCTATTCTTAAAAATACAAACATCTCTCAAACCTAAGTCTCTTCTTTTGCCAAAGAACTATCTAACTTCTTTTGAACGTGTAAAGACTCTCCATGTCCATCGTTCCCCGTGTGTAGTTGTTAAATCTGAGTTGTATGATCACTTTCCCTATTATTATTGCAGATACTGAGATTTGAGATGGTGACATCATATTTATTTTCTCCGCAGAAGCACTCGCAAAGGATTGACACTTTTACCAAGTTTTCTCTGAAATCTGTTCAGCAAAGAATGTCATCAACAAACCTTCAGATCCATGGCTACAGGTTTGCACTGTGATATTTGATATCAGATATTCTCAGCAGTTGAATCAGACCTTTTTGCACTGCTTGGAGCTTTGGAATTGACTTTGTACCAGAATGTCCTGAGTCTTAGTCCTGCACTCTTTCCTCTTTCGTTCTTTTATTTGATTGATAATTGCCTGCCAGTATCGCCTTCCACTGTCTCTTCTCTACCTTTATCCTTGTTCACCACCTTGAATCGGGTCCTCCCCATCCTCAGTTGTCATGTCAACCATTCTTCATTGAGCTCTAGCAGTCAGCAGCACTGCCCCTTCTCCCCGCCCTGGCCTGAAGCTCTGATTAGAATCCATGTATCAGAAATACCCCAGCCTTAACTCCTCGCAACTGCCACATGCAGATAATTGCACTCATACCCTTCCTTATTTGTTGGTTACATTTAAACATGTTTGCTAAGTTAAAGGGCTTTTTAAGAAAACTTAAATTAAAGCTTAATAAAGGTGGCTGCAGAGATAGTGGATGCATTGGTTGTAACCTACCAAAATTCCCTGGATTCCCCAGACATTGAGAGTATGACAATATAGCCATTACAGAGATATGGCTGAAAGAGGGGCAGGTTTGGCAGATCAATATTCCTGGTTACAGGATTTTTAGACAGCACAGAGAGGGGGATAAAAAGGGAGGGAGGGGGGTCGCGGTATTGATTAAAGAAACTATTACAGCGCTGAGGAGGGATGATATGTTCGAGGGATCCATCAAATGAGGCCATATGGGTTGAATTGGAAAAAAAGGGGCAATTACACTGCTGGGCATGTATTATAGACCCCCAACAGTGGGAGGGAGATAGAGGAGCAAATATGTAGATAAATTGCTGTGAAGTCCAAAAACCATAGGGCAGTAATAGTAGGGGATTTTAACTATCCAAATATTGATTGGGACAAATATAGTGTGAAGGGTATAGAGGGTGCGGAATTGTTAAAATGCATTCAAGAGAACTTTTTTTAGTCAGTATGTAACAAGCCCAACACAAGAGGGGGCGGTTTTGGATTTAGTTTTGGGGAATGAAGCTGGGCAGGTGGAAGGGGTATTAGTGGGGGAGCACGTGGGTGCCAGTGACCATAATTCAGTCAGATTATGGATAAGGACAAGGATAGACCTGGAATAACATTCCCAAATTGGGGAAAAGCTAACTTTGCTAAGTTGAAGAGTGATTTGGCCACAGTGGACTGGAAACAGCTACTTGTGGGCAAAGCAGTGTCGGAACAAAGAAGAGATCCGGAATGCTCAGGCCAAACATGTGCCCTGAAAGAAAAAGGGTGGGAATAACAATTCTAGAGCCCCCTGGATGTCTAGGGACTTACAGGGAATGATAAAGAAAAAAAGGGACGCGTATGTCATATACTGACGGCTAAATACTGTAGAACCTTTGGAGAAATATAGAAAGTTAAGAGGTAAAATTAAAAAGGATATTAGGAATGCTAAGAGAGAGCATGAAAAATTCTTGGCTGGTAAAATTAAGGAAAACCCAAAGATGTTCTGTAAATATATTAAGAGTAAGAGGATAACTAAAGGGTCGGGCCTATTAGAGACCATGAGGGTAATCTGTGTGTGGAGGTGGAAGATGTTAGGAGGGTTCTTAATATTTTGCGTCTGTTTTCACAAAGGAAAGGAATGCAGATACTGCTGTCGAGGAGGAGTGTGAAATTCTGGATGAAATAAACATAGTGAGAGAGGAGGTATTAAGGGGTTTAGCAGCTTTGAAAGTAAATAAGTCCCTAGGCCCAAATGAAATGCATCCCAGGTTGTTGAGTGAAGAAAAAGAGGAAATAGCAGAGGCCTTGACCATCATTTTCCCGTCCTCTTTGGATTTAGGCATGGTGCCGGAGGACTGCTAATGTAGTACCCTTATTTAAGAAGGGAGAGAGGGATAGGCCGAGTAATTACAGGCCTGTCAGCCTAACCTCAGTGGTGGGAAAATTATTTGAAAAAATCCTGAAAGACAGGATAAATCTACATTTGGAAAGGCAAGGATTAATTAGGAACAGTCAGCACGGATTTGTTAAGGGAAGATCGAGTTTGACTAACCTGATTGAATTTTTTGAGGAGGTAACCAGGAGGATTGATAAGGGTAATGCGTATGATGTAGTATATATGGACTTTAGCAAAACTTTTGATAAGGTCCCACATGGTAGACTGGTCATGAAGGTTAAAGCCCATGGGATCCAGGATAAAGTGGCAAGTTGGATCCAAAATTGGCTTAGAGATAGGAAGCAAAGGGTAATGGTTGATGGATGTTTTTGTGACTGGAAGAATGTTTCCAGTGGGGTTCCGCAGGACTCAGTACTGGGTCCCTTGCTTTGTGGTATATATCAATGATCTAGATTTGAATACAGGGGGTATGATTAAGAAGTTTGCAGATGACACTAAAATTGGCTGTGTGGTTGATAATGAAGAGGAAAGTCATGGACTGCAGGAGGATATCAATCTACTGGTCAAGTGGGCAGAGCAGTGACAAATGGAATTTAATTCAGAGAAGTGTGAGATAATGCACTTCGGGAGTGTTAATAAGAACACGGTATATACATTAAGTAGTAGGCCACTTAAAAGTGTAGATGAACAAAGGGACATTGGAGTGCTTTTCCACAGATCCTTGAAAGTAGCAGGCCAGGTGGATAATGTGGTTACGAAGGTATACAGAATGCTTGCCTTTATTGGCAGAGGTATAGAATATAAGTGCAGGGAGGTTATGCTTAAATTGTACAATACATTGGTTAGGCCACAGCTGGAGTATTGCGTGCAGTTCTGGTCGCCGTATTACAGGAAGGACGTGATTGCACTAGAGAGGGTGCAGAGTAGATCTACTAGGATGCTGCCTGGAATGGAGAAACTTAGCTATGAGGACAGATTGGATAGGCTGGGTTTGTTCTCATTGGAACAGAGGAGGCTGAGAGGAGATCTCATTGAGGTGTACATAATTTTGAGGGGCCTGGACATAGTGGATATAAAAGGCCTTGGTGGAGGGGTCAATTACGAGGGGGCATAGTTTTAAGGTGGTTGGTGGAAGGTTCAGAGGGGATTTGAGGGGGGGCTTCTTCACGCAGAGGATTGTGAGGGTTTAGAACTCGTTGCCTGGAAGAGTGGTGGATGCAAAAATCCTCACCACTTTTAAGAGATGGTTGGATGGGCACTTAAAGTGCAGTAACCTGTAGGGTTACGGACCTAGAGCTGGTAATTGGGATTAGATTGGATAATCTCTTGTTGGCTGGCGCAGATATGATGGTAAGTACTGCAGCGAATCGAATATGGCCAGGGTGATCTCCTGGACTAATTTCGATCACCCGGATGGGTTGGAGAGGAATTTTCCCAGATTTTTTTTCCCCAATTAGCCTGGGTTTTTATCTGTTTTTTTCCTCTCTAAGGAGATCACATGGCTCCAGTTGGGGTGGAGTGTAGAATATTGCGGTGCAAAGGGTGTCGCAGTTGTGTGAGGTGGACTGGTTGGGCCTTTCCGCCATTGTTCATTGTTCATCAGTTTATATGTAACCTTCAGGGCTGCTGACCGAGGGCCGTGTGACTCTTTGTCGGCCGGCTCGGACACGATGGGCCGAAATGGCCTCTTTCTGCGCTATAAATTTCTATGTTTCTATTCTGGAGATGTCCCAGTGGACTGGAAAATCGCAAATGTAATGCTCCTATTTAAGAAAGGAGGGAGACAGAAAGCAGAAAACTGTAGACCAGTTAGCCTAACATCTGTCATTGGGAAAATGCTGGAGTCCATCATTAAGGAAGCAGTAGCAGGACATTTAGAAAATCATAATGCCGTCAAGCAGAGTCAGCATGTTTTATGAAAGGGAAATTATGTTTGATAAATTTGCTGGAGTTCTTTGAGGATGTAATGAGCAAGGTGGATGAAGGCGTACCAGTAGATGTCGTGTATTTGGATTTCCAGAACGCATTCGACAAGGTGCCATATAAAAGGTGCACATGACAAGAGCTCACTGAGTTGGGGGTAATATATTAGCATGGATAAAGGATTGGCTAACTAACAGAAAACAGAGAAAACATAAATGGGTTATTTTCAGGTTAGCAAACTGTAACTGGTGGGGTGCCACAGGGATCAGTGCTGGGGCCTCAACTATTTACAATTTATATTCAAGACTTGGATGAAGGGACCGAGTGTAATGTAGCCAAATTTGCTGATAATACAAAGATAGGTGGGAAAGCAAGCTGTGAGGAGGACGCACAGAATCTTCAAAAGGATATAGACAGGCTAAGTGAGTGGGCAAAAAATTGGCAGATGGAGTATAATGTGGGAAAATGTGAGGTTATCCACTTTGGTAGGAAAAATAAAAAAGCAAATTATTATTTAAATGGGGAGAGTTTACAAAATGCTGCAGTACAGAGGGATCTGGGGGTCCTTGTGCATGAAACACAAAAAGTTAGCTTGCAGGTACAGCAAGTGATCAGGAAGGCAAATGGAATGTTGGCCTTTATTGCAAGGGGGATAAAGTATAAAAGCAGGGAAGTCCTGCTACAACTGTACAGGGTATTGGTGAGGCCACACCTGGAGTACTGCGTACAGTTTTGGTCTCCTTATTTAAGGAAGGATATACTTGCATTGGAGGCAGTTCAGAGAAGGTTCACTAGGTTGATTCTGGAGATGAGGGGGTTGTTATGTGAAGATAGGTTGAGCAGGTTGTGCCTATACTCATTAGAATTTAGAGGAATGAGAGGTGATCTTGCTTCTGAGATTCTGAGGGGACAGGGTAGATGCAGAGAGGATGTTTCGTCAGAGAGCTGTGGAAGCTGGGACATTGAATAAATTTAAGACAGAAGTAGATAGTTTCTTAAATGATAAGGGGTTATGGGGAGCGGGCAGGGAAGTGGAGCTGAGTCCATGATCGGATCAGCCATGATCTTATTGAATGGCGGAGCAGGCTCGAAGGGCCGTATGGCCTACTCCTGTTCCTATTTCTTATGTTCTTATGTTCCTCTTGTGGGGGAATCTAGAACTAGGGGCATAGATTCAGAATAAGGGGTCGCCCATTTAAAACGGAGATGAGGAGGAATTTTTTTTCTGAAAGGTCATGAATCTTTGGAATTCTCTACCCCAGAGAGCTGTGGAGGTGGGGTCATTGAATGTATTGAAGGTGCTGATAGACAGATTTTTGAGCGATAAGGGAGTCAAGGGTTATGGGGAGCGGGCAGGGAAGTGGAGCTGAATCCATGATCAGATCAGCCATGATCTTATTGAATGGCGGAGCAGGCTCAAGGGCCAAATGGCCTCCTTTTGTTCAGTGTGATGGTCAGTAATAGAGGGAAAGTGAGGTGTGGGAATGTTAGTGTGGGAATTGCCGTTGTGTTCACTGGTGCCGCGGTCAGATGAGTTGATCATCAACAGCCCAGTCAGAAAGGTGCTGCGTTGGTTATCTCCTCCTTTTCTCCTTCTCCTCTTCCTGCTTTTCCTCCACGTGAGCTCTTTGGTGGTAAGGGCTGTGCCCTCATGATGGCGAGGTTCTGCAGGGCTCCTCCAAGAACAACTTGTATTTATATAGCATCTTTAATGTAGTAAAATGTCCCAAGGTGCTTTACAGGAGTGTTATAAGACAAAAGCAACACACTAGGCAGCGGAAGTGTTATTTAAACACCCCAATTGTCTGCTCGATCACATTCCGTGTGACAGCATGGCTTTCGTTAAATGGTCAGCCGATAGCCCTTGTCGCCCAGTAGCCACCCTCTGGTTTGTCATGGTGGTTCAAATGCGGATGGTACAGAGGACTGCTGCAGAATGGAGGCATCATGACTGCTGCCAGGATACCGAGCATTGACCTGCATGATACGCTGAGTACAGTCACACACCAGCTGGAAATTGAGGAAGTGGAATCCCTTCTGGTTGCTGTACACGTCCGAATTCACATACAGCGCCAGCAAAGTGACAAGTGTACAGTCAATGGCACCCTGCGCCATGGGGAAGCTTGGTATCTTGGTGAAGCCACCTGCTCACTCCACCTGCTTCTCTCTGGAAAGAGAGAATGGAATTTATTCACCTCTCTTTGCACACAAAGCCTCAGTGACCTACCTTTGGAAATATCGCCTACTGCAGCCCGGAAGGAGCCCAATGCATAAAAATTCATGGCCACGCTCACTTTCACAGCTAGTAGCAATGTCATTCTCACCGTTCTCAGTTGCAGTTCTGCTTGCAACAGGTGGCAGATTTCAGTGAGCATCTCCTTAGTGAAGCGAAGATATCGCATACATTGTTCCTCGCTGAGGTAGGAGAATTGCTCCCTGAAGACCCTGGGTGAATATGACCTCCTGCTGAGAGTCCTTCTCCCTTACCTCCTCCTCCCTCTTCGAGCAGCTTGTTCTCCTCTGTGTCACCTCTGGTTATTCTCCCTATCATGCTGCAAACCAAGGGGGAATCAAACTGCTGCACCTGTGTCTGTGAGCAACTGGTCTGAGCAGAAGCCTTGAAGTAACCTGCCACACCACTCCCTGGGCACCTCAGCAACTTCACATAAGATAACAAACCACCAAACACTTCTACAAACTCACCAAGAGCCAGTCGGAATCAATCGGCAACTAACCAGAAAGCGGTTGATGATCCCTTTAAATAGCACTTTCCTGCTGCTGAACACATGTTCAGCTGTGCATCAGAGGGTGTTAGCTGGAGTGGTGAGGTCGAAAATGGCAGCGCTGGCGTCAAATCATCATTGCACATTCATTGACATCACGATCTGCCTTCTCTGCATAATTCTGACGCACACTCCCAGCGCTCGCGCTAATGACCTCACCAAAATGGCGCCTGGCATGGCCCACACCAGAGGTTTGTGCATGTGGTGCAGACACCATTTTGGACACAATATGGCACCCACAGAGCCGAGAAATCGAGCGCTACTGAGCCAAATTTTGCAGCATAAATATTTTAACTTAATGTAGCTTAACTAATCATCACATCTTTGTCTTTGATTCTATTCCGTGCAGTACTTACCATTATATCTGTGCCGTCCAACAAAAGGTTATCCAGTCTAATCCCAATTACCAGCTCGAGGTCCGTAACCCTGCAGGTTACGGCACTTCAAGTGCCCATCCAACCATCTCTTAAAAGTGGTGAGGGTTTCTGCATCATCCACTCTTCCAGGCAGCGAGTTCCCGATCCCCTTCTAAGACTTCTAATTTCAAGCACTCGCTAGTCAGTTTAGCACAGTGAAATGCTGATTAAAGTTTCTTACAATTTGCCCTAATGATATGCCTCTGCCCAACCTCAGAAGAATGCCTCCCCTTGCTCCGGGGATCCCCATTTCACACACACCGCGGTGGTCCTTCGCCTTATCTGAGTGAGATAGCCAGTTAGTGCTGAATTAGGAGTCATTTCCTCTATGAACTGGATTAAGGTTTCACAAACTTGTTTCATGCAGTTAGCAAGTTTACATATAGAAACTGATGTGCACAGATGATGATGTTAAGTGGTAGCATTTATAAAAAGCAGAGAGAGCCAAGGATAGATCTATGAGGGAGTCTGGAGGTAATGGTGGTGATAGAAGAAGTCATTGCAGGAGATACTCTGGCTACAATTAGATAGGTAAAACTAGAACTAAGTGAGGGCAGTCCCACTAAACTGGAAAAAAGAGGGGTGGGGTTGGACGAGGATGGTATGGTCAACTGTGTCAGTAGCTGCAGACAGGTCGAGAAGGATGAGGAGGGATAGTGCGTCACGGTCACAATCATAGAGGATGTCATTTGTGACGTTGATTTGTGCTTTCGGAGGGGAGGAAACTGATTGCAGAGATTCAAACATGGAGGTACGAGAAAGATGGGCACGGATTTCTGAGGCGACACCATGTTCAAGGGCATCAACGGGAGGTTGGAGATGGGGCGGTACTTTGAAAGGACAGAAGAGTCAAGATGAGTTTTTTGAGGAGGGAGTTTATGACGGTGATATTGAAGAGGAGGGGGACGGTACCTGAGGAGAGGGAATGGTAAACAATGGCAGCTAGCATCTGGACCAGGAAAGGTAGTTGGGTGGTCAGCAGTTTTGTGGGAATAGGATTGAAGAAGCAGGAGGTGGGTCTCATAGACATGTTGAGCTTAGAGAGGACATTGAAACATAGAAAATAGGTGCAGGAGTAGGACATTTGGCCCTTCAAGCCTGCACCACCATTCAGTATGATCATGGCTGATCATACAACTTCAGTAACCCACTCCTGCCTTCTCTCCATACCCCCTGATCCCTTTAGCCGTAAGGGCCACATCTAACTCCCTTTTGAATATATCCAACAAACTGGACTCAACAACTTTCTGTGGTAGAGAATTCCACAGGTTCACAATTCTCTGGGTGAAGAAGTTTCTCCTCATCTCGGTCCTAGATGGCTTACCCCTTATCCTTAGACTGTGACCCCTGGTTCTGGACTTCCCCAACACCGGGAAAATTCTTCCTGCACCTAACCTGTCCAATCCCGTCAGAATTTTATATGCTTCTATGAGATCTCCTCTCATTCTTCTAAATTCCAGTGAATATAAGCCGAGTCGATCCAGTCTTTCTTCATATGTCAGTCCTGCCATCCCGGGAATCAGTCTGGCGAACCTTCGCTGCACTCCCTCAATAGCAAGAATGTTCTTCCTCAGATTAGGAGACCAAAACTGCACACAATGCTCAAGGTATGGCCTCACCAAGGCCCTGTACAACTGCAGTAAGATCTCCCTGCTCCTATATTCAAATCCTCTCACTATGAAGGCTAACATGCCATTTGCCGCCTTCACCGCCTGCTGTACCTGCATGCCAACTTTCAATGACTGGTGTACCATGACACCCAGGTCTCGTTGTGTTCTGTTCATGATAAAGTAATGTAACTGAGTACTATAGACATGAGTAAGTGGGATCTTTTATTCAAACTCCAGAGTGCCCATACAGCATACAGTTTATATACTGGGCTCCCAAGGGATGCTGGGATCCCTTGGGACTCCAATAGGTATGCCCTCTGGTGGGGGTATGATACAGGTTACCTAAGGTTGCATACATAACATCACTCGGTCTCAAAGTCAACAGTACACTTATTTACAGGGTGAGACGATCTGGGGCTTTTCGCTCCCTCGTCGATCGTCTCGGTACAAATGCAGGTGTGGGTGAGTTGGTTGGTTCTTCGCTGGGCTGCTGGGCAGCTGGCCTTGTCGGGCTGCTGGGGATGGTGAGTTCAGCTTCGTAGTTGACCATGATGTCGGCTGCCACCTGTATGCATGTGTTGGAGGGTCGAAGGTGTGGTGTCCTCTTCGGGTTGCTCGTGACTGTTTGTGAATCGCAGTTTGGTTTGGTCCAAATGCTTTCTGCAAGTTATTCCATTAGGAAATTTGACCTAAACACCCTACTCCCTTCTTTGGCTATGATGGTGCCAGCAAGCCATTTGGGACCATGTCCATATGTGAGTACAAATACAGGGTCATTGACTTCAATATTGCATGACAAGTTTGCGCGATCATGGTACATGCTTTGCAGATGCCGCCTGCCCTCGACGTGATCATGGAGATCAGGGTGGACAAGAGAGAGCCTTGTTTTGAGCGACCTTTTCATGAGCAGCTCGGCTGGGGGAACCCCAGTGAGCGAGTGGGGTCTGGTGCGGTAGCTGAGCAGGACTCGGGACAGGCCGATCTGCAGGGAGCCTTCCGACACACGTTTTAATCTTTGCTTGATGGTTTGGACTGTCCGTTCTGCCTGGCCGTTGGATGCGGGCTTGAATGGGGTAGATGTGACGTGCTTGATCCCATTGCGGGTCATGAATTCCTTGAATTCAGCACTGTTGAAGCACGGCCCATTGTCGCTGACAAGGACATCAGGCAGCCCTGCGTGGCGAACATGGCTCGTAGGCTTTCGATGGTGGCAGTGGACGTGCTTGCAAACATTATTACACACTCAATCTATTTTGAATAAGCATCCACAACAACCAAAATCATTTCGCCTAGAAACGGGCCCGCAAAGTCAAAGTGGATCCTCGACCATGTTTGGAGGGCCATGACCACAAACTTAGTGGTGCCTCCCTGGGTGCATTGCTCAGTTGAGAGCAAGTGTTGCATTGGCGCACGCATGACTCCAAGTCTGAGTCGATGCTGGGCCACCACACATGGGATCTGGCAATAGCTTTCATCATTACTATGCCTGGGTGGGTACTGTGTCGGTCGCGTATGAACATTTCCCTGCCTTTCTTAGGCAAAACCACACGATTACCCCACAAAAGACAGTCTACCTGTATGGACATTTCGTCTTTGCGCCGCTGGAACGGCTTGATCTCTTCATGCATCTCTGCTGGGATGCTGGACCAGCTCCCATGGAGGACACAGTTTTTTACAAGGGACAGTAAAGGATCCTGGCTGGTCCAGGCCCTGATCTGGCGGGCCGTAACAGGTGACTTTTCGTTTTCAAATACATCCATCACCAAGAGCAAGTCTGCAGGCCGTGCCATTTCCACCCCGGTGGTGGGCAATGGTAGCCGACTGAGAGCATCAGCGCAGTTCTCTGTGCCTGGTCAGTGGCGGATTACATAGCTATCTGCAGACAGCGTAAGCGCCCATCTTTGGATTTGGGCAGAGGCATTGGTATTAATCCCTTTGCTCTCAGAATAGCGATATGAGCGGCTTATGGTCAGTTTCTAACTCAAACTTGAGACCAAACGGATACTGGTGTAATTTTTCCACCTCGTAAACACATGCCAGAGCTTCTTTTTCAATCATGCTAGAGTCCCTTTCGGCCTTGGACAAACTCCTGGACGCATAGGCGACCGGCTGCAATGTTCCCGATTCGTTTGCTTGTTGTAACACACACCCGACCCCGTATGAAGACGCATCGCAAGCTAGCACTAAACATTTACATGGGTTATACAGAACAAGCAGTTTGTTGGAACGTAACAGATTTCTGGCTTTCTCAAAAGCAGCCTCTTGTGATTTCTCCCATACCCAGTCATCTCCCTTATGTAGCAGCACATGTAAGGGTTCTAGCAAGGTGCTTCACCCAGGTAGGAAATTACCGAAATAGTTGAGTTCCAGGAACGACTGCAGCTGCGTCACGTTCTGTGGTGTCGGCGCTTTCTTGATGCCTCCGACTTGGCGTAGTTGGGTCTGATGCCATCTGCCGCGTTTCTTCTCACTAAGAACTCGACCTCTGGCGCCAGGAAAACAAACTTCGAGCGTTTCAACCTGAGCCCCACGCGATCTAAGCGACTTAGAACCTCTTCCAGGTTCTGCAAGTGTTTGATGGTGTCCCAACCTGTGACCAGTATGTCATCCTGGAAAACCACGGTGCGCGGAACTGACTTTAGCAGGCTCTCCATGTTCCTTTGAAAGATTGCCGCGGCCGATCGAATCCCAAACGGGCATCTATTATAGATGAACAGACCCTGTGCGTGTTGATGCAGGTGAGGCCTTTCGAAGATTCCGCCAGTTCCTGCGTCATCGAGGTCAGGTCCATCTTGGTGAATGTCTTTCCTCCAGCCAGGGTCGCAAATAGGTCGTCTGCCTTGGGTAGCGGGTACTGGTCCTGTAGCGAAAAATGGTTAATCGTTACTTTATAGTCCCCACAAATTCTGACCATGCCTTCGCCTTTGAGAACTGAAACAAATCGGACTGGCCCACTCGAACTCCACCGGTGCAATGATGCCTTCCCGCTGCAGCCTGTCCAGCTCAATTTCCACTTTCTCTCGCATCATGTATGGCACCGCCCGTGCCTTGTGGTGGATGGGTCGTGTACCGGGAACCAAGTGGATCTGCACCTTTTCCCCAGAGAAACTTGCAATGCCTGGCTCAAACAACGAAGGAAACTTGCTCAGAACCTGGGCACATGAGGCGTCATCGATGGACGAAAGCGCTCGGATGTCGTCCCAGTTCCAGCGGATTTTTCCCAGCCAGCTTCTGCCGAACAGTGTGGGGCCACCTCCTGGTACAATCCATAGTGGGAGTTCATGCACTGCTCTATCATAGGAGACTTTTACTGCTGCGCTGCCAATAACAGGGATCAGCTCTTTGGTGTAAGTTCTTAGCTTGGTATGAATGGGGCTAAGCTTGGGCCTGTGTGCCTTGTTGCACCACAGCCTGTCGAAGGCCTTTTTGCTCATGATAGACTGACTCGCACCCGTGTCAAGTTCCATGGATACTGGAATTCCGTCCAGTTCGACTTTTAGCATGATTGGTGGACATTTCGTGCTGAAGGTGTGTACCCCGTACACTTCTGCCTCCTCAGTTCGAGTCTCTGGTTCAGCCTGATCCGCCATGGATCGATCCTCCTCTGCAACGTGGTGGTTTGCAGGGTTTGCAGCTCGTCTGCCCATTCGCTAGAGGTGTCCCATTGTTCCACAGCCTTTGCACACATAGTGTTTGAAGTGGCATTAATGGGCTCAATGATCATCTCCACAGCGCCAACAAGGTGTTAACCGCCTCACATTAACGATTGATGGCAGATTCTGGGTCATCTGAAGTCGTGCAGCTGCAGGCTTGTACATTCTGCCATATGCATTCCTGCCTGAAAACAATGTTACTTTGTGTACAGTACTTGCAGAAACCTCTTTATGCTGCAAAATTTGTTTGGTGTTATCGCTGATGGCCGTAAATGCCTGGGCTATCGTTATGGCTTTGCTCAGGTTCGGTGTTTCACCAGTCAATAGTTTGCGGAGGATAACCAATGCCAGGCATAAAGAAGTCTCTTAGCATTTGCTCAAGGAATCCATCGAATTTGCAGTGTCCTGCAAGCCGTCTTAGTTCAGCGACGTAGCTCGCCACTTCCTGGCCTTCAGACCGTTGACACATGTAAAATCGATACCTTGCCATCAGAACGCTTTCCTTCGGATTTAGGTGCTCCCGGACCAGTGTACACAGTTCCTCATACGATTTGGTTGTTGGTTTCACCGGAGCTAGAAGAGCTTCATGAGGCCATAGGTTGTTGCCCCACAGACGGTGAGGAGGATCGCCCTTCGCTTGGCAGTGTTCTTGTCCCCTTCCAACTCGTTGGCCACGAAGTATTGGTCGAGTCGCTCCACGAAGGCCTCCCAATCGTCCCCTTCTGAGAATTTCCCCAGGATACCAACAGTTCTCTGCATTTTCGCGTGGTTGTTCGTTATCTCGTCACCAGTTGTTATGCTAATGATAAAGTAATGTAACTGAGTACTGTAGACATGAGTAAGTGTGACCTTAGCTCCTTTATTCAAACTCGAGAGTGCTCGTACAGGATGGGAGGCCTGCTTATATACAAGGCTCCCAAGGGATGCTGAGAACCCTTGGGACTCCCAACAGGTATGCCCTCTGGTGGCGGTATGATACAGGTTACCTCGAGTTGCATAGATAACACATTGCCCCTCCCCTTTTACTAATCTGTCACCATTCAGATAATAATCTGCCTTCCTGTTTTTGCCACCAAAGTGGATAACCTCACACATCCACATTATACTACATCTGCCATGCATTTGCCCACTCACCTAACCTGTCCAAGTCACCCTGCAGCCTCTTAGCTTCCTCCTCACAGCTCACACTGCCACCCAGCTTAGTGTCATCTGCAAACATTCAATTCCTTCATCTAAATCATTAATGTATATTATATATAGCTGGGGTCCCAGCACTGAATTTTGCGGTACCTCACTAGTCACTGCCTGCCATTCTGAAAAGGACCCGTTTATTCTTACTCTTTGCTTCCTGTCTGCCAACCAGTTCTCTATCCACGTCAGTACATTACCCCCAAACCCGTGTGCCTTAATTTTGCACACTAATCTCTTATGTGGGAACTTGTCAGAAGCCTTTTGAAAGTCCAAATACACCACATCTACTGGTTCTCCCTTATCCACTCTACTAGAGAGGGGTTCATGGATTTGTTTAGTAGTGGAAAAAAGAAGCCAGGGATTATCTTTGCATTGCAGGATGATCCTGGAGTAGTGAACAGTCTCGGCAGAGGAGAGCAGGGCCCGACAGTACTTAACGTGAGCCAGTGGTACGGGTACAGTAGCATTGTGGTTATGTTATTCGACTAGTAATCCAGACGCCTGGACTAATGACCTGGAGACATGAGTTCAAATTCCACCATGGCAGTTGGTATCAGTAATGGGTAAACATGAAACTACTGGATTGTCGTAAATGTGTTTTACGGAAGGAAATCTGCCGTCCTTACCCGGTCTGGCCGATATGTGACTTCAGACCCACAGCAATACGGTTCACTTATACTGCCCTCTGAAACAGCCCAGCAAACTGCTCAGCTGTATTCCAGAAAGTAGCTCGCCACCACCTACTCGAGGGCCATTAGGGATGGGCAGTAAATGCTGGCCTTGTCCATGAATGAATTTTTTAAATCCAGATCTGGCAAAGAATGGCTGAACCAGATGTGTGCCAGATACCTTCAAATGTGCATCCTTTGGATTTAAGGGAATTAAGTTGGGGCCATACCAGGAATAACCATAGTGGGAAGAGTAATGATTTTGTTAAGAGCAGGAGCATCCAAGATGGAGATGTGGGAGTGTTTGAGCAGATTGACTGCTGCAGAAGTATTGTACCAAATGGATGAGTAAGGCATTTGGGAATTGAAAGTGCAACTGTTGGGGAAGAGTTCATTGCAGGGATGGACATTTGGTTAGAGGGGGCTAGGGGATGTATGTGATGAGGAATAGAAAGATGATCTTGGTTGTAATTGAGACCATGTGAGATGGCAAGTTCGAGGGGGTGGCAGTGAATGTGGGCCAGTGAATTTTTGATATATATATTAATGACCTGAACTTGGGAATATAGGACATTATTTCAAAATTACAGATGACACAAAACTTGTAAATGCAGTAAAGAGTGCGAAGGATAGGATTAGACTTCAGGAGGAGATAAACAGGCTGGTGAAATGGGCAGACAAGGCAGATGAAATTTAATGCAGAGAAGTTTGAAGTGATACATTTTGGTAGGACTCATGAGAAGACAGAATATGAACTAAATGGTACAATTTTAAAGAGAGTGTATGTACACAAATTTTTGACGGTGACAGGACTTTGAGAAGGCCGTTAAAAAAGCAAAAGGAATCCTTGGCTTTATTAATAGAGGAATAAAGTACAGAAGTGTGGAAGTTATGGTAAACCTTTATAATACACTGGTTAAGCCTCAGCTGGAGTATTGTGTCCAATTCTGGGCTCCGTACTTTAGGAAGGATGTCAAGGCCTTAGAGAGGATTCAGAGGAGGTTTACTAGAATTGTATCAAGGATGAGAGACTTTTGTTATATAGAGAGACTATAGATGTTGGGATTGTTCTCCTTTGCTCTGAGAAGGATAAGAGGAGCTTTATTAGAGGTGATCAATATGATGAGGGGTTTGGATAGAGTAAATAAGGAGAAACGGTTTCTACTGCTGGGGGTGGGTAACCAGTGGACACAGATTGAAGGTCATTGACAAACGAACCAGAGGGGAAGCTTTTTACACAGCGAGTTATAATTTGGAATACACTGCCTGAAATGCTGGTGGAAGCAGATTCAATAATAACTTTCAAAAGGGAATGGGATAAATAGTTGAAGGGGCAAAATTTTGAGGGCTGTGGGGACAGAGCGGGGAGTGGGACTAATGGGATCGCACAATGGGCCGAAAGACCTCCTGTGTACTGTATGGTGCTCTGATTTCCAGGTCTATCCTGCGTGCCGTTGCTTGCGGGTGATGAGGATGAGGAGTGTTTTACGAGTAATCGAGACTAGAGGCATTAGAAACATAGAAAATAGGTGCAGGAGTAGGCCATTCGGCCTTTCGAGCCTGCAACGCCATTCAATATGATCATGGCTGATCATTCCCTCAGTACCCCTTTCCTGCTTTCTCTTCATATCCCTTCATCCCCTTACCGGTAAGGACCATATCTAACTCCCTCTTGAATACATCCAATGAACTGGCATCAACAACTCTCTGCGGCAGGGAATTCCACAGGTTAACAATTCTCTGAGTGAAGACGTTTCTCCTCATCTCAGTTCTAAATGGCCTACCCCTTATCCTTAGACTATGTCCCCTGATTCTGGACTTCCCCAACATCGGGAACATTCTACCTACATCTAACCTGTCCAGTCCCGTCAGAATCTTATATGCTTCTATGAGATCCCCTTTCATCCTTCTAAACTCCAATGTATAAAGGCTCAGTTGATCCAGTCTCTCCTCATATGTCAGTCCAGCCATCCCTGGAATCAGTCTGGTGAACATTCGCTGCACTCCCTCAATAGCAAGAACGTCCTTCCTCAGATTAGGAGACCAAAACTGAACACAATATTCCAGGTGAGGCCTCACCAAGGCCCTGTACAACTGCAGTAAGACCTCCCTGCTCCGATACTAAAATCCTTTACGATGAAGGCCAACATGCCATTTGCCTTCTTCACCGCCTGCTGTACCTGCATGCCAACTTTCAATGACTGATGAACCATGACACCCAGGTCTCGTTGCCCCTCCTCTTTTCCTAATCTGCCGCCATTCAGATAATATTCTGCCTTCGTGTTATTGCCTCCAAAGTGGATAACCTCACATTTATCCACATTATACTGCATCTGCCATGCATTTGATCACTCACCTAACCTGTCCAAGTCACCCTGCAGCCTCTTAGCAGCCCCCTCACAGCTCACACCGTCACCCAGTTTAGTGTCATCCGCAAACTTGGAGATATTACACTCAGTTCCTTCATCCAAATCATTGATGTATACTGTAAAGAGCTGGGGTCCGAGCACTGAGCCACTAGTCACTGCCTCCCATTCTGAAAAGGACCCATTTATCTCGACTCTCTGCTTCCTGTCTGCCAACCAGTTCTCTATCCACATCAGTATATTACCCCCAATACCATGTGCACACCAATCTCTTAAGTGGGACCTTGTCAAAAGCCTTTTAAAAGTCCAAATACACCACATCCACTGGTTCTCCCTTGTCCACTCTACTAGTTACACCCTCAAAAAATTCCAGAAGATTTGTCAAGCATGATTTCCCTTTCATAAATCCATGCTGACTTGGACCGATGCTGTCACTGCTTTCCAAATGCGCTGCTATTTCATCCTTAATAATTGATTCCAACATTTTCCCCACTACTGATGTCAGGCTAACCGGTCTATAATTACCCGCTTTCTCTCTGCCTCCCTTTTTTAAAAGTGGTGTTACATTAGTTACCCTCCAGTCCATAGGAACTGGTCCAGAGTCGATAGACTGTTGGAAAATGATCACCAATGCATCCACTATTTCTAGGGCTACTTCCTTAAGTACTCTGGGTTGCAGACTATCAGGCCCTGGGGATTTATCGGCCTTCAATCCCATCAATTTCCCTAACACAATTTTAAGCCTAATAAGGATATCCTTCAGTTCCTCCTTCTGACTAGACACTCGGTCCCCTAGTATTTCCGGAAGGTTATTTGTGTCTTCCTTCGTGAAGACAGAACCAAAGTATTTGTTCAATTGGTCTGCCATTTCTTTATTCCCCATTATAAATTCACCTGAATCCGACTGCAAGGGACCTACGTTTGTCTTCACTAATCTTTTTCTCTTCACATATCTATAGAAGCTTTTGCAGTCAGTTTTTATGTTCCCGGCAAGCTTCTTCTCATACTCTATTTCCCCCCTCTTAATTAAACCCTTTGTCCTCCTCTGCTGAATTATAAATTTCTCCCAGTCCTCAGGTTTGTTGCTTTTTCTGGCCAATTTATATGCCTCTTCCTTGGATTTAACACTATCCTTAATTTCCCTTCCCTGTTGAGCCACCTTCCCCGTTTTATTTTTACTCCAGACAGGGATGTATAATTGCTGAAGTTCATCCATGTGATCTTTAAATGTTTGCCATTGCCTATCCACTGTCAACCCTTTAAGTATCATTTGCCAGTCTATTCTAGCCAACTCACGTCTCATACCATCGAAGTTACCTTTCCTTAAGTTCAGGACCCTAGTCTCTGAATTAACTGTGTCACTCTCCATCTTAATAAAGAATTCTACCATGTTATGGTCACTCTTCCCCAAGGGGTCTCGCACAACAAGATTGCTAATTAGTCCTTTCTCATTACACATCACCCAGTCTAGGATGGCCAGCTCCCTAGTTGGTTCCTCGACATGTTGGTCTAAAAAACCATCCCTAATACACTCCAGGAAATCCTCCTCCACCGCATTGCTACCAGTTTGGTTAGCCCAATCAATATGTGGATTAAAGTCGCCCATGATAACTGCTGTACCTTTATCATCTGTATTCCCTAATTTCTTGTTTGAAGCTGTCCTCAACCTTACTAATACTGTTTGGTGGTCTGTACAGAACTCCCACTAGCGTTTTCTGCCCCTTGGTATTCCGTAGCTCCACCCATACCGATGCCACATCATCCAAGCTAATGTCCTTTTTTACTATTGCATTAATTACCTCTTTAACCAGCAATGCCACCCCACCTCCTTTTCCTTTCTGTCTATCCTTCCTAAATTTTGAATACCCCTGAATGTTGAGTTCCCAGCCTTGGTCACCCTGGAGCCATGTCTCCGTGATGCCAATTACATCATACCCATTAACTGCTATCTGCGCAGTTAATTCGTCCACCTTATTCCGAATACTCCTCGCATTGAGGCACAGAGCCTTCAGGCTTGTCTTTCTAACACACTTTGCCCCTTTAGAATTTTGCTGTAATGTGGTTCTTTTTGCTTTATGCCTTCGGTTTGTCTGCCCTCCACTTTTACTTTTCTTCTTTCTATCTTTTGCTTCTGCCCCCATTCTACTTCCCCCTATTTCCCTACATCGGTTCCCATTCCCCTGCCATATTAATTTAACTCCTTCCCAACAGCACTAGCAAACATTCCCCCCAGTACATTGGTTCCGGTCCTGCCCAGGTGCAGACCGACCCGTTTGTACTGGTCCCACCTCCCCCAGAACCGGTTCCAATACCCCAGGAATTTGAATCCCTCCCTTGTGCACCACTCCTCAAGCCACGTATTCATCTGAGTTATCCTGCGATTCCTACTCTGACTAGCACGTGGCACTGGTAACAATCCTGAGATTACAACTTTTGAGGTCCTACTTTTTAATTTAGCTCCTAACTCCCTAAGTTCGTCTTGTAGGACCTCATCCCGTTTTTTACCTATATCGTTGGTACCTATATGCACCATGACAACTGGCTGTTCACCCTCCCTTTTCAGAATGCCCTGCACCCGCTCCGAGACATCCTTGACCCTTGCATCAGGGAGGCAACATACCATCCTGGAATTTCAGTTGCGGCCGCAGAAACGTCTATCTATTCCCCCTTACAATCAAATCCCCTGTCACTATAGCTCTCCCACTCTTTTTCCTGCCCTCCTGTGCAGCAGAGCCACGCACGGTGCCATGAACTTGGCTGCTGCTGCCTCCCCTGATGAGTCATCCCCTCAACAGTACCTAAAGCGGTGTATCTGTTTTGCAGGGGGATGACCGCAGGTGTCCCCTGCATTACCTTCCTCACACTGCTCTTCCTGTTGGTCATCCATTCCCTATCTGGCTGTGTACACTTTACCTGCGGTAAGACCAATTCACTAAACGTGCTATTCACGTCATTCTCAGCATCGTTGATGCTCCAGAGTTCATCCACCCGCAGCTCCAGTGCTGCAGTGCGGTCCGTCAGGAGCTGCAGGCGGATGTACTTCCTGCACACATAGTCGTCAGGGACATCGGAAGCGTCCCTGTCTTCCCACATAGTACAGGAGGAGCATAACACGTGTCCGAGCTGTCCTACCATGACTTAACGCTTAGATAAACTTAAATTGGCAACAACAATGCTGAAAGGTTACTTACTGATAAAGAAAAGAAAAAGAAAAACTACTTACCAATCACCAGCCAATCACTTACCCCCTTGGCTGTGATATCATCTTTCAGCTTCTTTCTACTTCTTTTTTGCCTTCTCACCCTGCTGCAGCTGCACCGGCTGGGCCTTTATAAGCCTCTGGCTGTCGAACTCCCGCCTCCTCGAACTCCCCGACTCCCGACTGCTGGCCTTTATAGGCCTCTGGCTGTCGAACTCCCGCCTCCTCGAACTCCCCGATTCCCGACTGCTGGGCCTTTATAGGCCTCTGGCTGTCGAACTCCCGCCTCCTCGAACTCCCCGACTCCCGACTGCTGGCCTTTATAGGCCTCTGGCTGTCGAACTCCCGCCTCCTCGAACTCCCCGACTCCCGACTGCTGGCCTTTATAGGCCTCTGGCTGCTCGAACTCCCGCCCCCTCGACGCACCTCGAGACATGTATGAGGGTTTCAGCAGCAGAGGGGCTGAGGTAGGGCCGATGTTGCACAGGTGGAAGTAAACAGATAAGACAGATATTGGATTTAAGGCTCAGGGTCAAATAGGATGTCATTCTGGTTTAGCCTCAGACAATGACCATTGAAGGGGTTGGAAGCAGTGATTAGGGATCAGAGCTTGTGGAGGGACTGATGGTCAGTGTTGAGCTGGAAGCAGTTATAGCCAAGAAGCTGGACTGATTGTGTGGCTGTTAAGGCTGGTTTGGAAGAAGTTGGTGATCACCTCGCTTTGGGTGGTCCTGCGGCGGCCGCCATTTTGGGCAGGTCAGCAATGTGCTGCCATTTTGGGCAGCTCATTGCAGATATAGAAATGAGGCAGATCGTGACGTCAATGAGTGTGCAACGTTGATTTGACGCACGACCTGCCATTTTGGACGTCGCCATTCATTTTAATGCCCTCTCCAAATGATGACCAGCTTAACATCCATTCAACAGCAGGAAGGAACTCCTCCCAGTGCCATTTAAAGGGATCATCAACAACTCGCAGCTGACTCACTTTTTCATTTCTGCTGGCTCTGTGTACGTTTGTGCAACTGTTGGGAGCTTTCTGCAGTTATTTCAAAGTTGTTGAGGTGACAGGGAGTGTTGTTGCAAGTACAGAACGCCTTGCTTCTCATGGGGGCTCTATTTGTAGTCCCCCTCGCGCTCGGGTATGACAGGGAGATGGAACAGAGGTAGCAAAGAGGACAAGATACTCGTAGAGGCAGGAGGCTTTAGCAATCTAGAGTCTGCCAACAGCACACCTCCTACCTGCACCTAAGCCAGGAGCAGAGTATTCGGAGACTCCACTTTACCAGGGAGGTGATCACAGAACTCTGCCACCTCCTGCAACCAGACCCACAGCCTCAGAGCAGGGAGATGACAGTGCTGCCAGTGGTCCTCCATTTTTCTCGCCAGCGGATCCTTCCATTTCTAGAGTAGGCGACATAGCTAACACCTCGCAGTTTGTCCTCAGGTGAAGGGACTTCATTGTTTTCTCTCTAAACAGAGAGAAGCAGGAGGAGCGTGCATGTGGTTTGCCAGGATATCGGGCTTCCCCATGGTGCAGGCTGCCATCGACTGCACACACGTCGCTTTGCGGACGTTGCATACCAATCCTCAGATGTTCCACAACCGCCAAGGCTACCACTCACTTAATTGCAGTTGGTGTGCGACCACACCCTGCGCATCATGATGGTGAATGCCCTGTATCCTGGCAGCAGTCTTGGTGCCTTCACCCTGCGACAGTCCAGTGTGCCAGAAATCATCCAGCAACCACGTCAAACCCGAGGGTGGCTGCTCCTAGACAAGGGCTATTGGCTCTGCATCTGGCTGATGACTTCCCTCCGCAACTCCACCACTTGTGGTCAGCAATCAAATGAGAGAGCCATGCTGCCATGAGGAATGCCATCGAGCAGACCAGCAGAATGCTCAAGCAGTGGTTCCACTGCTGAAACATGGCTGGTGGAAGACTGCTGACTTTCAGTGGGGGAGACTGCAGGCGATCTTGCAGGATGACTTTGAGTAGCTCTGGGCCTAGAAGGCTGGGCTTGGGACTGCACTACCTGGGCATGGGCAGCAGCAATCTGGGCTGGCTGGCTGACACGTCGCAGCAAAGTCATCAGCAGAGTGGCGGTGGTGGGTGTCGAATGCTGAGCTCCTGAGAGAGGACAGCAGGTTGTTGCCCATGCACTGCCACTCCCCCAGTACCACCTGTTGGAGGACGCATTGCTGGACTGCAGTGACACCCTGTAAACCCCTTTCCGCACTCGTAAACCCAACCACGATGGCAGCAGTCTTAGCTTCCACTGCGGCATGAGGCATTGGTTTGTGGTGCCAAGGAAGCTGCAACATCGCCCATCACATGCAGCATCATGGTTGGGTCCACAAGGTCTCTCATGCAGTTGCCCATACTTCCATCCTGGAAATCACAGGCTCCAAGCTCTGCACAAAGCCCCGTGCAATGTTGGAGATGGACAGGGACAAGAGGCCCGCTGGCAGCTTGCTTTTGCACCAAGCATTTCTGTGTGCATGCCCATCATCCTTTTTCTGAAGGCTACGTCTTCGAGGGCAACATCTGTATCCTGTGCAGCAGAACTCGAGCGCGAACTCGCCCGTCGGGGAGTTGGCACCCTAGCTGCCTTTCCCTCTGGCCTCCCTGCAGCTCACTCATGCCCAGTGACTCACCATCTGCAAAAACCACCTTTATACTACCCTCTAAAGTCCGCCAGTACTATTTTCTGAGCTGGTGCCAGAATAAAACTGGATGGATCACCCGGCATTAACCTAGGCACCGGCTTCAGACACAAAAACGGCACACCCAGCCCAATCGACCCTGCAATGTCCTCACTAACATCTGGGGGATTTGTGCCAAAATTGGGAGAGCTGTCCCACAGACAAGTCAAGCAACAGCCTGACATAGTCATACTCACAGAATCAGACCTTTCAGCCAATGTCCCAGACTCCTCTATCATCATCCCACTGGCAGGACAGACCCACACAAGCTGGCAGCACAGTTGGAAAGGAGTCCTCAACATTAACTCTGGACCCCATGAAGTCTCATGGCTTCAGATCAAGCATGGGCAAGGAAACCTCCTGCTGATTACCACCTATCGCCCTCTCTCATCTGATGAATCAGTACTCATCCATGTTGAACACCACTTGGAAGAAGCACTGAGAGTAGCAAGGGCACAGAACTTACTCTGGTTGGGGGAATTCAATGTCCATCGTTGTTATGTATTGATGCTTGGGGTCACCAGACACCAGGGGCGCCACTGTCGGAGATCATCGGGCTGTACGCGCATGCGCACGGTCACTGGTATATAAGCGCGGGTACTATGTCATGTGGGTACTTTGAGCGCGAATAAAGTTGGATCACGTTTACATCGGAGGCCGCTTACAGTAACAAGACTCTTGAGTCATTACATTTGGCGATGAGGTAACTTAAGAAACTTCGCATGTACAATGGGCACTCTTGGAATTCTGGAGAGATTTGTGGAGGGCGAGGATTGGGCGGATTTTATCGACCGCCTGGATCAGTATTTTGTGGCCAACAAAATGGAGGGTGAGGTTGACGCACTTCGGCGCAGAGTGGTTTTCCTCACCGTTTATGGCCCGAAAATTTACGACCTTATGAAGAACTTTCTCTCGCCTTTACGTCCAACTGACAAAGAGTACAAGGATTTGTGTGCTTTGGTGCGTGACCATCTTAAGCCAAAAGAGTGGATCATCATCTCACACTATCTCTTCTATACGCATGTTCGTGCTGAGGGCCAGGATGTGTCGGGATTCGTCGCTGACCTACAATGTCTTGCTGAGCCATGTAAGTGCGGGAACGTGTTGAAAAACATGTTGCGAGATTTCTTCGTGGTAAGCATCAACCATGATGTGATTCTTCAGAAGTTATTGGCCGAAGAGAAGCTGGATTTGAGAAAGACCATCACGACTGCCCAGGCATGCATGACGACTGATGATAATTTGAGGCAGATATCATCGGAGCTCCATGGTAGGTACTGTGAACAAGATTGTGTCATCTTCTGGGATTGTGTCGTCTTCTGGCAGAGCTGCTTGTGGCAGGGCCTACTCCACTGCTTATGTGAAACCTGTAGCTGCTCAGAGTCCGCCAACTGGTACGAATCTGATTTCACCCTGTTGCCGTTGTGGGGGCAATCATCGGCCTCATCAGTGTCGGTTTAAACAGTACTCCTATAATGGCTGTTTGAAAGTGGGGCATCTTCACAGAATGTGCCCACAACTGAGCAAGCATGCTGCCGCTCATCACATTGTTGATGATGACCTGTCCAGTGCTGTCCCGGATACACAACCCGGGGAGGAAGTGTATGGTCTATTCGTTCTTGGGAAAGAGCCAGCCGATAATCGTTAATGTGAAGCTGAATGACGTGACTGTATCAATGGAGCTGGACACAGGTGTGAATCAGTCGATAATGAGCCAAAGGACATTCGACAAGCTGTGGGACACTGAGGCTGTGAAGCCTAAGCTGAGTCCAGTCAATGCCAAGTTGCGTACTTACATTAAGGAACTCATACCGGTGATTGACAGTGTCATATGATGGTGTGGTTCATGCTCTACCATTATGTATTGTCCCAGGTAATGGTCCAACGCTGTTCGGCAGGAATTGGCTCGAGAAAATCAAGTGGAACGGGAATGATGTCAAAGCGTTGTCCTCGGTGGATGACAGTTCGTGTCTCAAGTGTTGAAGAAGTTTCCTTCTTTGTTTGAACCGGGCATTGGTAAATTTACTGGAGCCAAGGTGCAGATTCACCTGGATTCTGATGCAAAGCCTGTCTATCATAAAGCTCGGTCTGTTCCTTACATGATGAGGGAGAAGGTTGAAACTGAGCTTGACAGACTCCAACGTGAAGGGATCATATCACCGGTCGAGTTTAACGAGTGGGCCAGTCCCATTGTTCCTGTATTGAAGAGTGATGGCACTGTCAGGATTTGTGGCGACTACAAGGTTACAATTAACCGATTTTCGAAACAGGATCAGTATCCGTTACCGAAGACTGATGACCTGTTTGCCATGCTAGCTGGTGGAAAGTCGTTCACTAAACTAGATCTGATGTCGGCCTATATTCATTAACTAAACTAGAGCTTGTTGGTACTTCGAAGAAACTTATGTGCATCAACACCCATAAATGACTGTTTGTCGATAACAAATGTCCTTTTTGAATTCATTCGGCTGCAGCCATATTTTAGAGGAATATGGAGAGTCTACTGAAGTCCGTTCTTAGAACTGTCGTGTTTCAAGATGACATTCTGGTCACAGGTCGCGACACTGTTGAACATCTGAACAATCTTGAAGAAGTCCTACATTGTCTGGACAAAGTAAGACTCAGGCTGAAATGTTCGAAGTGTGTCTTCATGGCACCTGAAGTTGAATTCCTGGGGAGGAAGATAGCTGCTGATGGTATCAGGCCTACTGATTCAAAAACCAAGCCCATCAAAAATGCACCCAGGCCTCAATGTGATGGAGCTGCATTCATTCCTTGGGCTACTCAACTACTTCAGTAATTTCTTACCCAGATTGAGCACTTTATTAGAGCAACTGCACATGCTACTCAGAAAAGGCGACAACTTGGTCTGGGGTGTGTCTCAAGATAGAGCCTTTGAGAAAGCTAAGATTCTGCTCTGTTCAAACAAGTTGCTTGTTCATTATGATCCGTGTAAGCATCTTGTATTGGCCTGTGATGCTTCATCATATGGGGTTAGCTGTGTACTCCCAACATGAGTCGGGTAAGCTACAACCTGCTGCATATGCTTGAAGAAGTTTGTCAAAGGTGGCAAGAGCTTACAGCATGGTAGAAAAAGAAGCTTTGGCCTATGTATATGGGGTCAAAAAGATGCATCAGTACCTGTTTGGTCTTCATTTTGAGCTCGAAAAGGATCACAAGCCACTCGCTTCATTGTTTTCGGAAAACAAAGGTATTAATACCAATGCATCGTCCCGTATCCAGAGGTGGGCGTTGACATTGTCTGCCTATGATTATGTTATTCGTCACAGACCGGGCACTGAGAATTGTGCCGATGCACTGAGTCGTCTGTCTTTGCCCACACCTTATATGGAGACACCTCAACCTGCAGATCTACTGTTAGTAATGGATGCTTTTGAGAGTGAAGGTACCCCTGTCACTGCTCAACAAGTTAGGATCTGGACCAGCCATGACCCTATTTTATCGGTTGTGAAACGTTGCGTCCTCAGTGGTGATTGGTCTGCAATACCGATGGAGATGTGTGATGAGACCAAACCTTACAACCGTCACAAAGATGAGCTGCCCATTCAGTCAGATTGTTTACTGTGGGGTAATCGTATCATTATGCCTTAGAAAGGTAGAGAAAAATTTGTACGTGAACTACATAGCACTCATCCTGGTATTGTCATGATGAAAGCCATTGCTAGGTCTCACATATGGTAGCTTGGAATTGACTCTGATCTGGAATCATGTGTGCATCAGTGCAATACTTGCAGCTTAGCAAAGTATCAGCGGAATCTCCGCTGAGTCTTTGGTCGTGGCCATCCAAACCATGGTCGAGGATCCACATCGCCTTTGCGGGTCCTTTCCTGGAAAAGGTGTTTTTTGTTGTGGATAGAGTATATTATTATGTCATCCAGTACATCTACAGCGACTATTGAGAGCCTTCGTGTAATGTTTGCTACTCATGGTTTGCCTGACATTGTTGTGAACGACAACGGATCTTGCTTCACAAGTCTTGAGTTTCAGGAGACATGTGAAGTCAGCTCCATTCAAACCTGCTTCTAATGGTCAAGCAGAGCGTGCTGTTCAAACAATCAAGCTGAGTATGAAACATGTAACTCAGGGTTCTCTGCAGACTTGTTTGTCATGTATATTGCTGAGTTACAAGACAAGACCTCATACACTTACTGGGGTTCCTCCTGCTGAATTACTGATGAAGAGAAATCTCAAGACCAAGCTTTCTCTTCGTCATCCTGATCTGAATGATCGTGTTGAAAACAGACATCAAAGTCAGCAATGGTATCATGATCGTGCTGCTATGTCACGTGATATTTCTGTAAACGATCCAGTTTATGTACTGAACTATGGTCAAGGTCCAAAGTGATCACCGATACTGTTACAGCCAAGGAGGGTAACAGAGTGTTTATTGTCGTGCTCAAGAATGAGCAAACATGCAGGAAACATGTTGATCAGGTAAAGCTGCGGCATACGGATGAACTGGAACAGTTTGAGGAAGCTGCAATCGGTGACCAACCAACCAATGTTCATTCATTAGATGACTTTGGTGTCATTACTGAACCTGGACATTCAGTCTCTGCTTTGGTCATTACCACTCCCATCAGATTGGTTACTCAGACTTCAGTCACAACTGACTCAGAACGCTCACCGAGAACTAAAGTTGAACTGAGACGATCAACTCGTGAGGGGAAAGTCCCAGACCGTCTTAATTTGTAAAGAGTCTGGTATTAAGATCTTGAAAAGGGATGTTGTTATGTATTGATGCTTGGGGTCACCAGACAGCAGAGGGCGCCACTGTCGGAGGTCATCGGGCTGTACGCGCGTGTGCATGGTCACTGGTATATAAGCGTGGGTACTGTGCCACGCGGGTACTTTAAGCGAATAAAGTTGGATTAGGTTTACACTGAGGCCGTTTACAGTAACAAGACTCTTGAGTCATTACAATCACCAATTGTGGCTTAGTAGCACCACTACTGACCGAGCTGGCCGAGGCCTGAAGGACATAATGGCCAGAGTGGGCCTGCGGCAGGTGGTGAGAGAACCAACACAAGAGAAAAACCTACTTGACCTCGTCCTCACCAATCTATCTGTTTCAGATGCATCTGTCCACAACAGCATTAGTAGCAGTGATCCTTGTGGAGACGAAGTCCCGTCTTCACACTGAGGACACCCTCCGTCGTGTTGTGCCAGGAGCAGCACCAGGCGTACCTACAAATGAGGTGCCAACCTGGGGAAGCTGCAACACAGGACTACATGCATGCTAAACAGCGGAGGCAGCATGCTATAGACGGAGCTAAGCGATCCCACAATCAACAGATCAGATCAAAGCTCTGCAGTCCTGCCACATCCAGTCGTGAATGGTGGTGGACCATTAAACAACTAACGAGAGAAGGAGGCTCCATGAATATCCCCATCCTCAATGATGGCGGAGCCCAGCACGCGAGTGCAAAGGACAAGGCTGAAGCGTTGCAATAATCTTCAGCCAGATGTACCGAGTGGATGATCCATATCGGCCTCCTCCTGAGGTCTCCACCATCACAGAAGCCAGTCTTCAGCCAATTCGATTCACTCCAAGTGATGTCAAGAAATGGCTGAGCCCATTGGATGCAGCAAAAGCTATGTGACCCGACAACATCCCGGCTGTCGTGCTGAAAACTTGTGCTCCAGAACTAGCTGCGCCTCTATCCAAGCTGTTCCAGTACAGCTACATCACTACCCGACAATTTGGAAAACTGCCCAGGTATGTCCTGTCAAAAAGTAGGACCGATCCAATCCGCCCAATTACCACCCCATCAGTCTACTCTCAATCATCAGCAAAGTGATGGAAGGTGTTGTCGACAGTGCTATTAAGCGGCATTTACTCACCAATAACCTGCTCACCGATGCTCAGTTTGGGTTGCACCAGAACCACTCGGCTCCAGACCTCATTAAAGCCTTGTCCAAACATGGACAAAAGAGCTGAATTCCAGAGGTGACGTGAGAGTGACTGCTCTCTACATCAAGGCAACATTTGACCAAGTGTGGCATCAAGGAGCCCTAGTAACACTGAAGTCAATGGGAATCAGGGGGAAAACTCTCCACTGGCTGGAGTCATACCCAGCACAAAGGAAGATGGTTGTGATTGTTGCAGGTCAATCAGCACAGCCCCAGGACATCGCTGCAGGAGTTCCTCAGGGCAATGTCCTGGGCCCAACCATCTTCAGCTGCTTTATCAATAAACTTCTCTCCATCATAAGGTCAGAAGTGGGGATGTTCGCTGATGATTGCACAGTGTTCAGTTTCATTCGTAACTCCTCAGATAATGGAGCAGTCCATGCCTGCATGCAGCAAGACCTGGACAACATTCAGGCTTGAGCTGATGAGTGGCAAGTCACATTTGCGCCACACAAGTGCCAGGCAATGACCATCTCCAACAAGCGAGAGTCTAACCACCGCTCCTTGACATTCAACAGCATTACCATCGCTCAATCTCCCACCATCAACACCCTGGGGGTCACCGTTGACCAGAAATTTAACTGGACAAGCCACATAAATACTGTGGCAACAAGAGCAGGTCAGAGGCTGGGTATTCTGCGGTGAGTATTTCACCTCCTGACTCCCCAAAGCCTTTCCACCATCTACAAGGCACAAGTCAGGAGTGTGTTGGAATAATCTCCACTTGACTGGATGAGTGCAGCTCCAACAACACTCAAGATGCTTAACACCATCCAGAACATAAGAACATAAGAAATAGGAGCAGGAGTAGGCCATACAGCCCCTTGAGCCTGCTCCACCATTCAATAAGATTCCACAGATTTACAACCTTCTGAGAGAAAAAATTTCTCAACATCTCTGTTTGATTCTGGGGATGAGAGGGTTGGCTTATAAGGAAAGGTTGAATAGATTCGGCCTCTACTCATTGGAGTTCAGAAGAATGAGAGGTGATCTTATCGAAATGTATAAGATTATGAGGGGGCTTGACAAGGTGGATGCAGAGAGGATGTTTCCATTGATGGGGGAGACGAGAACTAGAGGGCATAATCTTAGAATAAGGGGCCACCCGTTTAAAGTAAATATGGAAACCAAAACTGCATGCAGTATTCCAGGACAAAGCAACCCGCTTGATTGGCACCCCATTCACCACCTTAAACATTCACTCCTTCCATCCCCAGCACACCATGGCTGCAGTGTGTACTGTCATGTATGTATGCTTGGGGTTACCAGCTATCAGGTGGCGCCACTGTTGGAGGTCATTGGACTGTACGCACATGTGTGCGGCCCAGGTATAAAAGACAAACCATCATGGAATGTAATCACTTTGGGCCCGAATAAAGCAGAGCCAAGTTTGTACCTGTGTTAGTTTACAGTATTCAGTCTATCGAGTTATTACATACATAACATTTGGCGACGAGGTAACTTCAGAACCTTCGCATGCAAAAATTAGCACAATTGGAATTCTGGAGAGATTCGTGGAGGAAGAGGACTGGGCAGATATTTGTAGCTCGCCTGGACCAGTATTTCATGGTCAACAAAATGGAGGAACCCACTGACGCAGTTAGGTGCAGGGCGGTCTTCCTCATGGTTTGTAGTTCGAAAATCTATGGACTCATAAACAATCTTCTCTCACCTGCAAGTCCAACGGACAAGGACTATGAGTAATTGTGTGCTCTGGTACATGACCATCTCAAACCAGAAGAAGGCATCATCATCTCACGATATCGATTCTACATGCACATTCGTTCTGAGGGCCAGGATGTGTCGGAATTCGTTGCTGACCTAAGACATCTAGCTGGACCGTGTAAGTTCGAAAACGCATTGGGAGACATGCGGCGGGATTTCTTTGTAATCGGCATCAACCACGAGGCGATCCTGCGTAAGCTACTGGTGGCAGAGACGCTGGATTTGAGCAAGGCCATCACGATTGCCCAGGCATGCATGACAATGGACACAAACTTAAAGCAGATATCATCAAAAAATCGGAACTCGGCAAGTACTGTAAACAAGATTGTATCGTCGTTTGGCAGGGCCTTCTCGACTGCGCATGCGAAACCTGTGGCTGCCCAAAGTCCGCCAATGGGCTTAAATCCGATTCACCGTGTTGGCGTGGGGGCAATCATCGGCCTCATCGGTGTCGGTTTAAACAGTACATTTGTAAAGGCTGTTCGAGACTGGGGCATCTCCAGCGCATGTGTCTGCAACTGAGCAAGTGTGCTGAGACACACCACGAGAAGGATGATGACCAGTATAGCGCGGATCCAGATATCCAATCCGAGATACCAGAGGAGGAGGTGTATGGAATGTATTCATTCCTAACAAAGAGCCAACCGATAATAATTAATGTGAAACTTAACGGTGTGCCGGTACCATTGGAATTGGAAACGGGTGCGAGTCAATCAATAATGAGCCAGAGGACATTCGACAAGCTGTGGGACACTAAGACCGTGAGGTTGATGCTGAGTCCAGTCAATGCCAAGTTGCATACGTACACTAAAGAACTCAGAACGGTGATTGGCAATGCAGTAGTCAAGGTGTCGTATGATGGTGCAGTTCATGATTTACTGTTATGGATTGTTCCAGGCAATGGTCCAACGCTGTTCGGCATGAATTAGCTCGAAAAAATTAAATGGAATTGGAACGATATCAAAGCGTTGTCATCGGAGGATGATATTCCATGTGCTCAAGTGCTGAGCAAGTTCCCCTCGCTGTTTGAGCCAGGCATCGGCAATTTCATGGGAGCCAAGGTGCAGATCCACATGTACCGGATGTAAGACCCGTCCATCGTAAAGCTCGGGTGGTTCCGGACATGATGAGGGAGAAGGTCGAAATCGAACTGAACAGACTGCAGCGTGAAAGGGTCATATCACCGGTCGAATTTAACGAATGGGCCAGCCCCATTGTTCCTGTGTTGAAGAATGGCAGAGCACTGTCAGGATTTGCGGAGACTACAAGGTTACGATCAACCGAGTTTTGAAACAGGATCAATACCCATTAACGAAGGCTGATGACCTGTTTGCAACGCTAGCCGGAGGAAATTGTTCACTAAACTGGATCTGATGTCGGCCTACATGACACAGGAGCTGGTCGAATAAACTTATGTGCATCAACACTCATAAAGGACTGGTTATCTACAACACGTGTCCTTTCGGAATTCGCTCAGTTGCAGCCATATTTCAGAGGAACATGGAGAGTCTACTGAAGTCCACCCCTAGAACCGTCGTGTTCCAAAATGACATCCTAGCCACAGGTCTTGACCGCCAAACATCTGAACAACCTGGAAGAGGTTCTACATCATCTGGACAAAGTGGGACTCAGACTGAAATGTTCGAAGTACGTCTTCATGGCACCGGATTTCAAATTACTGGGGAGGAAAATTGCTGTTGACGGCATCAGGCCAACAGACTCGGAAACCAAGGCCATCGAAAATGCACCCAAGCCTCAGAATGTGACGGAGCTGCGTTCATTCCTTGGTCTACTCAACTATTTCGGTAATTTCCTACCCAGATTGAGCACCTTATTAGAGCCACTGCACATGCTGCTAAAAAAAAGGCGACAACTGGGTTTGGGGTGCGTCTCAAGACAGAGCTTTTGAGAACGCTACTAATCTGTTTTGTTCTAACAAGTTGCTGGTACATTATGATCCATTAAGCGTCTAGTGATGCTTCGTCATATGAAGTCGGTTGCGTGCTCCAACAAGCTAATGAGTCGGGTAAACTACAACCTGTTGCGTATGCTTCTAAATGTTTGTAAAAGAGCCGACAGCATGATAGAAAAAGAAGCATTAGCCTGTGTGTATGGCCATTAACACCTTGTTGGTGCTGCGGGGGTGATCATTGTTTCCATTCATGCCGATTCAAAGGGTACGTTTGCAAGGGCTGTGGAACAATGGGACACCTCCAACGAGTGTGCAGGCGAGCTGCTAAGCCTGTTAAACCTGCAAACCACCACGTTGCAGAAGAGGACAGATCCACGGAGGATCACTACGAACCAGAGCCTCAAATAGAGGAGGCTGCGGTACATGGGGTGCACACATTCACCACGAATTGTCCCCCGATAATGCTGAATGTTGAACTAAATGGACTCCCGGTGTCAATGGAGCTGGACACTCCAGGATGGTATGTTGCCTCCCTGGTGCAAGGGTCAAGGATGTCTCGGAGCGGGTGCAGGACATTCTGAAATAGGAGGGAGAACAACCAGTTGTCGTGGTGCACATTGGTACCAACGACATAGGTAAAAAAAGGGATGAGGTCCTACGAAACGAATTTAAAGAGCTAGGAGCTAAATTAAAAAGTAGGACCTCAAAAGTAGTAATCTCGGGATTGCTACCATTGCCACGTGCTAGTCAGAGTAGGAATCGCAGGATAGCGCAGATGAATACGTGGCTTGAGCAGTGATGCAGCAGGGAGGGATTCAAATTCCTGGGGCATTGGAACCGGTTCTGGGGGAGGTGGGACCAGTACAAACCGGACGGTCTGCACCTGGGCAGGACCGGAACCAATGTCCTAGGGGGAGTGTTTGCTAGTGCTGTTGGGGAGGAGTTAAACTAATATGGCAGGGGGATGGGAACCAATGCAGGGAGACAGAGGGAGACAAAAAGGAGGCAAAAGCAAAAGGCAGAAAGGAGATGAGGAAAAGTGGAGGGCAGAGAAACCCAAGGCAAAGAACAAAAAGGGCCACTGTACAGCAAAATTCTAAAAGGACAAAGGGTGTTAAAAAAACAAGCCTGAAGGCTTTGTGTCTTAATGCAAGGAGTATCCGCAATAAGGTGGATGAATTAACTGTGCAAATAGATGTTAACAAATATGATGTGATTGGGATTACGGAGACGTGGCTCCAGGATGGTCAGGGCTGGGAACTCAACATCCAGGGGTGTTCGACATTCAGGAGGGATAGAGTAAAGGGAAAAGGAGGTGGGGTAGCATTGCTGGTTAATGAGGAGATTAATGCAATAGTTAGGAAAGACATTAGCTTGGATGATGTGGAATCTATATGGGTAGAGCTGCAGAACACCAAAGGGCAAAAAACGTTAGTGGGAGTTGTATACAGACCTCCAAACAGTAGTAGTGATGTTGGGGAGGGCATCAAACAGGAAATTAGGGGTGCATGCAATAAAGGCGCAGCAGTTATAATGGGTGACTTTAATATGCACATAGATTGGGCTAGCCAAACTGGAACCAATACTGTGGAGGAGGATTTCCTGGAGTGCATAAGGGATGGTTTTCTAGACCAATATGTCGAGGAACCAACTAGGGGGAAGGCCATCTTAGACTGGGTGTTGTGTAATGAGAGAAGACTAATTAGCAATCTCATTGTGCGAGGCCCCTTGGGGAAGAGTGACCATAATATGGTGGAATTCTGCATTAGGATGGAGAATGATACAGTTAATTCAGAGACCATGGTCCAGAACTTAAAGAAGGGTAACTTTGAAGGTATGAGGCGTGAATTGGCTAGGATAGATTGGCGCATGATACTTAAGGGGTTGACAGTGGATGGGCAATGGCAGACATTTAGAGACCGCATGGATGAATTACAACAATTGTACATTCCTGTCTGGCGTAAAAATAAAAAAGGGAAGGTGGCTCAACCGTGGCTATCAAGGGAAATCAGGGATAGTATTAAAGCCAAGGAAGTGGCATACAAATTGGCCAGAAATAGCAGCGAACCTGGGGACTGGGAGAAATTTAGAACTCAGCAGAGGAGGACAAAGGGTTTGATTAGGGCAGGGAAAATGGAGTACGAGAAGAAGCTTGCAGGGAACATTAAGACGGATTGCAAAACTTTCTATAGGTATGTAAAGAGAAAACGGTTAGTAAAGACAAACGTAGGTCCCCTGCAGTCAGAATCAGGGGAAGTCATAACGGGGAACAAAGAAATGGCAGACCAATTGAACAAGTACTTTGGTTCAGTATTCACTAAGGAGGACACAAACAACCTTCTGTGGGGCAATCGAGTAGTGGTCCCCAAGAAGGGCAGAGACACCTTCATCAATGACCTCCATAGTACCCACCCAGGCATCGTAATGATGAAAGCGATAGCCAGATCCCACGTGTGGTGACCCGGTATCGATGCGGACTTAAGAGTTCTGCGTTCACAGATGTAATACATGCTCGCAGTTAAGCAATGTACTCAGGGAGGCGTCGCTAAGTTTATGGTCTTGGCCCTCCAAACCGTGGTCTAGGGTACACGTCGACTATGCAGGCCCATTCTTGGGTAAAATGTTCCTTATGGTTGTAGACGCGTACTCCAAGTGGATTGAATGTGAGATGATATCGGCTAGCACATCCGCTGCCACCACTGAAAGCCTGCAGGCCATGTTTGCCACATACGGCTTACCCGATGTCCTGGTGAGCGACAGCGGGCCATGTTTTACCAGTGCTGAGTTCAAAGAATTCATGACCCACAACGGGATCAAACATGTCACATCTGCCCCGTTTAAACCAGCGTCCAATGGTCAGGCAGAGAGAGCAGTGCAAACCATCAAGCAAGGCTTGAAGAGGGTAACTGAAGGCTCACTGTAGACTTGCCTATCCCGAGTCCTGCTTAGCTACCACTCGAGACCCCACTCACTCACTGGGATCCCACCTGCTGAACTGCTCATGAAAAGAGCACTTAAGACAAGGCTCTCGTTACTTCACCCTGATCTACATGAACAGGTAGAAAGCAGGCGGCTTCAACAAAGTGCATACCATGATAGCGCAAATGTGTCACGTGAGATTGAAGTCAATGATCCTGCATTTGTATTAAATTATGGACAAGGTCCCAAGTGGCTTCCCGGTACTGTCGTGGCCAAAGAGGGGAGCAGGGTGTTTCGGGTCAAACTTTCAAATGAACTCATTCACCAGAAACACTTGGACCAAATCAAACGCAGATTCACGGACTACCCTGAGCAACTCACCTTGGACCCTACCTGTTTTGATCCCCCAACACACACACACCAGTGGCAACCGACACCACGGTTAACCACGAAGCAGAACCCATCATCCACAGCAGCCCTGCAGGGCCCAACGCACTAGGCAGCCCAGCAAGGCCAGTTGCACAGCAGCCCAGCGAGGGCCCAACAAATGATTCAACAACACCAGCTTTCACACCGAGATGATCAACCAGGGCAAGAACGACCCCAGATCGACTCACATTGTAAATATTTATACTATTGACTTTGGGGGAAATGTTGTTATATATGTGGACTTGTATTTACTCTGTACAGCCACCAGAGGGCTCATTCCACGGAGTCCCAAGGGATCCCATAATCCCTTGGGAGCACAGGTATTTAAGGAAGCCTCACAGGTTGGAGAGGCACTCTGGAGACCTGCAATAAAAGACTAAGGTCACACTTTACTTTGAGCTCACAGTGTTCAGTCTGACTCTTTCTCCAAACACAACAGTGATGAGGCACTCCAGTCCCTCTGGAGCCCACCTCTCGCGGAAGGCTCGAGCGATGCTTCCTTTACAAGCAGGCGGGGACCTTGGCAGTACTTTGCCAATCGGGGTCCTATGATGCAATCTGCAGAACACGGACATTGCACACATCGGCAAACCCACCGGGGAGACCTGGCTCTCCTTGCAACAGGCTGCAGATTTAACTGGACTCCGACTACATTTTGCATTAGTGAGTAAACATGTTATTGCACAGACTCGTTGAATGGAGATTAACACAACATAGTTACAATTACTTATATTCCTATGTTGAGTTGTGCAGCGGCAGAGGATTCAAGAAGAAACAAGAGCAGGGGCTCAGAGAAGACAACGTGTAATGTGGCCTATTTACAGAAAGCCTTACCCACCTCACAGGGTGTACAGGCCAAGGGTCAGCTTCTTGTACCTGTCTGTGGAGCAGTACATCAGGAGGCTAAGATTGTCCAGGCAAATAGTCAGTGACCTCTGCAGCTTCCTGGGAGAAGATCTGCTGCCTGCTGGACCGGGCACACATGCCATGGCAGTGGCAGTGAAAGTAAAGACCCTTATGATCTGGATCCTTCCAGGCTACCACCGAGGGCATCTGGGGGTGTATCTCAGTCAGCCACCCACAATGCATCAGGCAGGTCATTGGTGCTCTACTTCCAGATACACCTAATTTTGGACAGCTAGTGAGTCAGATTGAGAGAGCCTTCGGATTGGCTGAATTTCCCCAAGTGCAAGGCACAAGTGAGAAACATATGTAGCCATCAGGGCACCTTATGAACAGCCAGGACCTTTTATCAACCTGAAAGGGTTTCATTCAATAAATCTACAGCTTGTATGTGCTTACAAGCTGTGATTCTTGTAAGTCTTTGCCCTCTACCCAGGGGAAGCTGCCATTATGCTTTCATTTTAAGGCACTCTGATTTGATTGGTTCATCAATAAATTTCCAAAGCAAAATGCTTGCATATTTAGATGGGCATTCTCATTCTAAATCTTTACATAGACAGCTCTCTCTCTTCCCCCCTGCCTTACTCTCTCCCCCCCCTTGTAAATGTTAACATAAAAACTTTCAGCAAATAATACTTGTGAACAGTAAAGTTAGGTTACGCAAGATTTTTAATATATTAATTTGTGTTATTTTTGCAGGTTACAGAGGCTGAACAAGTTTCAAACAATTATCACACAGGAACTAGAACATTTTGAAAAGGACTCTCAGTCTTTTAAGTGCATGGAAAAAGAACTAACAGTACGTTCAGTAACACATAGTCTTAAATAGCAAATCTGGTCATGTGTCTACCCCACAAAGAATTATAATCAAATTAACTCTCTATTTCTCTTGTCATTCTCTCCATTGTTGTTGCTTTCAATAGAGATTACTGATGTGTGTTTCCACTCACTCTTCATCACATTAGTAAGAACTTATGGTCTACCCATAGGTAGAATCATAGAAGGAGGCCATTTCAGCCCATCATGTTTGTGTCGGCCAATAAGAGGCTGCAGTTTAGAAGGATGAGAGGGGATCTCATAGAAACATATAAAATTCTGACAGGACTGGACAGGTTAGATGCAGGAAGAATGTTCCCGATGTTGGGGAAGTCCAGAACCAGGGGTCACGGTCTAAGGATAAGGGGTAAGCCATCTAGGACCGAGATGAGGAGAAACTTTTTCACCCAGAGAGTGGTGAACCTGTGGAATTCTCTACCACAGAAAGTTGTTGAGTCCAGTTCATTCGATATATTCAAAAGGGAGTTAGATGTGGCCCTTACGGAGTATGGAGAGAAGATAGGAGTGGGATACTGAAGTTGCATGATCAGCCATGATCATATTGAATGGTGGTGCAGGTTATCTATTTTCTATGTTTCTATGCTCTTCCTCCACTTTGGGTGGCCGTGGGCCAGGTGTCGGTGGGGATTTTGCACTTTTATCAAGGAGGCTTTGAGGGTGTCCTTGAAGCGTTTCCTCTGCCCACCTGGGGCTTGCTTGCCGTGTCGAAGCTCCGCGTGGAGTGCTTGGTTTGGGAGTCTTGTGTCGGGTATGCGGACGATGTGGCCTGTCCAGCGGAGCTGATCGAGTATGGTCAGTGCTTCGATGCTGGGGATGTTGGCCTGAGCAAGAACACTGACTTTGGTGCGTCTATCCTGCCAATGGATTTGCAGGATCTTGCAGAGACAGCGCTGGTGGTACTTCTCCAGCGTTTTGATATGAATGCTGTATATAGTCCATGTCTCTGAGCCACATAGGAAGGCGGTTATTACTACTGCCCTGTAGACTATAAACTTGGTGTCAGATTTGAGGTCCTGGTCTTCAAACATTCTCTTCCTCAGGTGACCGAAGGCTGCGCTAGTGCACTGAAGGCAGTGTTGGACCTCGTCGTTAATGTCTGCTCTTGCTGACAGGAGGCTCCTGAGGTTTGGAAAATGGTCCACGTTGTCGAAGACCTCGTCGTGGATTTGGGGGTTAGCGCTGTGTGACGGGGTCAGGTTGGTAGAGGACCCTTGTCTTACAGATGTTTAGCATAAGGCCTATGCTTTCGTACGCCTCGGTGAAGATGTTGGCGATGGCTTGGAGTTCGGCCTCCAAGTGTGCGCAGACGCAAGTGTCAACTGCGTGCTGTAGTTCAGTGGCAGAGGATGAGACGACCTTGGATCTGGCCTGGAGACGGCGGAGGTTGACCAGATTCCCTTTTGTTTTATAATTTAGCTCTACTCCAGCGGGGAGCTTGCTAAGGGTGAGATGAAGCATTGCAGCGAGGAAGGTCGAAAAGAGCGTTGGTGCTACTCTGTTTCTCCAAGGTGGCCCCCGGGGTAGCAGCTCCCTTGGGAGCTCCTCTGCTTAACAAATTTATCCTTGGCCATCCGTTGCCACCTACACCCTTTCTCCCCCAATCTCCCCCCTCACGATTTAAGTTTCCAGTGGCCCTAATAGTGGGTATATTTCTTACCCCTAAAGCACAAATCCATGCTGCAAGGGCAGCTACCTGAGTCCACTGCCATCCCCCAACCATGCCTGCTCTACACCTCCATCAGTGAGCGCCGGATGTCATCTCAAATCGATCGTCAATCTACCGCCAAGACTTCGCTCCCCCACTGGTTGTGGTCAGCTCAGCTACTCCTCGCAGACACTATCAATGTCCGGGGAGGTCCCAACCAACTCACAGGTTTAGACCCTACCAAGTACATCCTTTCCTTCTGTGCCTGTCCCAGGACCAAGTTTTAATCGAGCCGATTCCATCCCGTTGGCATCTCGGCCTCCCTTCCGCCGCCAGTCCCGCTTGACTGCGGAGGCGAAAGCAAATGGAGGAATTGCGGCAGGCACATGGTGCCTGTAACGGCGACGGGCATATGGTGCGTGTAACGGCATCGGGCACGTGGTGCCTGTAACGGTGGTGGGCACGTGGTGCGTGTAACGGCGGCGGGCATATGGTGCGTGTAACGGCAGCGGGCACGTGGTGCCTATAACGGCGGTGGGCATATGGTGCGTGTAACGGCGGCGGGCACGTGGTGTGTGCAATGGCGGCGGGCACGTGGTGCGTGTAACAGCGACGGGCACGTGGTGCGTGTAACAGCGATGGGCACGTGGTGTGTGCAATGGCGACGGCCATTCTATCATCTCAGATTACAAGTAAGCATCTAATAGTTACCATCACACACACTAATCCCGGATTACAAATAAACACACACATCTATTCTTTTACTTAAAGTTCAAGCGATCATAAGCAAAAACTCACACGTACTAACAGCAGCGAGTGCTCGATTCGGCGGTGACTAGATGTGGCTCTTTAACTGGCACCTACCCGCAGTCCAATAGCAAAGATGAGAATGCCATCCAGACCGTGAAATGACTCTTCACAAAGTGCAAGGAATTTGGTCAGTCAGAGCTTCTAGTTTTCATCATCATAGGCAGTCCCTTGGAGTCGAGGATGACTTGCTTCCACTCTAAAAGTGTGTTCTCAGGTGACTGATGAGACCAATGCGGGACCTACAGTCTCTGTCACAGGAGGGGCAGATAGTGGTTGAAGGAAAGGGTGGGTGGGGCGCCTGGGTTGATGCACGCTCCTGCTGTCTACGCTTGGTTTCTGATTATTCTCGACGATGGGACTCGAGGCGCTTAGCACCGCCACCCCACCCCTCCACTCCCCCGATACTTTTCCTCCACTTTGGGCGGTTGTGGGCCAGGGATTCCCAGGAGTTGGTGGGGTAACACACCAGGTGAAGGTGTAGAAACAAACCTTGCACAAAGACTTATGAGCCTCTGCAAGACATGACTTCCTAAAGCGAGACCACTCCTACAGCCTAGATATTGAAGTGAGGCAGAACCTTGTGCACTTGTTGGCATGAACCAACGTCAGTAGTGTTACAATGACAGGAATGCTAAGTCACTTCTGGAGTGACCTTGTCCATAGAATGTGCCTCGTATGGATTTGTGGTATTGTGTAAGGACTTTACATTGGCGACGAGAAATCGGAATCAACGACCCACGAGAATGGCCACCGGTAGCACAGATGAACGGTACTGTGTTGGTGAGGACTGGGACGATTTCATTGAGAAGCTCAGCAGAGTTTTGTCACGAAGGACGGGCTGGGAGACGCAGCGGCCGACAAGCGAAGGGCTCATCTGCTGATCAGCTGTGGACCTAAGACTTACTCATGAAAGACCTGCTAGCACCGGAGAAGCTGGCGGACAAACCTTTGAAGAGCTCAGCAAACTAATCGGTGAGCAGCTCAAACCAGCAAGCAGCGTACACATGACCCGACACAGATTCTATAACCACCGACGTCGGGAAGGATAGAGCATACCGGATTTTGTTGCGGACCTCCGCCGCTTGGCCAGCCTCTGTAAGTTCACAGACGCCTGCAGGGGGGGGGGGGGATGCTAAGCGATTTCTTTATTGAGGGCATCGGTCATGCTGGGATTTTCAGACAGCTAATTGAGACCAAGGACTTGACCTTGGAAGCAGCGGTGTTGATGGCTCAGACTTTTATGGTGGGGGAGGAGGAAACCAAGATAATATCTGCCTCCATCAGGGAGTAAATATCATAAACGTGAGACAGAGCCCCGCAGGCAGCCAAGGGCAGTTCGAGACACCCCAGGCAGCAATAGACCCAAGAGTAAGTCTCCAACAAAGACAATGGCAGGCTGAACGGACATTTACCCCCCCCCGCCCCAGTGGACAGTTGACCAGCGATGGGGCCATTGACACCCACTAACAGGATGCTCAAGAGCAGTCAAAGGGACAATCAGCGAGGAATGCCTTGTAACAGCTCTTTTGTTCACAACAATGGGAATCTCAGTTCATGCTGGAGGTGTGGGGGCAGACATGCTGCCAGGACTTGCAGGTTTCAACAGTTCGTCTCCAAAAATTGTAACCTCAGTGGCCATTTAGCCAGAATGTGCAGAAAGCCTGTAACCAGGCTAATATACGAGGCGGATGAACCAGATGAGGGGTCTGCGAGGCAGGATGACGTTTGCGGCAAATCAATGGACGCTGAAGTTCAGCGGGTTCATTTGGCAAACATTCACAGCTCATATACCAAAACGCCACCCATGATGATGAAAGTCCTATTAAACGGCATCCCTGTATGCATGGAGCTGAACACGAGGGCCAGCCAGTCACTCATGAGTGTTCAACAATTCGAAAAGCTGTGGCCACTCAAAGCCAGCAGACCCAAACTAGAACGCATTGAGACGCAATTACAGACATACACTAAAGAAATCATTCCAGTGCTAGGCAGTGCAATGTTGGCAATTACACACAATGGATCGGTGAACCGGCTGCTGCTCTGGATTGTCCTGGGCAATGGTCCCGCACTGTTGGGGACGGGCTGGTGAGCTGAGATGAACTGAAAATGGGGGGATGTGCACGCCATGTCATCTGTGGAGCGAAGTTCATGCTCACAGGTCCTACAGAAATTTGAATCACTATTTCAACCTGGCGTCGGGATGTTCAAAGGTACCAAAGTAGTGATACGCATCACCCCGGACTCCAGACCAGTGCACCACAAAGCCAGAGCTATGCCGTATGTGATGCGGGAGAAAATTGAAAGCGAGTTGGACCGGTTGCTGAGAGAGGGCATCATCTCGCTCGTTGAACTCAGCGGCTGGGCGAACCCCATCGTTCCCGTCCTAAAAGCGGATGGCTCGGTCAGGATCTGTGGCGACTACAAGGCCACTATCAACCGGGTGTCCCGACAAGACCAATTCCCGCTCCCGAGAGCGGAGGACCTTTTTGCCACGCTGGCAGCTGGCAAGCTGTTCACCAAGTTGGACCTCACTTCAGCCTACATGACCCAAGAACTGGTTGACGAATCTAAACTACTGACCACCATCACCACGCACAAGGGACTGTTTGTTTACAACAGGTGTCTGTTTGGCATTTGATCAGCGGCCGCGATTTTTCAAAGAAAGATGGAAAGCCTGCTCAAATCCATTCCCAGAACAATCGTATTTCAGGACGACATCCTCATCACCGGTCGTGACACCAAGGAACACCTCCACAACCTGGAGAAGGTGCTACGCCGACTGGACCGGGTTGGCCTGCGACTCAAGAAGCCTAAATGTGTGTTCTTAGCTCCTGAGGTTGAGTTTCTGGGCAGGAGGGTTGCTGCAGATGGGATTCGGCCGACCGAATCCAAAACGGAGGCGATTCGACGAGCAGGCCCTGCAACACATCGGAGTTGCGTTCATTTCTGGGACTCTTGAACTATTTCGGGAACTTTCTGCTGAACTTAAGCACATTGTTGGAGCCGCTACACGTGCTTCTGCGTAAGGGTTGCGATTGGCTTTGGGGGGACTGTCAGGAACGGGTTTTCAATCAGGCGCGGAACCTACTTTGTTCAAATAAGTTGTTGACCTTGTACGACCCCCGTAAGAAATTTGTTCTGACATGTGATGCATCGTCCTATGGGGTTGGGTGCATGTTGCAGCAGGGTAATGTTGAGGGCCAACTCCAACCTGTGGTTTATGCCTCCAGGTCGCTCTCTCAAGCTGAACCGGGATATGGGATGGTTGAGAAGGAAGCACTCGCATGTGTCTATGGGGTGAATAAGATGCATCAGTACCTTTTTGGCAGGAGGTTCGAATTAGAAACGGACCACAAGCCGTTAACATCCCTTCTGTCAGACAGCAAGGCTGTCAATGCCAATGCGTCAGATCGCATACAGCGATGGGCTCTCACGCTCGCTGCGTATAACTAAACCATCCGGCACCGGCCTGGCACCGAAAACTGCGCTGATGCGCTCAGCAGGCTTCCACTGGCCACCACGAAGGGGGCAGCGGGGCAAAGCGCTGAGATGGTCATAGCTGTCGATGCCTTTGACATCTGGACCAACAGAGATCCCCTCCTATCCTTGATTAAGAAATGTGTCCTGATTGGGGATTGGGCGCCCGCACACAGAGCATGCCCCGAGGAGGTCAGATCGTTTCAGAGACAACTGGATGAGCTCTCCATCCAAGCCGACTGCCTACTATGGAGCAGCCAGGTAGTCATGCCCCAGAGGGGCAGGGACGCATTCATCAGGGAACTCCACAGCGAGCAACCAGGCATCGTGCTGATGAAGGCCATTGCCCGGTCACATGTTTGGTGGCCGGGAATTGATTCAGACCTGGAACACTGTGTTCACAGGTGCACGACGTGTGCCCAGCTAGGTAATGCCCCCAGGGAGGCCCCGCTCAGCCCGTGGCCCTGGCCCACCAGGCCATGGTCACGTATTCACTACGCGGGCCCGTTCATGGGAAAAATATTTCTCATTGTGGTTAAACTCGAAATGGATTGAGTGCATCATTTTGAATTCGTGCATGACATCCACCACTGTGGAGAGTCTGCGCGCGGTCTTTGCGACCCACAGCTTGCCAGACATCCTTGTTAGCAATAATGGCCCATGTTTCATAAGCTACGAATTCCGGGAGTTCATGTCGGGTAATGGCATTAACCATGTTAGGACAGCACCGTTCAAGCCGGCCTCCAATGGCCAGGCGGAACGTGTGGTCCAAATCATAAAACAAGGCATGCTCCAGATTCAAGGACCCTCCCTTCAATGCCGCCTATTGCGCCTCCTGCTGGCCTATAGGCCCCGACCGCACTCGCTCACGGGGGTCCCGCCCGCGGAGCTACTCATGAAACGAACAGTCAAAACTCGGCTGTCCCTCATTCATCCAGTCCTGTCCGACATTGTTGAGGGCAAGCGCCAGTCCCAAAACGAGTACCATGACCGAAATTCAAGGGGGAGATGTATAGAAATTGATGACCCCGCATTTGTTCTCAATCACGCTTTGGGGCCCAAATGGCTTGCGGGTACTGCAATAGAAAAAGAGGGGAATAGGGTCATCGTGGTTAAACTTAACAATGGGCAGATATGCCGCAAGCATCTGGACCAAGTAAAAAAAAAGGTTCAGCTGGACACTGAGGAACCTGAGGAAGATCATGAGATGGTATTCACACCACCGCCAGTTAACGAGCAACAAGAACATTCAGCAGCATGCACAGTCCCTGCGGTCAGCCTGGACAGGCCGGAATCACCACAGGTGACAGACACGCATCCCAAGGCTCAACAACCAGAGCCCCAACTGCGGCGCTCCACGAGAGAGCGCAGACCACTCGAGAGACTTAACCTATGCACCCAATAAGGTGTTGAGGGGGAGATGATGTCATGTATGTAACCTTTATGTAACAACACTGCAATACTGTATATATGTAAGAAATGCACACCTTGACCACAGGGGGTGAACTTGTGGGAGACACTCCTCACCTGGTCACCCAGGTATATAAAGGGAGGTCCCATGCAGGGTCATCACTTCTTGGTCCTGTGAATAAAGGTTCAGGTCACAGAGTGACCTTGTCCATAGAATGTGCCTCATGTGGGTTTGTGGTATTGTGTAAGGACTTTACAACTTCACAACACCCTGGTGATACAGTGTGGATGAAACTCCCTGGCCAGAGTGCAGGAACTTACATATGTGTGGTGGGTCCAAGAAATGATGATGTCCAAGTCGGAGACTTATCATACCACAGGAATCGGCGTCACTTGATTTACGCTGATGAGCCACCCGTAAACAACACTTATGAGATTGAGGACTTTCCTGCAACGCTGGTCTCTAGCGGTCCTCTGAAACATCCACAGTGTCCTGAGAAACAACAGTTACACGAAACGCCTGGTCATCAATCACCGATGGCAGGTCTGGAATACAGCGGCAGGACAATTTGTTTTAATAGTGCCTGCTTGTGATTCCACGTTTTGATTCGGTTAAATCTCAGAGTTCCTTTATGTGTGTTTTTTTAACTTTGAGGTAATATATTCTTTTATTGTGAGGGAAAGATGTGATGCGGAATGTACGTTAGATGTAGGTATGTAGCATCTTCGTCATGGGATTTGTCAGGTGATGTCAGATGATTTGTTCTCTCTCGCTCACTCTCTGCTGTGGAAAGCAGCTGGCTGATTCAGCTCCTGAAATTACTGAGCGTTTACTGGTTATTTTACTTAAATAAAACATTGATATTCTTTACAACAAATCATAGCTGCACCTAGTGATATCGACTCACTGGGCTCTTGCTACAGACACTGGTAAGTACACCTTCCAGCTGGATGGATTTGTACGTGTGAATAAGCACGTCTCCAGTTCACTAATGCCCTTGAATGTAATGAGCTGGTTACAATGTGAAAATTGCTTTTACCTGTTTTTTCAATTGGCCTGAGTTTTGTATATGCTGCAGGTGCATGCTTCCTTCACATCTCCTGATGAAGGCCAACATCCTTTGTGCAAGGTTGTCAGGGTCTTTAGTATGATTTTAGAGATGAACTCTTGTCAAGGATGGCATTAGTAGCAGTGGAAATGTTGGGCACACCCACATTAAAGATTGCAGTTAGCAGAGGATGGTTTTTGAACCATCGACCTCTGGGTTATGGGCCCAGCACGCTTCCGCTGCGCCACTCTGCTGCTGGTCAGGGTCTTTAGTAACTCTTTTAGAGTCTACCTGCAAAACATAAACATTAAACTGTGCCACCCGACCTGGGTGACACACCAGACATTTACAAGGCCCTTTTTTTTCCTTTTTTTTTTTGTGTTTTTTTTTTTTTTTTTGGGCACTAAAATCACAATTTTTCCGGTGCCCCCTATAAAAGGGAAGGGGACACTAAAAACACCGGCAATTAAAACAAATTAAACTTTAAAACGTAAAATCAAATTAAAATTTGGTTGCCGGGCGTGATGATGCACTCCAGTCCCTCCGGTGCCCACCTCTCGCGGAAGGCTGCGAGCGTACCGGTGGACACCGCGTGCTCCATCTCCAAGGACACCCTGGACCGGATGTAAGAGCGGAAGAGAGGCAGGCAGTCAGGTTGAACGACCCCCTCGACCGCCCGCTGCCTGGACCGGCTGATGGCACCCTTGGCCGTGCCCAGGAGCAGTCCTACGAGGAGGCCTTCGGACCTACCCGCTCCCCTCCGCACAGGGTGCCCAAAGATCAGGAGAGTGGGACTGAAGTGCAGCCAGAATTTCAGGAGCAGCCCCTTCAAATAATAAAACAGGGGCTGCAACCTTGTGCATTCCATAAAAACATGGAACACGGACTCTTCCAGACCGCAGAAATTGCAGGCGGCCTGGGAGTCCGTGAACCGGCTTAAAAATTTGTTGCACGGCACTGCTCCGTGCACCACCCTCCAGGCCAAGTCCCCGATGAATAGTGGGAGGACCCCTGCGTAGAGTGCCCTCCATCGGGGACCCCCGCCTCCTCCGGACGGCAAGATGGTACGCCAGGGTCTTTAGTATGCCGGGCTACTCTCGGGCCAGCTGGTCTCAGTGATTGATGCTGGTGAGCATTATGAGAGATTCAGTTCAGGCAGGTTAGTTTAGTGCTCCATTAGTTTTCCTGGACTATTGCATGCACAATATCAATTTGATGAGATCCCTTCATTCGGATATCTTTGCTCGGTTAGATCTGCGTGATACGAGCTTTTGAAGGTTTGTAATGTTCTAAGCTGTCCCATGAATGTATGTGCATACAGTTAGTCTGGGCATTTGCAGTTTCACAGTGCCTTGCTGGCTAACAATTATTGCTAATTGTTCCGAATCTCATCCCAGGCTCTTTCAATTTCTGAGCTGGTGCTGGCATGTTTAGTGATCCATATCCCAGTAGTTTGCTGTCTGAACCTGAACAACTCAAACTGGATTTTACTCAGCCCATCAAGTCAGCTGGGCTTTGTGAACAATGGCCCAATTAATAATCTAGTGATTAATTAGCTGATTGAGCAATGTGAGACTGTCACTGCTTGGCTGGGTTCTGACTGGTGAGTTTATTGCATTTCTAAGGCATGAATCTGGCCGACAGAAACACGAGCATCTCATAAACACAAAAGGAAAATATACTCCAAGCATCCTCAACCACGTCAAGTGGGTTTTTTATGGGTCATAACCACTGGATGATATATTCCAGTCAATTCTGCAGGGGTTTCTCATGATTGGCCTTGAACAAAACATTTCTAATCCTTCACAAGCTATTGTATGCAGGCCCATTTTCATTAGTACCTGGAAACAGGGTAGCAATTTTGCTCTCCTGTTTACTTTTATCAATTTTTCATTGAACCTAACACCCAAAACAGCAATAAATGGAGATGGTCACTCAGTCAGGATTCCCAATGGGGCAGATTGAATTTTGAATTTTGGAAGCTTGTCTCAGGCACCAAATGGCGGTTTCTACTTACAACGGAAAGTTTCATACAATCCCAAATGATGGATGATTTTCTGCTTTTGTACTAAGCCCATGATTTTCCAACCATGAAACTAAATGGAAAGAAAATCGCAGACTGGAGTATAGAAGCGAAAAAACCCATTGCATTTGCTCAAAAATGAAGCCATTTAACATTGGGCTAATAATTCATTTTTCTTTCTTGTAGAATTTATGGAAGCAACATTCAAAAGCTTTTAGTGAACTGAAAGAAAATGAGGAGCAAAGGTCAGTAAATCATTGCAGTTGCATTTTGGAATACGAGTCACTGTTAAAACCAAAGCAATTCACAAAATGTAGTTGTGAAACAGCGAGTTCCATTTATAATATATGTTGGAAATCTCAGAGGGTCAGGCAGCATCTGTCGCGAGAAAAGCAGAGTTAACGTTTCGGGTCGAAGACCCTTCGCAGAACTTGCTTTTCCCTCCATAGACGCTGCCTGACCCGCTGAGATTTCCAGCATTTTCTGTTTTTATTTCAGATTCCAGCATCTGCTGCATTTTGCTTTTGTATTTGAGTTCCATTTATGAGTTCCACTAATGTACTAAATGTTTCAAGGCACTTTACAGAAAATAGCAAAACAAATGAAACAGGGGAAAGGAGGGTTAACGACAAATGTTTACAGTACAGAAGGTTATAATTTGACCTACGGGCCTAGAAATTTGGGCTTATCTGTGGTGGCAGAGGTCGCGGGTTTGGGAGATGCTGCTGAAGAAGCCTTGGCGAGTTGCTGCAGTGCAACTTGTAGATAGTACACACTGCGATCTTGCTGTGCTATTAAATTAGGTGATGGCTAGTCTGTATCTTAACTCCAACTGTCTGCCTTGGTTCCAATCTTATCAATCTGAGTTTTGAAATGTTGAATTGACCCCCAGATAGTCCCAGATTCCCATTACCCTTAGTGTGAAGAAGGACTTCCTGACATCGCCCTGAACGGCCTAGGTCTCATTTTCAGCCTATGCCCCTTGGTCTGGGCGCTCCCAGCAGAGAAAGCCAACATTTCATTAGCCTTTTAAAAAAAATTTTGTACCTGTCACTTGCTTTTAGTGATTACTGTACATGGGCCACTAAATCGCTCTGATCCTCCATGGTTCATAGCTTCTCACCATGTAGAAAATACTCAGATTTATCTTTCTTAGATCCTCATATTGAACTCCATCTGCCACAGTTTTGTCCACTCACTTAATGTATTCATAGAAACATAGAAAATACTCATGCCTTTTGCATATGTCTGATCCCATCTATACTACTTACTGTGCCCCTTAACTTAGTGTCATCAGCAAACTTGGATATACGGATCTAAATTATTTATGAATGTAGTGAGTAGCTGAGGTCCCAGTACAGATACCACTAGTAATGTCCTGCCAATTTGAATACAGACCCATTATCCTTACTCTCTCTCTTCTACTTCCTAACTAACTCCCTACCAATGTCAAAAGGTTGCCTCGAATTCAATGTACTCTCATTTTTGTTAACAGTCTCTTATGTGGAACCTTATCGAATGCCTTCTAGAAGTCCATATAAATAACATCCATAGACATTCCTTTATCTACCATGTACTTACCACCTCACAAAATTCAACTAGGTGCATAGACATGACATACCCTCCACAAATCCATGCAGGTTCTCTCTGATAGTTCATATTTGTCCAAGTGCTCAGTCACTGTATCCCTAATAACAGATTCTGGTCACTTCCCAGTAACAGACATTGGACTAATAGGTCTATCATTTCACAGTTTATCTCTCCCTACCTTCTTAAGTAATGGAGTGACATTGGCAATTTTACAATCCAAGAGGAAAATTCCTGAATCAAAAGGGTATTGGAAGATCGTGACTAAAGCATCAATAATTTCCTCATCTACTTATTTTAGTATCCTGGGGTGGAATCCACTAGTCCTGCAGATTTGTCTCTTCAACTCTTATTATTTTCTCCATTACTCTTTTAACATATTAAATCTAGTAAGTTATTCCGCTTGATTTATTTTTAGTTTTCTTCGTATCTCTTGTACTTTATTGAAGCCTTTAGGATTAATGGGGCAATGACATAGAGCAGTGGTGAACGGTAGTTTTCAGACTGGAGGGATGTATACAATGGTGTCCCCCAGGGTCAGTATTAGGACCACTGCTCTATGTCATATATGAATGAAAGAAAGAAAGACTTGCATTTATATAGCACCTTTCACAACCACCGTACATCTCAAAGCGCTTTGCAGCCAATTAAGTACTTTTGAAGTGAAGTCATTGTTGTAATGTGGGAAATGAATTGATAAATCGAATTGGGTATACAGAGAATAATTTCAAAGTTTACAAATGACTCAGAAATGTAGTAAATAGCGAGGAGGATAGTAACAGACTTGAGGAGGACATAAAATAAACTGGTGAAATAGGCAGATGAAATTTAATGCAAAGAAGTGTGAAGTGATGAATTTTGGAATGAAAATTAAAGAACATAACATAAGTACATAAGAAATAGGAGCAGGAGTCGGCCATTCGGCCCCTTGAGCCTGCTCCACCATTCACTAAGATCATGTCTGATCTTCAACCTCAACTCCACTTTTCTGCACTACCCTGTCAAGCCCTGTACTAATTTTGTTTGTTTCAATAAGATCACTTCTCATTCCTCTAAACTCTAGAGAATATCGGCCTAGTCTACTCAATCTCTCTTCATAGGACAATCCCCCCATCCCAGGAATCAGTCTGGTGAACCTTCGTTAAACTCCCTCTTAGGTAAGGAGACCAAAACTGTGCACAATACTCCAGGTGTGGTCTCACCATGGCCCGATATAATTGCAGGAAATGTAATATAACTAAATGGTACAATTTTAAAGGGGATGCAAGAGGGACCTAGGGATTTATGTACACAAATCTTTGAAGATGGCAGGACAAGTTGATCAAGCTGTTAAAAAACAGATGAGATCCATAGCTTTATAAATAGAGTACAAAAGCAAGGAAGTTATGTAAAATCTTTATAAAACATTGGTTAGGCTTCAGCTGGAGTGTTTACTTTTGGGTATCACACTTTAGAGAGAATATCAAGGCCTTGGAGCGAGTGCAGTGGAGATTTACCAGAATGGTACCAGGGATGAGGGAATTCAGTTATGTGGATAGACTGGAGGAGCTGGGGTTGATAGAGTAGATAAGGAGGATCAGTAACCAGGGGACACAGATTTAATGTAATTGCCAAAATTGGAGGAAGATGAGGGAATGTTTTTTTACACAGTGAGTTGTTCTAATCTGGAATGTACTGCCTGAAAGGGGGCGGAAGCAGTTCCAACAGGAACACCAAAAGGGAATTGGGTATATACTTAAAACATAGATATGTGGAAAGAGCACGGCAGTGGGACTAATTGGAAAACTCCTTTTTGAGAGCCGGCACAGGCCCAATGGGCCAAATGACCTCCTTCTTTGCTGTATCATTCAATGATTTATCCTCAGCCTCTACTGTGAGTATTTAGCAAATCCACCATTTTCTGATTTTAAATGACAATATCCCCTGCATCTGTCTTTAAGAGCCGAAACCTCACTCGTAGCCACCGTCTTTCACTTAAAATTCCTGTAAAAACCTTTACTACTTTCTTAGTAAGCTTTTGCTGTTCCAATCTGCAGAATCTCTGCTCTTTCCCTTTGTATAAGCCCTTTTCGTTTTATACCATCTCCCGCTAATCTTGTTGTCCGAGGTTGTATAATTACACAAGGAGAACTCATGCCTTTTTTTCGTTCATGGCATGTGGGCGCCGCTGGCAAAGCCAGCATTTATTGCCCATCCCTAATTGCCCCTTGAGGAGGTGGTGGTGAGCCGCCTTCTTGAACCGCTGCAGTCCCTGTGGTTAGGGTACTCCCACAGTGCTGTTAGGCAGGGAGTTCTGGGATTTTGACCCAGCGACGATAAAGGAGTGGCAGAAAAGGTATAGAGGATGCAGAATTCCTAAAGTGCATTCAGGAGAACCTTTTTAGCCAGTACGTAACTAGCCCATCAATAGAGGGGGCAGTTCTGTAATTCGATTTAGGGAATAAAGCTGGGCAGGTGGAAAGGGTACCAGTGGAAGAGCATTTTGGTGGTCGTGATCATAATTCAGTTAGATTTAGCGTAGTTATGGAAAAAGTTATGGAAGATAGACTAGGTGTAAAAGTTCTTAATTGGGGAAAGGCCAGTTTTACTAAGCTGATATGTGATTTAGAAAAAGTGGACTTGAATTAACCACTTGAAGGTAAATCAGTGTCAGATCAGAGGGATGCATTCAAGGAGGAGATAGTGAGGGTTTAAAGCAAATATGTTCCTGCGAAGAAAAAGGGTAGGACTCTCAAAACTAGAGCTTCCTGGATATCAAGGAACATACAGAGTAGGATAAGGAAAACAATGGAGCTTTTGACAGACACAGAGAGCTCAATAACAACAACAACTTGTATTTATATAGCGCTTTTAACGTAGTGAAACGTCCCAAGGCGCTTCATAGGAGTATTATGAGATAAAGATTTAACACTGAGTCACATAAGTAGAAATTAGCGCAGGTGACCAAAAGCTTGGTCAATAGATGTGTTTTAAGGAGCATCTTGAAGTAAGGGGAAGATTTAGGGAGGGAGTTCCTGACCTAGGCAGCAGAAGGCACGGCCATCAATGATTGAGCGATTATAATCAGGGATGCTCAAGAAGGCAGAATTAGAGGAGCGCAGACATGTCATAACAACGTAAGAAATAGGAGCAGGAGTAGGCTATATGGCCCCTCGAGCCTGCGCCGCCATTTAATATGATCATGGCTGATCCGATCATGGACTCAGGTCCACTTCCCTGCCCACTCCCCATAATCCCTTTTTCCCTTATTGGTTGAGAAATTGTCTCTGTATTAAATTTATTCAATGACCCAGCTTCCACAGCTCTCTGAAACAGAGAAACATAGAAACATAGAAAATAGGTGCAGGAGTAGGCCATTCGGCCCTTCGAGCCTGCACCGCCATTCAATATGATCAACTTCAGTACCCCACTCCCGCCTTCTCTCCAGACCCCGTGATCCCCTTAGCCATAATGGCCACATCTAACTCCCTCTGGAATATATCCAACAAACTGGACTCAACAACTTTGTGTGGTAGAGAATTCCACAGGTTTACCACATTTTGGGTGAAAAGGTTTCTCCTCATCTCGGTCCTATATGGCTTGCCCCTTATCCTTCGACTGTGACCTCTGGTTCCCCAACATTGGGAACATTCTTTCTGCATCTAACCTGTCTAGTCCTGTCCTAATTTCATATGTTTATATGAGATCCCCTCTCATTCTTCTAAATTCCAGTGAGTATAAGCCTAGTCGATCCAATCTTTCTTCATGTGTCAGTCCTGCCATCCCGGGAATCATAGAAACATAGAAACATAGAAAATAGGTGCAGGAGTAGGCCATTCGGCCCTTCTAGCCTGCACCGCCATTCAATGAGTTCATGGCTGAACATTCAACTTCAGTATCCCAGTCCTGCTTTCTCGCCATACCCCTTGATCCCCCTAGTAGTAAGGACCTCATCTAACTCCTTTTTGAATATATTTAGTGAATTGGCCTCAACAACTTTCTGTGGTAGAGAATTTCACAGGTTCACCACTCTCTGGGTGAAGAAGTTCCTCCGCATCTCGGTCCTAAATGGCTTACCCCTTATCCTTAGACTGTGACCTCTGGTTCTGGACTTCCCCAACATTGGGAACATTCTTCCTGCATCTAACCTGTCTAACCCCGTCAGAATTTTAAATGTTTCTATGAGGTCCCCTCTCATTCTTCTGAACTCCAGTTGATCCAGTCTTTCTTGATAGGTCAGTCCCGCCATCCCGGGAATCAGTCTGGTGAACCTTCGCTGCACTCCCTCAATAGCAAGAATGTCCTTCCTCAGGTTAGGAGACCAAAACTGTACACAATACTCCAGTTGTGGCCTCACCAATGCCCTGTACAACTGTAGCAACACCTCCCTGCCCCTGTACTCAAATCCCCTTGCTATGAAGGCCAACATGCCATTTGCTTTCTTAACCACCTGCTGCACCTGCATGCCAACCTTCAATGACTGATGTACCATGACACCCAGGTCTCTTTGCACCTCCCCTTTTCCTAATCTGTCACCATTCAAATAATAGTCTGTCTCTCTGTTTTTACCACCAAAGTGGATAACCTCACATTTATCCACATTATACTTCATCTGCCATGCATTTGCCCACTCATCTAACCTATCCAAGTCGCTCTGCAGCCTCACAGCATCCTCCTCGCAGCTCACACTGCCACCCAACTTAGTGTCATCCGCAAATTTGGAGATACTACATTTAATCCCCTCATCTAAATCATTAATGTACAGTGTAAACAGCTGGGGCCCCAGCACAGAACCTTGCGGTACCCCACTAGTCACTGCCTGCCATTCTGAAAAGTACCCATTTACTCCTACTCTTTGCTTCCTGTCTGACAACCAGTTCTCAATCCATGTCAGTACACTACCCCCAATCCCATGTGCTCTAACTTTGCACATCAATCTCTTGTGTGGGACCTTGTCGAACGCCTTCTGAAAGTCCAAATATACCACATCAACTGGTTCTCCTTTGTCCACTCTACTGGAAACATCCTCAAAAAATTCCAGAAGATTTGTCAAGCATGATTTCCCTTTCACAAATCCATGCTGACTTGGACCTATCATGTCACCTCTTTCCAAATGCACTGCTATGACATCCTTAATAATTGATTCCATCATTTTACCCACTACCGATGTCAGGCTGACCGGTCTATAATTCCCTGTTTTCTCTCTCCCTCCTTTTTTAAAAAGTGGGGTTACATTGGCTACCCTCCACTCCATAGGAACTGATCCAGAGTCAATGGAATGTTGGAAAATGACTGTCAACGCATCCACTATTTCCAAGGCCACCTCCTTAAGTACTCTGGGATGCAGTCCATCAGGCCCTGGGGATTTATCGGCCTTCAATCCCATCAATTTCCCCAACACAATTTTCCGGCTAATAAGGATTTCCCTCAGTTCCTCCTCCTTACTAGACCCCCCGACCCCTTTTATAACCGGAAGGTTGTTCGTGTCCTCCTTCGTGAATACCGAACCAAAGTACTTGTTCAATTGGTCCGCCATTTCTTTGTTCCCCGTTATGACTTCCCCTGATTCTGACTGCAGGGGACCTACGTTTGTCTTTACTAACCTTTTTCTCTTTACATATCTATAGAATCAGTCTGATGAACCTTCGCTGCACTCCCTCAATAGCAAGCTCCAGATTAGGAGACCAAAACTGAACATAATACTCAAGGTGTGGTCTCACCCAAGGCCCTGTACAACTGCAGCAAGACCTCCCTGCTCCTATACTCAAATCCTCTCGCTATAAAGGCCAGCATGCCATTTGCTTTCTTTACTGACTGCTGTACCTGCATGCCTACCTTCAATGACTGATGTACCATGACACCCAGGTCTCGTTGTAACTCCCGTTTTACTAATCTGTCACCATTCAGATAATAATCTGCCTTCCTGTTTATGCCACCAAAGTGGATAACCTCACATTTATCCACATTATACTGCATCTGCCATGCATTTGCCAACGCACCTAACCTGTCCAAGTCACCCTGCAGCCTTTTAGCATCCTCCTCACAGCTCACACTGCCACCCAGTTTAGTGTCATCTGCAAACTTGGAGCTATTACATTCAATTCCTTCGTCTAAATCATTAACGTATATTGTAAATAGCTGGGGTCCCAGCACTGAACCTTGCAGCACCCCACTAGTCACTGCCTGCCATTCTGAAAAGGACCCGCTTATTCCCACTCATTGCTTCCTGTCTGCCAACCAGTTCTCTATCCATGTCATTACATTACCCCCAATGCCATGTGCCTTAATTTTGCACACTAATCTTTTGTGTGGGACCTTGTCAAAAGCCTTTTGAAAGTCCAAATACACTACAGCCACTGGTTCTCCCTTATCCACTCTACTAGTTACGTCCTCAAAAAACACTAGAAGATTTGTCAAGCATGATTTCCCTTTCATAAATCCATGCTGACTTGGACCGATCCTGTCACTGCTTTCCAAATGCGCTGCTATTACATCTTTAATAATTGATTCCAGCATTTTCCCCACCACCGATGTCAGGCTAACCGGTCTATAATTCCCGGTTTTCTCTCTCCCTCCTTTTTTAAAAAGTGGGGTTACATTAGCTACCCTCCAATCCATAGGTACTGATCCAGAGTCCATGGAATTTTGGAAAATGGTCACCAATACATCTACTATTTCTAGGGCCACTTCCTTAAGTACTTTGGGATGCAGACTATCAGATCCCGGGGATTTATTGGCCTTCAGTCCCATCAGTTTTCCTAACACCATTTCCTAGAATTTCCCTCAGTTCCTCCTTCTCGCTAAACCCTCGGTCGCCTAGTATTTTCGGGAGGTTATTCGTGTCTTCCTTAGTGAAGACAGAACCAAAGTATTTGTTCAATTGGTCTGCCATTTCCTTGTTCCCCATTATGAATTCACCATTCCCCATTCTGACTGCAAGGGACCTACATTAGTCTTCACTAATCGTTTTCTTTTCGCATATCTATAGAAGCTTTTGCAGTCAGTTTTTATGTTCCCTGCAAGCTTACTCTCATACTCTATTTTCCCCCTCCTAATTAGACCCATAGTCCTCCTCTGCTGAATTCTAAATTTCTCCCAATCCTCAGGTTTGCTGCTTTTTCTGGCCAATTTATATGCCTCTTCCTTGGATTTAACACTATCCCTAATTTCCCTTGTTAGCCACTTTAGCCACCTTTCCTGTTTTATTTTTATGCAAGATAGGGATGTACAATAGTTGTAACTCATCCATGTGATCTTTAAATGCCTGCCATTGCCTATCCACCGTCAACCCATTAAGTATTATTCGCCAGTCTATCCTAACCAAATCACGCCTCATACCATCGAAATTTCCTTTCTTTAATTTCAGGAACCTAGTCTCTGAATTAACTGTGTCGCTCTCCATCTTAATGAAGAGTTCTACCATATTATGGTCACTCTTCCCCAAGGGGCCACGCACGACCAGATTGCTAATTAATCCTCTCTCATTACACAAGACTCAGTCTCGGATGGCCAGCTCCCTAGTTGGTCTAGAAAACCATCCCTGATACACTCCAGGAAATCCTCCTCCACAGTATTGCTACCAGTTTGGTTAGCCCAATCAATATGTGGGTTAAAGTCACCCATGATAACTGCTGTACCCTTATTGCACGCATCCCTAATTTCCTGTTTGATGCCATCCCCAACCTCATTACTACTATTTGGTGGTCTGTACACAACTCGCACTAACGTTTTCTGCCCTTTGGTGTTTTACAGCTCTACCCATACAGATTCCACATCATCCAAACTAATGTCCATCCTTACTTATTGCGTTAACCTCCTCTTTAACCATTAACACTACCCCACCTCCTTTTCCTTCCTGTCCAACCTTCCTGAATATTGAAGCGTTGAGGAGGTGGTGGGAATTCGTGAGGCCTATAAAAGGCCCAGTGGGAGTCCGGGGATGGGTGACCACAGGAAGAGCAGTGGAAGGAAGGTAGTGCAGAGGTCCCCTGTGGTCATCCCCCTCCAAAACAGATATACCATTTTGGGTACTGCTGGAGGGGGGGGGATGACTCACTAGGGGAGGGCAGCAACAGCCAAGCCCATGGCACTGTGGGTGGCTCTGCTGCATAGGAGGGCAGGAAAAAGAGTGGGAGAGCTATAGTGGTAAGGGATTCTATTGTAAGAGGAATAGATAGACGTTTCTGCGGCCGCAATCGAGACTCCAGGATGGTATGTTGCCTCCCTGGTGCAAGAGTCAAGGATGTCTCGGAGCAGTTACAGGACATTTTGGTGGGGGAGGGTGAACAGCCAGTTGTTGTGGTGCATATAGGTATTAGCGATATAGGTATAAAACGGGATGAGGTCCTACAAGCTGAATTTAGGGAGCTAGGAGTTAAATTAAAAAGTAGGACCTCAAAGGTAGTAATCTCAGGATTGCTACCAGTGCCACATGCTAGTCAGAGTAGGAATCACAGGATAGCTCAGATGAATCCGTGGCTTGAGGAGTGGTGCAGAAGGGAGGGATTCAAATTCCTGGGACACTGGAACCAGTTCTGGGGGAGGTGGGACCAGTACAAAATGGACGGTCTGCACCTGGGCAGGACCGGAACCAATGTCCTAAGGGGAGTGTTTGCTCGTGCTGCTGGAGAGGCGTTATAACTAATATGGCAGGGGGCTGGGAACCTATCCAGGGGGACAGAGGGAAGTAGAATGGGGTCAGAAGCAAAAGAAAGAAAGAAGAAAAGTAAAAGTGGAGGGCAGAGAAACCCAAGGCAAAAATCAAAAAGGCCCACATTACAGCAAAATTCTAAAGGTGCAAAGGGTGTTAAAAAAACAAGCCTGAAGGCTCTGTGCCTCAATGCGAGGAGTATTCGGATTAAGGTGGACGAATTAACTGCACAGGCAGCTATTAATGAATGTGATATAATTGGCATCACGGAGACATGGCTCCAGGGTGACCAAGGCTGGGAACTCAACATCCAGGGTATTCAACATTCAGGAAGGATAGACAGAAATGAAAATGAGGTGGGGTAGCGTTGGTGTTTAAAGTGGAAATTAATGCAATAGTAAGGAAGGACATTAGCTTGGATGATGTGGAATTGGTATGGGTGGAGCTGCGGAATACCAAAGGGCAGAAAACGCTAGTGGGAGTTGTGTACAGACCACCAAACAGTCGCAGTGAGGTTGGGGAGGGCATCAAACAAGAAATTAGAGATGCATGCAATAAAGGTACAGCAGTTATCATGGGCAACTTTAATCTACATATATATTGGGCTAATCAAACTGGTAGCAAGATGGTGGAGTAGGATATTCCTGGAGTGTATTAGGGATGGTTTTCTGGACCAATATGTCGAGGAACTAACTAGAGGGCTGGCCATCCTAGACTGGGTGATGTGTAATGAGAAAGGACTAATTAGCAATCTTGTTGTGCGAGGCCCCTTGGAGAAGAGTGACCATAATATGGTAGAATTCTTTATTAAGATGGAGAGTGACACAGTTAATTCAGATACTAGGGTCCTGAACTTAAGGAAAGATAACTTCGATGGTATGAGTCGTGAATTGGCGAGAGTAGACTGGCAAATGATACTTAAAGAGTTGACGGTGGATAGGCAATGGAAAACATTTAAAGATCACATGGATGAACTTCAACAATTGTACATTCCTGTCTGGAGTAAAAATAAAACGGGGAAGGTGGCTCAACCGTGGCTAAATGGGAAATTAAGGATAGTGTTAAATCCAAGGAAGAGGCATATAAATTGGCCAGAACTAGCAGCAAACCTGAGGACTGGGAGAAATTGAGAATTCAGTAGAGGAAGACAAAGCGTTTAATTAGGAAGGGGAAAATAGAGTATGAGAGGAAGCTTGCCGGGAACACAAAAACTGACTGCAAAAGCTTCTATAGATATGTGAAGAGAAAAAGATTAGTGAAGACTAATGTAGGTCCCTTGCAGTCAGATTCAGTTCAATTTATAATGGGGAACAAAGAAATGCCTAGAAATTCCCCAGAAATTCCCTAGAATAGCCCTAGAAATAGTGGATGCATTGGTGATCATTTTCCAACAGTCTATCGACTCTGGTTCAGTTCCTATGGACTGGAGGGTAGCTAATGTAATTTAAAAAAAGGAGGGAGAGAGAATACGGGCAATTATAGACCGGTTAGCCTGTCATCAGTAGTGGGGAAAATGTTGGAATCAATTATTACAGATGAAATAGCAGCGCATTTGGAAAGCAGTGACAGGATCAGTCCAAGTCAGCATGGATTTATGCTTGACAAATTTTCTGGGATTTTTTGAGGATGTAACTAGTAGCGTGGACAAGGGAGAACCAGTGGATGTGTTGTATTTGGACTTTCAAAAGGCTTTTGACAAGGTCCCACACATGAGATTGGTGTGCAAAATTAAAGCACATGGTATTGGGGGTAGTGTACTGACGTGGATAGAGAACTGGTTGGCAGACAGGAAGCAGAGAGTCGGGATAAATGGATCCTTTTCAGAATGGCAGGCAGTGACTCAGTGCTGGGACCCCAGCTATTTCCAATATACATTCATGATTTTGATGAAGGAATTTAAGTGTAATATCTCCAAGTTTGCAGATGACACTAAGCTGGGTGGCAGTGTGAGCTGTGAGTAGGACGCTAAGAGGCTGCAGGGTGACTTGGACAGGTTAGGTGAATGGGAAAATGCATGGCAGATGCAGTATAATGTTGATAAATGTGAGGTTATCCACTTTGGTGGCAAAAACACGAAGGCAGAATATTATCTGAATGGTGACAGATTAGGAAAAGGGGAGGTGCAACGAGACCTGGGTGTCATGGTACATCAGTCATTGAAAGTTGGCTTGTAGGTATAGCAGGCAGTGAAGAAGGCAAATGGTATGTTGGCCTTCATAGCTAAGGGATTTGAATATAATCACTTTCTTAATCACTTTCGGGGGGGGTTGTGTGGCTGGAGAAGATTACAGAGATAGGGAGGGGTGAGGCCATGAGTGATTTGAAAATAAGGATAAGTATTTTGAAATTAAGGCATTGCTTAACCAGAAGACAATGTAGGTCAGCAAGCACAGGGGTGATGGGTGAGCAGGACTTGATGCAAGTTAGGACACAGGCAACCAAGTTTTGGATCACCTCTAGTTTACGTAGGGTAGAATGTGGGAGGCCAACTCGGAGCGCGTTTGAATCGTCAAGTCTAGAGCTAACAAAGGCATGGATGAGAGTTTCAGCAACAGATGAGCTGAGGCAAGGACGGAGACGGGCAATGTTACACAGATGGAAATAGGTGCGGATATGTGATCGAAAGCTCATTTCAGGCTCAGATATGACACCAAGGTTGCGAGCAGTCTGGTTCAGCATCAGATAGAAATACTACAGAAAGCCTGAGGAGTATAGAAAGTTCAGGGGTGAAATTCAAAAGGAAATTAGGAAAGCAAAGAGAGAGCATGAAAAAATATTGGCAAGTAAAATCAGAGAAAGCTCAAAGATGTTTTATGAATATATAATGAACAAGAGGTTAAGTGTGGGGAGAGCAGCATAGTGTTACTGGACGAGTAATCCAGAGGCCTAGACTAATGGTCCAGAGATGTGAGTTCAAATCCACCAGGGCAGCTGGGGTAATTAAATTCATTAAATAAATCTGGAATGAAATAGCTAGTATCAGAAATGGTCACCATGAAACTATCGAATTGTCATAAAAACCCGCCTGCTTTATTAATATCGGGAAGAAAATCTGCCATCGTTACCCGGTCTGGCCTTCATGTGATCACAGCAATGTGGTTAACTCTTAACTGCCCAAAAACCTCTCTGAAAAAAGTCACCACAAGATCTGCAGCGTCTCACCAACACCTTCTCAAGGGCAATTAGGGATGGGCAATAAATGCCAGCCTTGCCAGGGATATCCACATCCCGTGAATGAATAAAAGAAAACTAAGGAAAGAGTAGGACCTACTAGAAACCAAAAACGTGTGAAGGCAGAAGACGTGGGTATGGTTCTTAATAAATACTTTGCTTCTGCCTTCACAAAAGGGAGAGACGATGCAGCTATTGTAGCTAACGAGGAAGAGTGTGAAATATTAAATTGGATAAATATAGTGAGTGAGGAAGTATTGAAGGGTTTAGCATTTTTGAAAGTAGATAAATCCCCAGGCCCGGATGAAATGTACCCAGGCGGGTAAGAGTTGCAAGGGAGGCAATAACAGAGGCTCTGCATCACCTTCCTTCCTGTCCTCTCTGGCTACAGGCCTGGTGCCGGAGGACTGAAGGACTGCCAACATTGTACCGTTGTTTAAAAAGGGAGAAAGGAATAGACCGAGTAATAACAGGCCAGTCAGCCTAATCTCGGTGGTGGGCAAATTATTGGAAAAAATTCTGAGGGACAGTATTAATCGTCATTTAGAAAGGCACAGATTAATCAAGGACAGTCAGCATGGACTTGTTGAGGAAGGTCGTGTCTGATTTGGTTGAATGATTTAGACTTCAATGTAGGGGGCATGATTAAAAAGTTTGCAGATAATACAACAATTGGCTGTGATGGTTGATAGAGAGGAAGAAAGCTGTGGATTGCTGCAGAAAGCTATCAATGGACTGGTCAGGTGGGCAGAAAAATGGCAAATGGAATTCAATCCGGAGAAGTGTGAGGTAATGCATTTGGGGAGGACTAACAAGGCAAGGAAATACAATAAATGGTAGGACATTGAGAAGTGTAGAGGAACAAAGAGACCTTGGAGTGCATGTCCACAGATCCCTGAAGGTAGTAGATAAGGTGGTTAAGAAGGCATACGGAATACTTTCTTTTATTAGCCAAGGCATGGAATACAAGAGCAAGGAGCTTATGCTTGAACTGTATAAAGCACTAGTTAGGCCACAGCCTAGAGTACTGCATGCAGTTCTGGTCACCCCATTACAGGAAAGATGTGATTGCACTGGAAAGGGTGTAGAGGAGATTTACGAGGATATTGCCAGGACTGGAGAATTTTAGCTACAAGGAAAGATTGAATAAGCTGGTATTGTTTTCTATGGAACAGAAGAGGCTGAAGGGAGCCCTTATTGAGGTGTATAAAATTATGAGATAGGATGGACCTATTTCTCCTAGCAGAGAGGTCCAGAGGGAAGAGATTTAAAGTAATTGGGGGAGGTTTGGAGGGGAGTTGCGAATTTCTTCACGGAGAGGGTGGTGGGGTTCTGGAACTCACTGCCTGAAAGGGTGGTAGAGGCAGAAACCCTCATCACATTTAAAAAGTTCAGGGATGTGCACCTGAAGTGCTCCAACCTGCAGGGCTACGGACCGAGAGCTGGAAAGTGGGATTTGGCTGGATAGCTCTTGGTCGGCCAGCCCGGACATGATGGGCCAAATGGCCTCCTTCTGTGCTGTAAATTTCTATTGGCCCGAGTTTGGTGAAAGCTAAGTTCCACCCAAGTACCTTCCAAAGATCCTGATGGTACTTTAGGTGGAAGTTTTTTTGTAGGTCTTCATACTTAGCGTTCAGGTAAGACCTGCCTCCACGCGGCGGGCGGTCTCTGCTGCTGGAGCGGAGGGCCACCCGGACCAATCTGGGGAGGGTGCAGGCGGGAGGACTTCTGTGGGCGTTCAGTGGTCTTCTCTCCTCGCCAGCCTAAGGCTCTCGCTCGGAGGGGAGACCGTTGACCAATCTCGGGCCCCGTGATTCTATATTGATCCAAAATCATTGGCAAAAGATTTAGATGGGAGATGTGGAGAAATGTTACACTCGGGGAGTAGTCGGGGTTTGAAACACTCTGCCTGAAGCTCATTCCACTAATAATTTGAAAAGGGAGTTGGACAGGTAATTGAGGATGAGAGAGTTACAGGGTTACAGACAAAAAGCGGAGATGTGAGACGAAGCACGACTGCTCCTTCCAAGGGACAGCACAGGCACAACGGGCCGAATTGTCTCCTTCTCCATTGTAACTTTCTGTGATCCTACCATTCTAAGTTAGGAGTTTGAAGTAATACGTCACAACAACACTTAAGAAGCTTGACACTAAACAAGACAAAGCCGCTTACTTGAGGATCTATATAACCTCTTCACCACATGAAGTAGTACAATAACTCGCCATGGTTACTTCAACAATACCTCCAAGCCCTGAGACTCTCACTGTCAAGATGAGCAATGTTTAAGAATCATAGAATGGTTAGAGCACAGAAGGAGGTCATTCGGCCAGTCGAGCCGGTGCCGGCTTTCTGCAACAACAATTCAGCCAGTCCCCCTACCCCGCCCTTTCCCTGTGGCCCTGAAATTTGTTTTCCTTCAGGTATTTATCCAACTCCCTTTTGAAAGCGACGATTGTGTCTGCCTCCACCCCGTCTCAGCAAGCATTCCAGATCCTAACCACTCTCTGTCCTACACCGTCATCCCACTGACCCTGTCCTACACCAGCATCCCACTGACCCCACCCTACACCATCATCCCACTGACGCCGTCCTACACCAACATCCCACTGACCCCGTCCTACACCAGCATCCCACTGACCCCACCCTACACCATCATCCCACTGACCCCGTCCTACACCAACATCCCACTGACCCCGTCCTATACCAGCATCCCACTGAACCCGTCCTACACCAACATCCCACTGAACCCGTCCTACCCCAACATCCCACTGACCCCGTCCTACACCAGCATCCCACTGACCCCGTCCTACATCAACATCCCACTGACCCCGTCCTACACCGTCATCCCACTGACCCCATCCAACACCATCATCCCACTGACCCGTCCTACACCAACATCCCACTGACCCCGTCCTACACCAGCATCCCACTGACCCCACCCTACACCAACATCCCACTGACCCCGTCCTACACTATCATCCCACTGACCCCGTCCTACACCAACATCCCACTGACCCCACCCTACACCGTCATCCCACTGAACTCGTCCTACACCAACATCCCACTGACCCCGTCCTACACCAGCATCCCACTGACCCCGTCCTACACCAACATCCCACTGACCCCGTCCTACACCAACATCCCACTGACCCCGTCCTACACCAGCATCCCACTGACCCCGTCCTACACCAACATCCCACTGACCCCGTCCTACACTATCATCCCACTGACCCCGTCCTACACCAACATCCCACTGACCCCGTCCTACACCAGCATCCCACTGACCCCGTCCTACACCAGCATCCCACTGACCCCCGTCCTACACTATCATCCCACTGACCCCGTCCTACACCAACATCCCACTGACCCCACCCTACACCAGCATCCCACTGACTCCCGTCCTACACTATCATCCCACTGACCCCGTCCTACACCAACATCCCACTGACCCCACCCTACACCAGCATCCCACTGACCCCCGTCCTACACTATCATCCCACTGACCCCGTCCTACACCAACATCCCACTGACCCCACCCTACACCAGCATCCCACTGACCCCCGTCCTACACCAACATCCCACTGACCCCGTCCTACACTATCATCCCACTGACCCCGTCCTATACCAACATCCCACTGACCCCGTCCTACACCAACATCCCACTGACCCCACCCTACACCGTCATCCCACTGACCCCACCCTACACCAGCATCCCACTGACCCCGTCCAACACCGTCATCCCACTGACACAATCCTACACCAGCATCCAACTGACCCCGTCCTACACCAGCATCCCACTGACCCCGTCCTACACCGTCATCCCACTGACCCCACCCTACACCAGCATCCCACTGACCCCGTCCTACACCAGCATCCCACTGACCCCCGTCCTACACTATCATCCCACTGACCCCGTCCTACACCAACATCCCACTGACCCCACCCTACACCAGCATCCCACTGACCCCCGTCCTACACTATCATCCCACTGACCCCGTCCTACACCATCATCCCACTGACCCCGTCCTACACCGTCATCCCACTGACCCCACCCTACACCAGCATCCCACTGACCCCGTCCTACACCGGCATCCCACTGACCCCGTCCTACACTATCATCCCACTGACCCGGTCCTACACCATCATCCCACTGACCCCGTCCTACACCCTCATCCCACTGACACGTCCTACACCGTCATCCCACTGACCCCGTCCTACACCATCATCCTACTGACCCCGTCCTACACCGTCATCCCACTGACCCCACCCTACACCAGCATCCCACTGACCCCGTCCTACACCGTCATCCCACTGACCCCACCCTACACCAGCATCCCACTGACCCCGTCCTACACCAGCATCCCACTGACCCCGTCCTACACCATCATCCCACTGACCCCGTCCTACACCGTCATCCCACTGACCCCGTCCGACACCGTCATCCCACTGACCCCGTCCTACACCAACATCCCACTGACCCCGTCCTACACCAGCATCCCACTGACCCCACCCTACACCAGCATCCCACTGACCCCCGTCCTACACCATCATCCCACTGACCCCGTCCTACACCGTCATCCCACTGACCCCATCCTACACCAGCATCCCACTGACCCCGTCCTACACCATCATCCAACTGACACGACCCTACACCGTCATCCAACTGACCCCACCCTACATCAGCATCCCACTGACCCCGCCCTAGACCGTCATCCAACTGACCCCATTCTACACCAGCATCCCACTGACCCCGTCCTACACCATCATCCCACTGACCCCGTCCTACACCAACATCCCACTGACCCCGTCCTACACCAACATCCCACTGACCCCGTCCTACACTATCATCCCACTGACCCCGTCCTACACCAGCATCCCACTGACCCCGTCCTACACCAACATCCCACTGACCCCGTCCTACACCAACATCCCACTGACCCCGTCCTACACCAGCATCCCACTGACCCCGTCCTACACCAACATCCCACTGACCCCGTCCTACACCAACATCCCACTGACCCCATCCTACACCAACATCCCACTGACCCCGTCCTACACCAACATCCCACTGACCCCGTCCTACACCAACATCCCACTGACCCCGTCCTACACCAACATCCCACTGACCCCGTCCTACACCAACATCCCACTGACCCCGTCCTGCACCGTCATCCCATTGACCCCGTCCTACACCAACATCCCACTGAGACCGTCCTACACCATCATCCCACTGACCCCGTCCTACACCAGAATCCCACTGACCCCGTCCTACACCGTCATCCCACTGACCCCACCCTACACCAACATCCCACTGACCCCGTCCTACACCATCATCCCACTGACCCCGTCCTACACCAAAATCCCACTGACCCCGTCCTATACCAACACCCCACTGACCCCGGCCTACACCAACATCCCACTGACCCCACCCGAAACCAGCATCCCACTGACCCCACCCTACACCAGCATCCCACTGACCCCCGTCCTACACCATCATCCCACTGACCCCCGTCCTACACCATCATCCCACTGACCCCGTCCTACACCAACATCCCACTGACCCCGTCCTGCACCGTCATCCCATTGACCCCGTCCTACACCAACATCCCACTGAGCCCGTCCTACACCATCATCCCACTGACCCCGTCCTACACCAGAATCCCACTGACCCCGTCCTACACCGTCATCCCACTGACCCCACCCTACACCAACATCCCACTGACCCCGTCCTACACCATCATCCCACTGACCCCGTCCTACACCAAAATCCCACTGACCCCATCCAACACCGTCATCCCACTGACCCCACCCGAATCCAGCATCCCACTGACCCCACCCTACACCAGCATCCCAATGACCCCCGTCCTACACCATCATCCCACTGACCCCCGTCCTACACCATCATCCCACTGACCCCGTCCTACACCAACATCCCACTGACCCCGTCCAACACCATCATCCCACTGACCCCACCCAACACCAGCATCCCACTGACCCCATCCTACACCAGCATCCCACTGACCCCGTCCTACACCAGCATCCAACTGACCCCGTCCTACACCAGCATCCCACTGACCCCACCCTACACCAGCATCCCACTGACCCCGTCCTACACCGTTATCCCACTGACCCCATCCTACACCGTCATCCAACTGACCCCACCCTACACCGTCATCCAACTGACCCCACCTTACACCGTCATCCAACTGACCCCACCCTACACCAGCATCCCACTGACCCCGCCCTACACCATCATCCAACTGACCCCATCCAACACCATCATCCCACTGACCCCGTCCTACACCATCATCCCACTGACCACATCCTACACCATCATCCCACTGACCCCGTCCAACACCGTCATCCCATTGACCCGCCCTACTTCAAAGCTCAACTTGGTCAGGCCAACACCCACACCCCACTGACACAACCAAACATAGCCACGCATCAAGACCGCGTTGCGGAATTGGAGCTGAGGGTGGATTCACTCTGGAGCAGCCACGATGCTGAGAACGACGTGAGTAGCATGTGTAGCGAGTTGGTCTTACCGCAGTAGAAGGGTCCACAGCCAGATAGGGAATGGAAGACCAGCAGGAAGAGCAGTGCAAGGAAGGTAGTACAGGGGTCCCCTGTGGTCATCCCCCTGCAAAACAGATACACTGCTTTGAGTGCTGTTGAGGGGGATGACTCATCAGGGGAGGGCAGCAGCAGCCAAGTTCATGGCACCGTGGCTGGCTCTGTTGCACAAAAGGGCAGGAAAAAGAGTGGGAGAGCGATAGTGATAGGGGATTCAATTGTGAGGGGAATAGATAGGCGTTTCTGCGGCCGCAACTGAGACTCTAGGATGGTATGTTGCCTCCCTGGTGCAAGGGTCAAGGATGTCTCAGAGCGGGTGCAGGACATTCTAAAAAGGGAGGGAGAACAGCCAGTTGTCGTGGTGCACATTGGTACCAACGACATAGGTAAAAAAAGGGATGAGGTCCTACGAAACGAATTTAAGGAGCTAGGAGCTAAATTAAAAAGTAGGACCTCAAAAGTAGTAATCTCGGGATTGCTACCAGTGCCACGTGCTAGTCAGAGTAGGAATCGCAGGATAGCGCAGATGAATACGTGGCTTGAGCAGTGGTGCAGCAGGGAGGGATTCAAATTGCTGGGGCATTGGAACCGGTTCTGGGGAGGTGGGACCAGTACAAACCGGACAGTTTGCACCTGGGCAGGACCAGAACCAATGTCCTAGGGGGAGTGTTTGCTAGTGCTGTTGGGGAGGAGTTAAACTAATATGGGAGGGGGATGGGAACCAATGCAGGGAGACAGAGGGAAACAAAAAGGAGACAAAAGCAAAAGACAGAAAGGAGATGAGGAAAAGTGGAGGGCAGAGAAACCCAAGAAAAAGAACAAAAAGGGCCACTGTACAGCAAAATTCTAAAAGGACAAAGTGTGTTAAAAAAACAAGCCTGAAGGCTTTGTGTCTTAATGCAAGGAGTATCCATAATAAGATGGATGAATTAACTGTGCAAATAGATGTTAACAAATATGATGTGATTGGGATTATGGAGACGTGGCTCCAGGATGATCAGGGCTGGGAACTCAACATCCAGGGGTATTCAACATTCAGGAAGGATAGAATAAAAGGAAAAGGAGGTGGGGTAGCATTGCTGGTTAAAGAGGAGATTAATGCAATAGTTAGGAAGGACATTAGCTTGGATGATGTGGAATCTATATGGGTAGAGCTGCAGAACACCAAAGGGCAAAAAACATTAGTGGGCGTTGTGTACAGACCTCCAAACCATAGTAGTGATGTTGGGGAGGGCATCAAACAGGAAATTAGGGGTGCATGCAATAAAGGTGCAGCAGTTATAATGGGTGACTTTAATATGCACATAGATTGGGCTAGCCAAACTGGAAGCAATACGGTGGAGGAGGATTTCCTGGAGTTCATAAGGGATGGTTTTCTAGACCAATATGTCGAGGAACCAACTCGTGGGGAGGCCATCTTCGACAGGGTGTTGTGTAATGAGAGAGGATTAATTAGCAATCTCGTTGTGCGAGACCCCTTGGGGAAGAGTGACCATAATATGGTGGAATTCTGCATTAGGATGGAGAATGAAACAGTCAAATTCAGAGACCATGGACCAGAACTTAAAGAAGGGTAACTTTGAAGGTATGAGGCGTGAATTGGCTAGGATAGATTGGCGAATGATACTTAAGGGGTTGACTGTGGATGGGCAATGGCAGACATTTTAGAGACCGCATGGATGAACTACAACAATTGTACATTCCTGTCTGGCATAAAAATAAAAAGGGAAGGTGGCTCAACCGTGGCTATCAAGGGAAATCAGGGATAGTATTAAAGCCAAGGAATTGGCATACAAATTGGCCAGAAATAGCAGCGAACCCGGGGACTGGGAGAAATTTAGAACTCAGCAAGGAGGACAAAGGGTTTGATTAGGGCAGGGAAAATGGAGTATGAGAAGAAGCTTGCAGGGAACATTAAGACGGATTGCAAAAGTTTCTATAGATATGTAAAGAGAAAAAGGTTAGTAAAGACAAGCATTGATCCCCTGCAGTCAGAATCAGGGGAAGTCATAACGGGGACCAAAGAAATGGCAGACCGATTGAACAAGTACTTTGGTTCGGTATTCACTAAGGAGGACACAAACAACCTTCCGGATATAAAAGGGGTCAGAGGGTCTAGTAAGGAGGAGGAACTGAGGGAAATCCTTATTAGTCGGGAAATTGTGTTGGGGAAATTGATGGGATTGAAGGCCAATAAATCCCCAGGGCCTAATGAACTGCATCCCAGAGTACTTAAGGAGGTGGCCTTGGAAATAGCGGATGCATTGATAGTCATTTTCCAACATTCCATTGACTCTGGATCAGTTCCTATCGAGTGGAGGGTAGCCAATGTAACCCCACTTTTTAAAAAAGGAGGGAGAGAGAAAACAGGGAATTATAGACCGGTCAGCCTGACCTCAGTAGTGGGTAAAATGATGGAATCAATTGTTAAGGATGTCATAGCAGCGCATTTGGAAAGAGGTGACATGATAGGTCCAAGTCAGCATGGATTTGTGAAAGGGAAATCATGCTTGACAAATCTTCTGGAATTTTTTGAGGATGTTTCGAGTAGAGTGGACAAGGGAGAACCAGTTGATGTGGTATATTTGGACTTTCAGAAGGCTTTCGACAAGGTCCCACACAAGAGATTAATGTGCAAAGTTAAAGCACATGGAATTGGGGGTAGTGTGCTGACGTGGATTGAGAACTGGTTGTCAGACAGGAAGCAAAGAGTAGGAGTAAATGGGTACTTTTCAGAATGGCAAGCAGTGACTAGTGGGGTACCGCAAGGTTCTGTGCTGAGGCCCCAGTTGTTTACATTGTACATTAATGATTTAGACGAGGGGATTAAATGTAGTATCTCCAAATTTGCGGATGACACTAAGTTGGGTGGCAGTGTGAGCTGCGAGGAGGATGCTATGAGGCTGCAGAGTGACTTGGATAGGTTAGGTGAGTGGGCAAATGCATGGCAGATGAAGTATAATGTGGATAAATGTGAGGTTATCCACTTTAGTGGTAAAAACAGAGAGACAGACTATTATCTGAATGGTGACAGATTAGGAAAAGGGGAAGTGCAACGAGATCTGGGTGTCATGGTACATCAATCATTGAAGGTTGGCATGCAGGTTCAGCAGGCGGTTAAGAAAGCAAATGACATGTTGGCCTTCTTAGCGAGGGGATTTCAGTACAGGGACAGGGAGGTGTTGCTACAGTTGTACAGGGCCTTGGTGAGGCCACACCTGGAGTATTGTGTACAGTTTTGGTCTCCTAACTTGAGGAAGGACATTCTTGCTATTGAGAGAGTGCAGCGAAGGTTCACCAGACTGATTCCCGGGATGGTGGGACTGACCTATCAAGAAAGACTGGATCGAGTGGGCTTTTATTGACTGGAGTTCAGAAGAATGAGAGGGGGCCTCATAGAAACGTTTAAAATTCTGACGGGTTTAGACAGGTTAGATGCAGGAAGAATGTTCCCAATGTTGGGCAAGTCCAGAACCAGGGGTCACAGTCTAAGGATAAGGGGTAAGCCATTTAGGACCGAGATGAGGAGAAACTTCTTCACCCAGTGGAATTCTCTACCACAGAAAGTTGTTGAGGCCAATTCACTAAATATATTCAAAAGGGAGTTAGATGAAGCCCTTACTACTCGGGGGATCAAGGGGTATGGCGAGAAAGCAGGAATGGGGTACTGAAGTTTCATGTTCAGCCATGAACTCATTGAATGGCGGTGCAGGCTAGAAGGGCCGAATGTCCTACTCCTGCATCTATTTTCTATGTTTCTATGTTTCAACTGCCCCTGCCCAACACCAACATGCAAGTCTCGCATCTTCATGCCACCTTTGGTTCTTCTGCCAATCACCTTAAATCTGTGTCCTCTGGTTCTCGACCCTTCCACCAATGGGAACAGTTTCTCTCTATCCACTCTGTCAAGACCCCAATAAAATTTCCTCTCAACTTTCTCTGCTCTAAGGAGAACGACCCCAGCTTCTCCAGTCTATCCACATGACTGAGGTCCTCATCCCTGGAATCATTCTCATCAATCTTTTCTGCACCCTCTCTTAGCCTTCACATCCTTCCTAAAGTGTGGTGCCAGAATTGCACACAATTGGACTGAATTATTGTTGGGCCTACGCTGCTATTGACACCCTAAAGGGGCGGTAATGGGATTCAAATGATTTCCAGTTGGGTGGCCAGTTTCCGGCACCCCGCCGGGCAATGTGGTGCCGGTTTAGCGGGCGCTGAGCCTGGGAGAGGCTAGGCAGTGTGCAACCTTCTCAGTTTTGACAGTGCGAAGATTTTTCTTTTGAGCGGGACCCGTAGTGGGACCATTTGGGAAAGCGGGCGGTCCGAGCTGTTCCGGCAGTGGTGAGGGAAGGAATGACTGCATGAGGTAAGTGTGATTGTTTTTTGGGGGTTTTATTTTTGCAATTTATCTCTATGTAGATTGAGCAAGGTATTGAGAATGTTTTTGGTGGTTTTTTTGTGGATTGTTTTTCCAGGGAAGCCTCTCTTGGGGCACTCCGAGGCCAGCTCTTTAGCAACGGATTTTCAGTTGCTCAGCTGGCCAAGCACTCTAGGACAGGTGTGGAACGCCTCCCTTAGCGCTCCGCTCCACACTCAGGGCATAGCTGCTGAATTTTGTGGTTGCCGATGCAAACCATTTCCCAGTGTAAAATTTACTGCCCCAACACCATTATCGCCCGAAAAAACCTCCACTGAAAATCCAGCCCAATGATCCTGTTGAGGCCGAATTGCTTTTGTACTCTCTGCCTCTATTAATAAAGCCTAGGACCACGCATCCTCCCATTTCCCAGCCTGTCTCTGTCTTCTTGAAGTCTATCACTATCCTCCTCACTGTTCACTGTACTTTCAAATTTTGAAATTGTGCCCAGTACACCAAAGTCTAAGTCATTAATATACATCAAGAAAAGCAGTGGTCCCAGTACCGACCCTGTTCCATTCCTGCTTTAACCAGAGAATCTCCTGCAATGGCTTCTCTTCCCACTTCCACACCATTATCTCGAGAGCAATGTTCCCTTTCATTTTTTTTCAGGTGCGTGGCCCATTCCATACACCACGATCATGGTTTTCCCATTTAATAGTGGGTGTGCTGGCTGTGCAGGAGCTCCAGAGCACTGCGCAGCTTACTGGGAACATTACTGCGGAGTTCCCCCAAGGATCTAGCCTTGGCCTCCTCCAATTTTGCATCTACATGCTACATCGTGATCTGCCCCAACCTGTGTGAGAACACCACCGCAAGTCGGGGCTATAAATAGAGCCGAAGCGCCAGGCCCTGGAACATCGTGGGCAAAGGTGCGAATGAGGGTACAGGGCCCAGAAGAGCCAAGGGCCCAGGGGCAGCACAGGCCAGCCCACACTGTGATTATGTGTGCGTACTAGGTCCGTGCAGCAGAGCAGGTCTCCAGTCATCCTGGTTAACCCTTGCCACTGGATAAAGGCCTAGCTCTGTCGGGCCCGTGTGGTGGCTGGTGTGCAACGGTCACCCCACGTTAAAAAAATCCACGCACAGGTATCTTCCACCCCTTCAAATGGAGTTCAGGACTGGAACATCGGGTCCTTCATTGAAACATCTGTGAACTCTTGTGGAAGCAAGTCATCCCTGTTCGAGGGGCCGCCGATGATGACATGCTGCTCCTTGGCAACATTATCTGTAAACAAGGGATCAGATTCTATGCCTACGACACCCAGCTCTATCTCTCCACCACCTCTCTTGGCCCCTCCACTGACTCTGCGTTAGAATACATTTCCAACATTCAGTCTTGGATGAGCCGAACGTTGGGAAGACCGAAGCCATTGCCGTTGGCCCCGCCACGATTCTTGGGTTGAAACAGACTGTTAAAAATCTCAAAATCCTATTTGACCCTGAGCTCAGCTTGCAAGCCCACACTCTATCCATGGCATGTACGACCTAAAAGGGAGATGGACACAGATTCAATAGTAATTTTCAAAGGGGAATTGGATAAATACTTTAAAAGGAAACATTTACAGGGCTATAGGAAAAGAGCATGGCGTGGGATTAATTGGATAGCTGTTCCAAAGGCACTGCCCATACACGATGGGCTAAATGGTCTTCTTCTGTGGTGTAAGATTCTATGAACACACAGACCACCTCCATAACATCGCCTGGCTCCCACCCTACCCTGCCTTTGTCCATCTGCTGCTGAAGTCCTCATCCATGCCTTTGTCACTTCCAATGCTTTCCAAGCCAGCCTCCTATCTTCCACCCTTCATAGATTTTAGCTCATCCAAAACTTTGCGGCACAAATCCTATCTTCACATCACCTCCCACTCACCCATCACTCCTGTGCTACTGACCATGGAGGTGGAAGAACATGATTCAGGCCTAGCAGAGGTGGGAGAATGAGATATATCTTCCCATCTGGATCATGTTCTTGCTCTTACCCCCCACCCCTTTAGACCTGGATCATGTTCCTCCCTCCTCCCCACTGTTCTCACCATGCTCCCCCCCCCCACAAAAAGTTCCTGATCTCCCCCCGAGTTCCTGACCCCGCCCCCTGCCACCCCCAAGCTCCTGGCCTTCACTCTCCCTACACTCCCCCACCCCCACTGAGTTCTTGGCCTTCTCCCGCCCCTTCGATCTCCTCTCCGTCCTTCTGGTCTCCCCTCTCCCCCTCCAATCCCCTCTCTAGCCCCCTCTGATCCTCTCTCTCTCCCCCTCAGATCTTCTCTCTCTCTCTCCTCCTCTGGTCCCCCCCTCTCTCTCCCCCTCTGATTCCCCCTCTCTCTCCCCCTCTGATCTCTCTCCCCCTCCAATCCTCCCTCTCCCTCCCCCTCTAATCTTCTCTCTCCTCCTCCGATCCCCTCTCTCTCCTCCGATCCCCCCTCTTTCTCCCCCTCCGATCCCCTCTCTCTCTCCCCCTCTGATCTTCTGTCTCTCCCTCCGATTCCCCTCTCTCTCCCCCTCTGATCCCCCCTCTCTCTCTCCCTCTGATCCCCCCTCTCTCTCCCCCTCTAATCTTCTGTCTCCCCCTCTGATCCCCTTTCACTCTCTCTCCCCCTCTGATCCCCTCTCCTTCCTCCTCCCGCACTCCCCCCACACCCCCACCTCCAGCCACTAACCCAGTCCCCTGACTTTCTCTGCACAGAACTGAGGAAAACGTGGAAGCACAGGCCACAGCCGACCCTCTGCTACTGCACATGTGTGACCAGCGCGAGTGTGCATACGCAGAGAGAGCCAAAAATGCATTGCTAATAATCACTATTATTTCTCACTGTTAATAGCTAATGTAACTCCTCTCTGCCTCATTTCCCTCAGCCTCATACTCTGAACAACATTATCGTCCCCATATTGTTGATAACAACTTCATCAGTCCGAATGTTGGTTTAGAGCTAGAACAATGACCATTACTTTGAAGAACTGACATTTGAATGTGTCTCAATCTCAAAGAGAAAATGCCCCAGAAAGATAAAGAGGGAAGGACACAGCAGAGACACTTGAGGAACTCGGGTGTGGGGTGGGCTTTGGATTGCAGGGAGGGAAGCAGGTTTGCTTGAGGATCTGGGGGGAAGCACTCCCTGCTCTTCTTGTCCCACAAGCAGTGCTGGAAAAGCACTTGCCTGCTGGATCCAGCCATTCTCCTCCCCCCCCTCTTCAGCTGCCAGGTTTCCCGAGCCCTGGGAAACTTAGCCCGCAGCCATTAAATCTAAAGGTCTGTGAAAATTTGAGGCACACCATCTCATTAACATATTTAAATAACTGACCTGGCCCTGAAGAGCAGGTAAGTCGTCCTCCGTTACAACCACAAGTGGGCCTGTTCAGGGTGGCTTGGAGTCAACCTTCAGATTTTTGAAATTTTAGCCTACCCCTCACCACCTCACCCCCCCCATGTCATTCGGGGTTAAACCCCCCCCCCCCCCCCACTCCCCCTCCGATGTATTACTTGTGCACATGAGCAACACCATTGGGTTGATCAACAATAATGGGTAACAATATTTAACTTTTCTTTTAATTTCAACATCAGCAACATGCCAACCTGCGTTTATACAGCACCTGTAACAGAAACACATCCCAAGGAGCTGCATAGAACCATAACCATCTCCCTCCTTTAGGTTCTCCCTTACAACACATTCTCAAGTTAAGATGGTGGGTGAGCAACTGCTGTCAGTCATACAACGATCATGTCCTGTAATAAAGCTGAGGGATTGCCCTTGTTTGTCTCTAGAAAATGCCTCTTCCCTCGTAGCCTGGCTAAGTTCAGGAGCTCAGTGTGTTGCTGCTAATGTGCATCAACATTCACTAACATAGATGCTTTTAATTCCATTTTAACTGGTCTTTTTATTGGCTTTTATATCTTTCCTTCAGTGGATTTTTGTAAATGTTACAGATTTTAGAGTGGCACCATTTGTCACGTGGCAGGAGAAACTCTGTGAATATGACAGCATTGGATATTGTTGGATCTGAAACAAATCTAGAAACACCGAGCAGCATGTTTAAGATTGAAATAACAGCAAGAATATCTGCTAAATTACTTTTACAATCAACAGCTTAGTAACAATTTATTATCATTTCAGAATTCAACATCTGAGATCATCGTTTGAAAATAATTTATGTCACAGTGTGGAGTTGGAAGAGAGGATATTCAGTACTGAGGTTGGTACAGACTTGAAATTTTCAGTTTATATGGCAGGGATTGATTAATAGGTGACGGCCCACTTTTCAGTTCACACACAATCTTTTTGCATTTGTTCTGTTCTCCCGGGGGTCCGTAACCGGATGATTTTTCAGTATTGAAGGAGAGGCTAGTTGAGATGTATTCATTTATAAGACCAGCAGCTGAATTGTAGAGTCTTTTCCTATCTTCTACTTCCTTATGTTCCCATTTCTAGAAGTTCTCAACCATGAAAGAGATTTGGACACATATTCTACACAGTGCAAGCTTAACCTATATTGGGATTTTTGGTATCATTGCAAAAAATTAGAAACACTCCAGTACTTTCTGCCCCTTCTCTGTATGGTCTGTGTCTGAGCAAAAGTCAGCACCCACCAGAAACCATAGTGAATCAACCATGTGAACAGATACCTCTTTATATTGCAATCAAAACCTTCTCAATCTTTCCTTCTGACCACCTCCACCCTTTGAGCTGTACAGTTCTATAATCTCAGACCTTGGAGACAACATTACCATTTCCCACAACTTAGCTTGTTCAAGGCGAAAATTGGACTGCACTTGATCCTCCGGGCAAGTCCACACAATATTATCTGCAAAGATGAGCAATGCAATTCTTTCAGAAATGCTCCCTACAATAACCACTCCAAGACAGCCCGTTCCCACGTTCTCCAGCATATCCATGATGAAGAGCATGAAATAATGTTGGCAAGTAAAATCAGGGAAAACCCAAAGATGTTTTCTAAATACATTAAGAGTAAGAGGATAACTAGAGAAAGAGTGGAGCCTATTAGAGACCATAAAGGAAATCTGTGTGTGGAGGCGGAAGACGCGGGTAGGATTCTTAATCAATTCTTTTCACAAAAGAGAGGGGCGATGCAGACTTTGCAATGAGGGAGGAGGAGTGTGAAATATTAGACAAGGTAAATATAGTGAGAGGTAGCTTTGAAAGTGGATAAATACCCAGGCCTGGATGAAATGCAGTGCTGATGACGTGGAGAGACGGCCGCTCCGACCTGCCCGCACTTCTGCCCGCAACACCTCGCTAATTGAAAAAAAAAAGATTGGGGCAGAGAAGTGCTTTAAAAAATGGTAGGTGTGCCCCATTTCAGGCGGGGCTGAATTTCGGCCCCTCTGTCTCATCGCATTGAAGTCAGCCTTATCTAAATCTGGAATCTTAGTAGCTGTTTCGCATTAAATTAAACTCAAATCATATTATGATATCTATTAGATAAATGTTCACACAGCATTACGCTGCTACCTAACTCTGGCTCCTTACTCATTACCAAATCTGATATGACCTGCCACGTTATTGGTTCTCAGACATAATGTTGCAGAATACTATACCAGACACTCGAGAAATTCACTACCTTTCTACCATCATTTTCCAATCCTCTCTGGCTACCGATGTGGTGCCAGAGGACTGGAGAACTGCTAACGTCGTATCTTTGATTAAAAAGAGAGAAAAGGATAGACCGAGTAATTACAGGCCTGTTAGCCTAACCTCAGTGAAGGGAAACTTATTGGAAAAACTTCTGAAGGACAGGATAAATCTTCTTTTAGAAAGACATGGATTAATCAAGGACAGTCAGCATGGATTTGTTAAGGGAAGGTCGTGTCTGACTAACTTGATTGAATTTTTCGAGGAGGTAACCGGGAGAGTCAATGAGGGTAGCGCATTTGATGTAGTGTATATGGATTTTAGCAAAGCTTTTGATAAGGTACCACATGGCAGACTGGTCACAAAAGTAAAAGCCCATGGGATCCAGGGCAAAGTGGCAAGTTGGATCCAAAAATTGGCTCAGAGGCAGGAAACAAAGGGTAATGGTCGATGGGTGTTTTTGTGACTGGAAGGCTGTTTCCAGTGGGGTTCCGCAGGCCTCAGTGCTGGGTCCCTTGCTTTTTGTGGTACATATCAATGATCTAGACTTGAATATAGGGGGTATGATTAAGATGTTTGCAGATGATACTTACATCGGATAATGAAGAAGAAATCTGTAGACTGCAGGAAGTTATCAATCAACTGCTCAGGTGGGCAGAATAGTGGGAAATGGAATTCAATCCGGAGAAGTGTGAGGTCATGCATTTGGGGAGGGGCTAACAAGGCAAGGGAATTCACATTAAATGGTTGGACACTGAGAAGTGTAGAGGAACAAAGGGACCTTAGAGTGCATATCCACAGATCCCTGAAGGTAGCAGGCCAGGTAGATGAGGTGTTTAGGAAGGCATACGGAATACTTGCTTTTATTAGCCGAGGCATGGAATACAAGAGCAGGGAGGTTATGCTTGAACTGTATAAAACACTAGTTAGGCCACAGCTAGAGTACTGCATGCAGTTCTGGTCACCACATTACAGGAAAGATGCGATTGCGCTAGAGTCATTACAGTGGAGATTTACGAGGATATTGCCAGGACTGGAGAATATTAGTTATGAGGAAAGATTGGATAGGCTGGGTTTGTTTTCTTTGGAATAGAGGAGGCTGAGGGGAGATCTTATTGAGGTGTATAAAATTATGAGGGGCATAGATGTAGTGGATATAGGGCCTATTTCCCTTAGCAGAGGGGTCAACAACCAGGGGGCATAGATTTAAAGTAATTCATAGAAGATTTAGAGGGGATTTGAGAGGAAATTTCTTTACCCAGAGGGTGGGGTTCTGGAACGCACTGCCTGAAAGGGTGTTCGAGGCACAAACCTTAATCATATTTAAAAAATACTTGGATGTGCACTTGAAGTGCTGTAACCTACAGGGCTACGGACCAAGAGCTGGAAAGTGGGATTAGGCTGGATAGCTCTTTGTTAGGCAGCGTGGACACGATGGGCCGAAATGGCCTCCTTCCATGCTGTAAATTTCTATGATTCTATGATATGACCTAGTCTGCTTCAGACTACATGAAAGTTAAAATCCCCATAAAAAACACTCTGCCTTTACTACATGCTTGTCTAATCTCTGCATTTATAAATTCTGCCACTTCACAGCCTCTATCAGGAGATCTATAAATAACTCCCTCTACAATCCTTTTCTATTTCTTAATTCTACCCATAAAGTCTCCACTACCTGCTTTCCTCCCGTTATATCCTCATCATTGAAGTGATTTCATCCTTAATCACTGAGGCTACTCCTCCTCCACCTCTTATATTTGTCCTGTAGACCTTATAAGCGGGTATATTTAGTTCATTCTCCTCGGCACAATCCCAGCCCGGCATGAGGTTGAAAAGGCCATCCGACAACTGAAAAACAACAAGGTCTCCGAAGCAGATGGAATCCCTGCCAAAGTATTAAAGCATGGCGGAGAAGTACTCTTGGCACGAATACATGACCTCAGCTCTCTGACCTGGAAAGGAGGAGGGTATAGCAGGGGATCTCAGAGACGTCGTAATCATGATCATCTTCAAGAAAGGTGACCAGTCCGACTGCGGTAATTGCAGAGGAGTTTCCCCGCTGTCTGCCGCAGGGAAAATCATCGCAAGAATCCTCCTCAATCGTCTCCTCCCAGTGGCTGAAGAATTCCTCCCAGAGTCGCAATGCGGATTACACCCACTAAGGGGCACAACGGACAGGATCTTCACCACACAACAAATCCAAGAAAAATGTAGAGAGCTGCATCAACCTCTCCACATGGCTTTCTTTGACCTCACAAAAGTCTTCAACTCTGTCAACCATGAGGGATTATGGAATGTCCGTCTGCATCACGATGACATGCCAGCCATGGTTCTTACCAACAGATCCACCACAGACCCAATACAAGTGCTGACCGGGGTCAAGCAAGGCTGTGTCATCGCACCAACACACTTCTCAATCTTCCTCGCTGCAATGCTTCATCTCACCCTTAACAAGCTCCCCGCTGGAGTGGAGTTAACCTACAGGACAAATGAGAAACTGTTCAACCTTCAATGCTTCCAGTCCAGATCCAAGGTTGTTGAATTACAGTATGCAGACGAAGCTTGCGTTTGTGCACATTCGGAGTCCGAACTGCAAACCATCGTTGACACCTTCACTGAAGCATGCGAGAGTCTGGGCCTTACATTAAACATCAGTAAGACAAAGGTTCTCTACCAACCTGCCCCCGCCACACAGTACTGCTCCCCATTTATCAAGATCCAGGATCAGACCTTGGACAATGTGGACCACTTCCCATACCTTGGTAGACTACTATCAGCAAGGACAGACATCGATGATGAAGTCCAAAACCGCTTTCAGTGTGTCAGTGCAGCCTTCGGTCGCCTGAGGAAGAGAGTGTTTGAAGACCAGGATCTCAAACCCAGCACCAAACTCATAGTCTACAGAGCAGTAGTGATACCTGCCCTCCTATATGCTTCAGAGACATGGACTATGTACAGTAGGCACCTCAAAGCACTGGAGAAGTACCACCAACGCTGCCTCCGCAAAATTCTGCAAATTCATTGGCGCACCAAAGTCAGCATCCTCTCTCAGGCCAACATCCCCAGCATGGAGGCATTGATATGCTCGATCAGCTCCGATAGACGGGCCACATTGTCCACATGCCTGATACAAGACTCCCGAAACGAGTACTCTACTCCGAGCTACGTCACGGCAGATGAGCCCTAGGAGGGCAGAGAAAACACTTTAAGGACAACCTCAAAGCCTCCTTGAAAAAAATGTAACATCCCCACCAACCCTTGGGAACTCAAGAATGAGAGACTGTCTATCCTGTGTGGTTCCCTGTCGATGTCCTTCCGTCTTAAAGTCTTGTTGTCACAAAGCCCTCCCCCCAACTGTAGTTTCAGTTGCTGGTCTTGTGAATGGCCGACATTCACACATCATCAACCGATAATTCAACCAGCGGAGATATGCAGAGTCTGCGAGATTGAAGATGACTCCTCATCTTTGTTTCCTCTTACTGTCGATGGGTGTGTCTGGTCGTCGGCTCGCAGATAAACGTTTTTCTGATTCAGGCCATGAAGTTAATCTGACCCCATTGTTTGAGTGAAGCCTAGAGCTCATTTCTCCCATCGGAATCATCGAGGCTTGACCAAGATTCAGGCCACATATTTCCATGAATGCTCCTTTTCATAGTCAATCAGAAAAGCTTTAAAACATCCCAATGTCCAGTATCAATGTCCTTCATCGATTCAAAACTGTAGTTGGCTGTCGCCTTTTCCTGTGCTTCAAGTTTTAGTCTCCAGATCCTAGGATCTTCCTGTGCTCTGAGCCAAATATCTTTGCGAACCTTGCATTCCCCCCTTTTTAATGTCTCTTCTTAAAACTAGAGACATTACTTCAGACCACTTCTCCTTCTTCTTTACCTTTGGGTGCATTGCCAGTCTCAAATCTTTACATTACATACATCTGACTTCATATATTCTCACCCTCCCGCTTCAATAATCCTTTAAGGTTCCCCTTCCTTTTTAATTTACATGACAAGATTAACAGATACAACACAATAATCAACTGTACAATCACTAACATATGTGATGCAATTCAAATCCAAGAAGGGATCGCAATGCTGAGTCCCACATCCCACCATGGAGGGGTAATCATTTCTTCGATTTCCTCCCTTGTTTTCTCATTTCTCTGGTGCAGCATGTTTGTGGGACAGCTCTATGTCCTTTAATAGTTTACTCAAATGTTCGGGTAACAGCGGGATATCGTACCCAAAATGCAGTATGTACTCCTGGAGGTTTGGTAAAATACCGTTAACTGTAATGCTGACATGTTTGTGGGCTGAGATAGAAATTATCCTTTCTTGTGCTACTAGTGTCTCTACCTGGGGTTTGAAGCAAAAAAGTGAAATCTTTAACTGGCACCAGGTGTCATTGTGCACTCTATACCGACTTTCCTTGGTGGTGACACAGTAAGTTCCATTACCCTTGTACGCAACCTAGGACGGGGCATGGTTGTGAGCCGTCACTTTCATGATACATCTTATAGGCTGCCCGGCCGCGATACTCAAACCCACATACCAGCCGATCGAAAGGATTCAAATGATAGGGGCACAATACCCCGTGTACCTCCTCTCTGACATCCCTGCAGTCTAGTACCGGTTATCGAGTCTCCCAACTTCACCACATACTGAGGGATTGTATGATGTTTCACATGTACCCCGTTCCGAATTACCCCAATGTTTTCCACCGGTAAGGGTCGTTGCGACTGATCCATCACCAGCATCCTAATAACTATCCCCATTATAGATTGCTTGCTCTGACCACAGGTGACCGAGACTGGGTACGCTTCAGAGGCTGACCGCAGCTGGTACGGATTTAGGGGGTTGTCATAAACACTTAACGCATCATCATCAACAGTCCCTCGAAATCGAGGAAAAACTTGCTTACACTCTAAAAGTGAGTTCTTAGGTGATTGAACAGTCAAATACTGGAATTACAGTCTCTGTCACAGGTGGGACAGACAGTGGTTGAAGGAAAGGGTGGGTGGGGTGTCTGGTTTGCCACACGCTCCTTCCGCTGCCTGCGCTTGCTTTCTGCATGCTCTCGGTGATGAGACTCAACGTGCTCAGCGCCCTCTCAGATGCTCTTCCTCCACTTAGGGCGGACTCCCAGGTGTCGATGCGGATGTTGCATTTTATCAAGGAGGCTTTGAGGGTCTCCTTGTAACGTTTCCTCTGCCCACCTGGTGTTCGCTTGCCGTGTAGGAGTTCTGAATAGAACGCTTGCTTTGGGAGTCTCGTGGCTGGCATACAGACGATGTTGCCCGCCCAACGGAGCTGGTCGAGTGGTCAGTGCTTCGACGTTGCGGATGTTGGCCTGATCGAGGACGCTAATGTTGGTGCTTCTGTCCTCCCAAGGGATTTGCAGGATCTTGCAGAGACATCGTTGGTGGTATTTCTCTAGCGATTTGAGGTGTCTACTGTATATGGTCCACGTCTCTGAGCCATACAGGAGGGCGGGTATCACTACAGCCCTGTAGACCATGAGCTTGGTGCCAGATTTGAGGGCTTGATCTTCGAACACTCTCTTCCTCAGGCGGCTGAGGCGGACTGGAGGCGGTGTTGAACCTCGTTGTCGATGTCTGCCCTTGCTGATAATAGGCTCCCGAGGTATGGAAAGTGGTCCACGTTGTCCTGGGCTGCGCCATGGATCTTGATGACTGGGGGGGGGGCAGTGCTGTGTGGTGGGGTCAGATTGGTGGAGGACCTTTGTCTTACAGATGTTTAGTGTAAGGCCAATGTTTTCGTACGCCTCGTGAAGATGTTGACTATGGCTTGGAGTTCAGTCTCTGAATGTGTGCAGACGCAAGCGTACTGTAGCTCGACGACAGAGGTTGGGATGGTCTTGGATCTGGCCTGGAGATGATGAAGGTTGAACAGATTCCCACTGGTTCTGTAGTTTAGTTCCACTCCAGTGTGGAGCTTGTTAGCGTGACGTGAAGCATGGTGAGTGGGAATAAACGGGTCCTTTTCAGAATGGGAGGCAGTGACTAGTGGGGTACCGCAAGGTTCAGTGCTAGGACCCCAGCTATTTACAATATATATTAATGATTTGGATGAAAGAATTGAATGTAATATCTCCAAGTTTACAGATGACACGAAGCTGGGTGGCAGTGTAAGCTGTGAGGAGGATGCAAAGAGGCTGCAGGGTGACTTGGACAGGTTAGGTGAGTGGGCAACTGCATGGCAGATGCAGTATAATGTGGATAAGTGTGAGGTGATTCCAGGGATGGCAGGACTGACATATGAAGAAATACTGGAACGACTAGGCTTATATTCACTGGAATTTAGAAGAATGAGAGAGGATCTCATAGAAGCATATAAAATTCTGATGGGATTGGACAGGTTAGATGCAGGAAGAATGTTCCCGATGTTCGGTCACAGTTTAAGGATGAGGAGTAAGCCATCTAGGACCGAGATGAGGAGAAACCTTTTCACCCAGAGAATTGTGAACCTGTGGAATTCTCTACCACAGAAAGTATTGAGTCCAGTTCGTTGGATATATTCAAAAGGGAGTTAGATGTGGCCCTTACGGCTAAAGGGATCAGGAGGTATGGAGAGAAAACAGGGGAGGGGACTGAGATTGCATGATCAGCCATGATCATATTGAATGGTGGTGCAGGCTTGAAGGGCCGAATGGCCTGCTCCTGCACCTATTTTCTATGTTTCTATGGCAGCGAGGAAAATCAAGACCAGGATTGGGGCGATGACGCAGCCCTGCTTGACCCCGGTCCGGACATGGATTGGGTCTGTGTGGAACCATTGGTCAGGATCATGGCTTGCATGTCATTGTGGAGGATGGCGACAAAAGTTTAGGGGCAGCTGAAACGGAGGATGTCCCTCGCAGTTCACAGTGTCAAAGGCCTTTGTAAGGTCAAAGGATCAAAGGAAGCCATGTACAAGGGTTGGTGCTGTTTCCTGCATTTCTCTTGCAGTTGTCGCGCCATAAAGATCATGTCCATTGTACCCCGTAGTGGACGAAATCCGCACTGTGACTCCGGGAGTAGCTCCTCAGTCACAGGGAGAAGACGGTTGAGAAGGATTTTAGCGAGGACTTTCCCAGTGGCTGATAACAGGGAGATTCCTCTCTGGTTGCTGCAGTCAGACTTGTACCCTTTTTTAAACAGTCTCAGAAGACATTGCAATTTGGAAACCATCTGCAATGCTGTGACATTGGGCTAGTTATGGTACAACAGTTTGATGTTCACAGTACCTACAAGTCAGATTTAATGGTTGAAAGCTACAAGTATGGTCACGATCACTGCATCTCTGAGATCTCCCGGCATGCTCTCCTCCTTCCAGATGAGGGAGATGAGGTAATGCATTCATGCCAATAGTGTCTCTCCGTCATACTTTAGTGTCTCAGAGGTCGTTTTCAGAATGGCAGGCAGTGACTAGTGGGGTGCTGCAGGGCTCAGTGCTGGGACCTCAGCTATTTACAATATACATTAATAATTTTGATGAAGGAATTGAATGTAATATCTCCAAGTTTGCAGATGACACTAAGCTGGTGTGAGCTGTGAGGAGGACGCTAAAAGGCTGCAGGGTGACTTGGACAGGTTAGATGAATCGACAAATGCATGGCAGATGCAGTATAATGTGGATAAATGTGAGGTTATCCATTTTGGGGGCAAAAACACGAAGGCAGAATATTATCTGAATGGCGGCAGACTAGGAAAAGGGGAGGTGTAACGAGACCTGGGTGTCATGGTACATCTGTCATTGAAAGTTGTCATGCAGGTACAGCAGGAGGTGAAGAAGGCAAATGGTATGTTAGCCTTCATAGCTAGGGGATTTGAGTGTAGGAGCAGTGAGGTCTTACTGCAGTTGTACAGGGCCTTAGTGAGGCCTCACCTGGAATATTGTGTTCAGTTTTGGTCTCCTAATCTGAGCAAGAACGTTCTTGCTATTGAGGGAGTGCAGCGAAGGTTCACCAAACTGATTCCCGGGATGGCAGGACTGACATATGAGGAGAGACTGGATTGATTGGGCCTGTATTCACTGGAGTTTAGAAGGATGAGAGGGGATCTCATAGAAACATATACAATTCTGACAGGACTGGACAGGTTAGATGCAGGAAGAATGTTCCCGATGTTGGGGAAGTCCAGAACCAGGGGACACAGTCTAAGGATAAGGGGTAGGCCATTTAGGACCGAGATGAGGAGAAACTCCTTCACTCAGAGAGTTGTTAACCTGTGGGATTCCCGACTGCAAAGAGTTGTTGATGCCAGTTCATTGGATATATTTAATAGGTATGGCCCTTATAGCTAAAGGGATCAAAGTGTATGGAGAGAGCAGGAAAGGGGTACTGAGGTGAATGATCAGCCATGATCTTATTGAATGGTGGTGCAGGCTCAAAGGGCCGAATGGCCTACTCCTGCACCTATTTTCTATGTTCCTATGTTTCTCCACCCACCATCTATTCTGTAGGTTGCGGTTTTTTGTTGGACCTCGGCCTTAAGCCGTCTGTAATGTTGCTTTGCTGCTCCCGAGTTGGGTTATTGTTTTAGGTTCAGAAATGCCCTGCGCTTGCGATTTATTAGCTCTTGGACCTCCTGGTCATTCTCATCAAACCTGGCGTTTCCTGGTTGAGTGACCGAGCGTCTCTTCGCAGGCACTGGTTATGGAGGCCTGGAGGGCAGACCGAGCGCTGTGGGCATTCTGTGTCTTGGGGTCATCAAGGCACACCAGGTTAGCTGTGAGGCGCTGGCTGTAAAGGGCTCTCTTAGCTGGGTCTTTGAGAGCCCCGGCATTGATAGAAACATAGAAAATAGGTGCAGGAGTAGGCCATTTGGCCTTTCGAGCTTGCATCACCAGTCAATAAGTTCATGGCTGATCATGCAACTTCATGATTAGTGAAGACGGAACCAAAGTATTTGTTCAATTGATCTGCCATTTCTTTGTTCCCATTATGACTTCACTTGATTCTGACTGCAAGGGACCTACATTTGTCTTCACTAATCTTTTTCTCTTCACCTATCTACAGAAGCTTTTGCAATCAGTTTTTATGTTACCTGCAAGCTTCCTCTCATACTCTATTTTCCCCCTCCTAATTAAACCCTTCGTCCTCCTCTGCTGAATTCTAAATTTTTCCCAGTCCTCAGGTTTGCTGCTTTTTCTGCCCAATTTATATGCCTCTTCCTTGGATTTAACACTATCCCTAATTTCCCTTGTTAGCCACGGTTGAGCCACCTTCCCCATTTTATTTTTACACCAGACAGGGATGTACAATTGTTGAAGTTCATCCATGTGACCTTTAAATGTCTGCCATTGCCTATCCACCGTCAACCCTTTAAGTATCCTTCGCCAGTCTATCCTACCCAATTCACGTCTCATACCATCGAAGTTACCTTTCTTCAAGTTCAGGACCCTCGTCTCTGAATTAATTGTGTCACTCTCCATCTTAATGAGGAATTCTACCATATTATGGTCACTCTTCCCCAAGGGGCCTCGCACCACAAGATTGTACTATTACTGCTGTTCCAGGTTTAACTACCATGCGCTTTCCCGAGGTTAATTCCCCTGGTTCACAATATTCAGGGAACATTTTGTTACCCACTCATCTTGTGGCTTCAAGATAAACGCTCCTGACACTCGGATGCCGCCCCCTGGGGGCTGCTTTAAATAGTTGTTGTACCCTCCGGTGTGGATATATGCTTCTGGGCCCTCTAGGAGCAGCCTTGTAGCTTGTCCTTGTAGAATCATAAGGGTGGTGGTGATCACGTTTAAATACATTCTCTTGATAAAACACATCCTGGATATTCCAGGTTTTTAGTTAGATTTTTACCATTTCTACTTCTACCGGATCATTTGCACCGTTTCTCCGGGTATGTGACCTTTCCCAGATCCATTTCATTATGGCACGTACCCCTAGTATTGAAAATATTAATCCTAGTCACCCGAAAAGTCCATCTGTCAATCCATCCCTCCACTCCTTATACTCTAAGGCATATTTTAAGGAGTAGATTACCAGGAATATCTTAGCTGCCGCCATCAGCCATACCCTTATATTCTTTCAGCTGGGACCAATGTTTCCATCGGCCCCCACCTTTCATATTTATACATGTACATGTGTCACCACTGATTAATACCATATGGTCCGCTCCATTGTGGGACGAATCCAGGTTTTCCTGGCAATTCTCTTACTTCCTGCTGCATCTCTTTCAGCTACTTACTCAATTCTATCCCATACTTCCTGATTCTATCCTGTAACTATCCCCTCAGGTAACTTCATTGCTCGTCTAGTCATTAGCTCATAGAGGGTTAACCCTGTCATTCAATTTGGTGTAGCGGGTACCCTCATTAGTATCGTGGGTAGTAATTCTGGCCAGGATTGTGCGACTTCCTGTATTCAAAAACAAGTGATAGTTTATAAACTATCTTAACATACAAGTGCTCGTAATTCAAGTTCTCGCAAATCATTTCCAAGGCTACTTACATATCTTGTCTCATCTCCCCCAAACGGCATTTCTGTCTCTCGTCAGAGAAAATGGCATTTTTAGCTTGTTTCCAAACTTTTTAGTATTTTTTTTAACTTTTTAATATTTTTTCTTTTAAAAAGGTTTCCAAATGCAAGATTTTCCAATACAACCAAAATGTTTATCAAGGAACTATCTCAAAATCCCAATTCAAATACTGTACTGCCAATCTTTTTATTTAAATCTCTTTTACTGAATTAGGAGCTTACACGTCATTTAAAATAAGATTCTACATAAAGGAAAACGAGAGCAGAGCTTCCCGCAGTCCATAGCCTTGAGAAACCCACACAGGCTTTTTTTTTTAAAAAAAGGGCATTTAGTATCTTTCAACCCAATGTAATCAATTTTTAACTTTTCTTTTGACGAGTAAGTGAGCATGTCAGAATTTTTTAAAAACAAGACCACACATTGTAGAGGGGAAAAATTAATCAGAGGGAACTTAATTAAGTAAAGTTAAAATTATAAGCAAGGCTGAAAATAAAAACAGAAAAGAAACGTACTGCTGAGTACAAGAACATTGCTGAACTAGAGACTTAGCAAGGGTCGTGGCTGAGGTCAAAAGAACTCTCAAGAAGATAAAGCAGCTTATTGCAGAAATATCAGACAGTTGGGCTAGGTTGGAGACATTAGTCAACGAAAAATAAACTACAAGGCTAAGATATGTGGAGTGGTAGGAGATAACGGGAAACAAAGGACAATTAAGATATCCCAGCTGGTCAAGGGCAGATAGGCCGGGGGGAGGGGAGACAGAGTACACAGACATAAACTAATCAGATAAAGGGCGCACAGGGGGATGCAATGAAACTTTCTGTCATTATAATTGTATTAACCAATGTAATCGTAGTGGGTAGGTGAAGACTTGTGACGTGTCAGGGAAACAACCAATGGAAAACTTCCGCGTGAAACTTCATGATTTTGAATGTATTTTGACTGTATAAAGACAGCAGCCTGACGATTGTTCAGTGAGAGCTTTGGGGGTGTATCCAGTTGCGGGACTGGTGCGAGCCGTTTCTCCCTTGATCGATCGAGCGAAGTAAACAACTCTACTCCATATACAGACTTGTGTCGAGTGTTATATTTAAATACTCCACAACAATCAGGATCATCCACAAGCTCAACCGCAGCCTCCACCTCATCTCGCATCCTCGACTCGATTCGCTTCTATAACAACAAATTCACAGAATAGCAGTGGTCTCCCCTTCACAGGTCCCACTTAAATGACACACATATTTACACTACACCTTTTGATACGCTTCACGTTCTGATCACTGCTTCCCTTTCCCCTTGTCCTGATGCTTGGGCTTCTTGAGGTTCAGGGGTGGAGTAGGAGGAGGTGTCCAAAGCACCCTGGGTCTTGGCCCCCGACCACTCCATCTCATCGCCTCGTCCCCTGAGTTTTCCTCATCCTCATCGTCCCACAGCATGGGCGGAAAGCATATATTGATCACGCTCATCACAGTTCCTTGGGCCTTGACCCGCTTTTTACTTCTCTCTCCGGGGTTATACAGCTTGCATTGGTTTATATGAAACCATTTTACTCGCTTCGGCAGCTGGATCGCATAGACCATAGGACTCGCCTTATTTACGATGGTATATAGTCCTTTATATAATGGCTCAAATGCTCCTACTCTGGCATCATTCCTGACCATTACCTGATCCCCTACCTTCCATTCCTGTGTAAGCTGGGGTTCCAACAGCATTTTATTCTGTTGGTGCTGCCTTCCCATATTGTTAGCTGCCTCACAATGCAGCCCCCTCAGAGTATTGTATAGATCTCTGACAAACTTGTCCCGTGTGACCTCTTTAACCTGTGTTTCAGTCAGGACTGGTGCCAACATGAGTCGGGGTCCTCATCGACCTCCCTGTCATCAGCTCATGCGGGGAGTGTCCCGTACTTAGAGAGACTGGCTCTGATATTCATCAGTACTCGGGGTTGGACCTCATCCCAGTTCTTCGGGATCTCACCTATCTCACTCCTAAGCCTCTCTTTTAGGGTCCGGTTCGTACTCTCTACTGGATCCGGTGATTGGTATTCCCTGTATTACGAGCAGTTTCAGGGTGGCTTGCATTACGAGTTCAGTGAAATGACTTCCCTGATCTGACTCTACTATCAGGGGCAGTCCCCACTGAGAAAATACTTTCCTCACCAGAATCTTTGCTGTGTTTGCTGCTGTCACCGCCCTACAAGGAAAAGCTTCGACCCATTTCGAAAAGAGATCCACTAATACCAGACAATATTTATTGCCCCTCCTTGTGGTGGGCAGTGGCCCAATGAAATCTGCCTGTATAGACTGCCATGGTCCCTCTACCCTCCTTGTGTACCCTAGCAGAGCCTTCCTCCGGTGGGGGTCTGGATTATTGGCTGCACACACGAAACAGTTCTCATAATAATCCCTTAATCTTCCCTGAGCTGGGGCCACCATCCCACCACCTCCACTTTATTCCAAGTCGTTTCTGGCCCTGGATATCCAGCCCCCGGACCCCCAATGAGTGAGCTGCAAACATTCTTCCCTGCACTGCACAGGCACGACCCATCAATTCCCCTGGAATAACATTCCCTGTTTCACTGCTATATCTGCAGCTCCGAAAGGTCCCGCTACAGGCTTCCTTCCAACCTTATCCCCAATCACCATTTTAAGATCTGCATCTTGTAGCTGAACCTGTTTTAAATCGGGCTGCATTTATACCTCCTTGGTACAATTTTCCCTTTACAGCCATGATCTGTCCAGATCGGTACTGGTCTCAAGGTATCCCTTCCCCTGCCCCCGCTTTGGCCAGTATATCAGCCTTCTGATTCCCTTCTCACTTGGGCTCTGTCTTGAAATGTGCTTTAACCTTTTGGATGTAGTAATCCTGCTGGTTACTACCCGTGATGTCTAGATTGACTTAACAAAGGGGCCGTCACCAACGGCTTCCCATCTGATGACTTGAACCCTCACCTAGCCCATGTCGCTAAATACTCCGTGCAAGTGAACATAGAGTCCAAACATATCATGTAGGAGGTTGGGAATTCACTGGGGTGTGTGACCACGTACGTTACAGCCGCCAGCTCGGCCTGCTGTGCACTCAAAGTGTTGGGGAGTTTTATGGCCTTTTCTATCCCTGCCTCTGGATCATAAATCCCGTAACCTGTCTTTCTTTCTCCATTCATCACTGAACTAGACCCATCCATGTAAATGTCTCCACCTGTCGTGTGTTCCCCAGCCCGGAATCCCACATCTACATCCCACACTCCTTCTACTGAACACATGTGAGCCGTCCCTGGATAAACCAGATTGGGGGCGAGCTTGGGTTCCCCGAGCCTCTCCACCTTTAGGTCTAGCTGAGAAAGCGTCAACGTCCATCGAGCAATCCTGTTACTGCTCACTGTCCCATCCTTCATTCTACCGTCTAGAGGTGTGACAGGTCAGTAGGGTCACTGTAGCTAACCCTGTGAACAACCGAAAATGTTTGACTGCCCAAAAGGTCGCTAAAAGATGCCGCTCACAATTAGAAAAGCTCTTTTCTACCTCTGTGGGAACTCGGGAGGCATAGGCCACCGGTCTCAACCTGCCATGTCGCTCCTGGAGTTACACTGCACTCAAACTGTCCCCAGTAGCCGCTACCTCCAGGCAAAAGTCCTGGTCCCCATTTATTGCTCCCAACGCTGGTGCCGTCTGTAAGTCCTCTTTTAACTGAAAGTTTCCTGACAACTCTCATTTCATTCCCATTCTACTCCCTTCCTAAGAAGCCTCAGCAAAGGAGCTGCCATGGCTGCATATCCCTCAATAAATTCCCTGCAGTAACCCGTTATTCCCAGGAAAGACCTTACCCCAGACACGTCCTTTGGAACGGGTAGTTCCTGGACTGCCTTTTTTTTTAGCTCCATCTATGGCTCTCGCTCCTGCTCTAATGGTCAATCCTAAAACCTGCACCGCTCCTTGTCCAACTTGGGCGTTCTTCGGATTCATTTTGAAACCTGCTTCTTTTAACAAACCCAATAGTTCACTCATTAATGGCCTGTGATCCTCTGTACTTTCGGAGAATAATAACAGGTCGTCCACATATTAGACCAACCGATTCAGCTGACTAAAACCTTTTAATGCCTCGGCCATGCTTTGATGGAAAATTGAAGGACAGTTGTGAAACCCTTGTGAAAGACACATCCACGTGTACTGCTGTCCTTTAAAGGTAAAGGCGAATTTATACTGGTCCCCCTGCCTCATGGGAATGGACCAAAACCCGTTTGAAATATCCAGCACTGTAAAGATTGTTGCGGCGCAGGGATACTCCCGATCAGATCTGCCACTGTTGCTACCATGGGCGCACAGGCAGCAATATTTTTATTCAGGACTCGGTAATCTACCGTGGCCTACCATGGGTAGCTATCGTTCTTAATACACCTTGTTCCACCAGGAAATTTATAGCAGTTTCCAAATCCTTTTCTGCTTCCCAGGGAAAATGATATTGTTTCTGGGGCTGTAACATTGGGTCCCCATCTACCTATATCTCCGCCTCCATCACCCTCCCGCAATCATGTTTGTGCGTGACAAACGCGTCTATATTCTCTCAATGCACTTGATACCTGGCCTGGACGTTATCGACTAATCGTTCCAAGTCATAGCTCCCTTTTGGCTTCATCGTGCAGGTGCTGCCTTTATCTTTACTGTCCCTGGTAATCACTACAATCTCACCTATCCTATCTGCATCAACTGCCCCACCATAGACTGTTGTTTTTCATATCCACCATGGCGTAGTGTGCCAACATGTAGTCAGCCCCGAGAACTCCAGAACCAGCTTGTTCCCACTTCATCAAAATGCATTCCCACTTAGTTACATTGGACCCTAATTCTATAGTTAAGGGTTTCAACATTGTCCCAGCCTGCTCATTACCCGTAAAGCCTGCCAGTGTAAATGGGACCCTGCTCGACCACGGGGAAGTGGTCGGATTCGGTGAATGGACCACAGTGCTAGAGGCTCCTGTATCTACTAAATACCTTCCCCTAACAGTCTCCACTTTCACATCTACACATAGTCTGCCCCACTCATCATAGATGAGCGGTCACAGGTACTCTGGCTGGGCCCAGAGTCACAGTGGGGGGGAGGTGCAGATGCTCCAGGTCCTCTGTCACCCACAGCAACGTCCTTGCCCAGAACCTGGTGTAATGTGGCCACTAGGAATATTACTGGGTCGTCTTCTACCTTCCCTTGGTTCGTCTCTACCTTGGGACCCTCGTACCCTGATTTCCTCCCTTTCAGGAGTTTACGCTCCCTACTCCAGTGCCCCAACTTCCCACAGTTAAAAACAAGCATGGGATCTACCCGCAATACTTCCCTCCTGTCTCCATTCCCTTTTACTCCTCATATTCCCTTTCACTTCGTGCACCTACCCCCTGTGTTTCTCCTCTTCCCCTTGTCCTGACTTGAAAGCTAGAGTCAGCTTTCTCAACAGACCCACCTCCGTATTGTGGAGGTCCTCTGGGTCAAACCGTGACTCAGTCCATACCCTGATTCGCGACAAACTGTTGGACACTATGGCTCTCATTTCTAGGAGTTAAATCTGGACATACTGGATTCCCTCCAGTGGCCCTCAAGTAAATTGGCCATAGGCCTGTCTGTAAACATATCTGGCCACTCGCCTACTTGTTGTTTAGTCTACTTGCTGCCACAATGGACTACCTTGGCTGTGTCCTAAAGCTTTTAAGCATGCATGGTTCCTCCCCCTAACTTAGTGGCTGCCGACAAACTCTGATATAGCTTCCCATCCAGCGAGAGCAGTGTCAACTTCCTCATTTCCTCCTCGCAGTTATTAATGCCCCCTATCTGCTCCAGGTTGGCAAAATGAACAGAGGCATCCCTTCCCTGCTTCAGTTTAACCCCACCCATCAGCATTTCCTGCAGCTGAAGCGGTGTAAATGGGAGCACATAATCGCTCTGCAACGGCACCGGATCACCGCCTTGTGGGGATGGACCGATCATCTGCTGTCACAGGGGACACATCGGTCTCAGGAGTCCCGGTGCCTTGGGAGCCAGCCGTTGCTCGCTATACTGGGGCCCATCGTCTGATTCCTTCCCCTCTAGATCCCAGTCTTCCCCACCTTCTCCAGTTGCCTTGAGACAAACCATCGTTTAGTTCTGAGGTTAACTGACGGATCCTTTCCTTACAAGGCTCGTGATCTGCCCCCTCAGTACCCTGATTCTGAGCTACTTTGTATGCTAGTTTTATATTCCTTAATTGTTGCTATGCTTCTTCAGCTCTTTCTAGATTTCTTTCACTTTGTTCGCAGCAAGACTGCTGCTGCCTCTTGCACTCGGTCACCTGACGCTGCAAGTTTTCTAGATTGTTCCGCGCCATTTCCTCCGTCACTTTTTGCTCCTGCCTTTTCTCACTTAAATCTTTTGTCAGCAGCTCTACTCCGACGGCCTTATCACTTATTTTGCTTTCCAGTTCCCTTTTCTCGGCCTCCAGCTGTCTCACCTTTTCTCTGAGAAGCTGTGTTTGTTTTTGTAGGCACATTAGCCAAATCGCCTTCTCTCTCAACCTTTTAAGATTACTACTAACCGTCCACTCTGCTGCTTTTTCCTGAGGGTCCTCAGAGTGTAACATTTCTCATGCCCATGGCTCAGAAATGTTTTAACTTATTACAGATGTACGAAGCTATCTTAACATCCATAGACTTCCTACGACTAACACTAGCTGTCCATCCTGCCGCTTTTCCTTGCGGGAAACCCATTTCCTTTGCTCCAGCTTGGGAATATTTACCTACCACCTTAGGCTCCCTGAGACCACCTCGGCCTCCCTGAAACATAGAAACATAGAAAATAGGAGCAGCAGTAGTAGGCCATTCGGCCCTTCAAGTTTGCACCACCATTCAGTATGATCATGGCTGATCCTCTATCTCAACACCATATTCCCACTTTTACCCCATACCCCTTGATATCTTTTGTTTCTAGAAATCTATCTCCTTCTTAAATATATTCAGTGACTTGGCCTCCACAGCCTCCTGTGGTAGAGAATTCCACAGGTTCACCACCGTCTGAGTGAAAAGATTTCTCCTCATCTCGATCCTAAATTTCCTACCCCGTATCCTGAGACTATGACCCCTTCTTCTAGACTTCCCAGCCTGGGGGAAACATCCTCCCTGCATCCAGTCTATCCAACCCCGTCAGAATTTTATACGTTTCAATGAGATCCCCTCTTATTTTTCTAAACTCTAGTGAATACAGGCCTAGTCGACCCAATCTCTCCTCATACGACAGTCCTGCCATCCCAGGAATCAGTCTGGTGAACCTTCGCTGCACTCCCTCCATGGCAAGTATATCCATTCTTAGGTAAGGAGACCAAAACTGCACACAATACTCCAGGTGTGGTCTCACCAAGGCCCTGTATAACTGTAGTGAGACACCCTTGCTCCAGTACTCAAACCCTCTTGCAATGAAGGCCAACATACCATTTGCCTTCCTAACTGCTTGCTGCACCTGCATGTTTGCTTTCAATGACTGGTGTACAAGGACACCCAGGTCCCTCTGTACATTGACACTTCCCAAGCTATCACCATTTAAATAATACTTTGTCCTTATGTTTTTCCTGCCAAAGTGGATAACTTCACAATTATCCATGTTATACTGCATCTGCCATGTGTTTGCCCAATCACTCAACCTATCTAAATCGCCTTGCAGCGTCTTTGCATCCTCCTCACAACTCACAATCCCACCTAGTTTTGTGTCATCAGCAAACTTGGAAATATTACATTTGGTTCCCTCATCCAAATCATTTATATATATTGTGAATAGCTGGGTTCCAGCACTGATCCCTGTGGTAAATAGAAACATAGAAACATAGAAAATAGGTGCAGGAGCAGGCCATTCAGCCCTTCTAGCCTGCACCACCATTCAATGAGTTCATGGCTGAACATGAAACTTCAGTACCCCCTTCCTGCTTTCTCGCCATAACCCTTGATCCCCCGAGTAGTAAGGACTTCATCTAACTCCCTTTTGAATATATTTAGTGAATTGGCCTCAACTACTTTCTGTGGTAGAGAATTCCACAGGTTCACCACTCGCTGGGTGAAGAAGTTTCTCCTCATCTCGGTCCTAAATGGCTTACCCCTTATCCTCAGACTGTGACCCCTGGTTCTGGACTTCCCCAACATTGGGAACATTCTTTCTGCATCTAACCTGTCTAAACCCGTCAGAATTTTAAACGTTTCTATGAGGTCCCCTCTCATTCTTCTGAACTCCAGTGAATACAAGCCCAGTTGATCCAATCTTTCTTGATAGGTCAGTCCCGCCATCCCGGGAATCAGTCTGGTGAACCTTCGCTGCACTCCCTCAATAGCAAGAATGTCCTTCCTCAAGTTAGGAGACCAAAACTGTACACAATACTCCAGGTGTGGCCTCACCAAGGCCCTGTACAACTGTAGCAACACCTCCCTGCCCCTGTATTCAAATCCCCTCGCTATGAAGGCCAACATGCCATTTGCTTTCTTAACCGCCTGCTGTACCTGCATGCTAACCTTCAATGACTGATGTACCATGACACCCAGGTCTCGTTGCACCTTCCCTTTTCCTAATCTGTCACCATTCAGATAATAGTCTGTCTCTCTGTTTTTACCACCAAAGTGGATAACCTCACATTTATCCACATTATACTTCATCTGCCATGCATTTGCCCACTCACCTAACCTATCCAAGTACTCTGCAGCCTAATAGCATCCTCCTCGCAGCTCACACTGCCACCCAACTTAGTATCATCCGCAAATTTGGAGATACTGCATTTAATCCCCTCGTCTAAATCATTAATGTACAATGTAAACAGCTGGGGCCCCAGCACAGAACCTTGCGGCACTCCACTAGTCACTGCCTGCCATTCTGAAAAGTACCCGTTTACTCCTACTCTTTGCTTCCTGTCTGACAACCAGTTCTCAATCCACGTCAGCACACTACCCCCAATCCCATGTGCTTTAACTTTGCACATTAATCTCTTGTGTGGGACCTTGTCGAAAGCCTTCTGAAAGTCCAAATATACCACATCAACTGGTTCTCCTTTGTCCACTTTACTGGAAACATCCTCAAAAAATTCCAGAAGATTTGTCAAGCATGATTTCCCTTTCACAAATCCATGCTGACTTGGACCTATCATGTCACCATTTTCCAGATGCACTGCTATGACATCCTTAATAATTGATTCCATCATTTTACCCACTACTGAGGTCAGGCTGACCGGTCTATAATTCCCTGTTTTCTCTCTCCCTCCTTTTTTAAAAAGTACCCCACGAGTCAATGCCCGCCACCCCGAAAAAGTCAAGTTTATTCCTACTCTCTGTTTCCTGTCAGTGAACCAATTTTCATTCCATGCCAATACATTACCCCCAATCCCATGTGCTTTAATTTTGCACACTAATCTCTTATGTGGGACTTTATCCAGGGCCTTTTGAAAATCTATTCTATCAGTTACATCCTCAAAAAGCTCCAGTAGATTTGTCGAACATGATTTTCCTTTTACAAATCCCGTTGATATTATCTAAGTGTGCCGTTATCACATCAGTTATAATAGACTCCAGCATTTTCCCTACTACTGATGTAGTACTCTGGGATGTAGATCATCAGGCCCTGGGGAAGTATCTGCCTTCAGTCCCAATAGTTTCTCCAACACTATTTTCTTATTAATAATCATTTCCTTTAATTCCTCTTGCTCACTAGACCCTTGGTTCCCTAGCATTTCTGGGGCGTTATTTGCGCCCTCTTCCGTGAAGACAGAACCGAAATATTTATTGAGACCACCTCGGCCTCCCTAAGGTTTCTTGCCCTCACTTTGTGCCTCTTTTTGTACCAAACCTCAGAGCCGGTCGTCATTTCTATCAGGTTTTTGCTTTCCTTGTCCTTATTACAGTTCTTTGACTCTGGGATTTAAAGGAACAAAATATAACGACATAAAGGTTTAGGCTCAACCGAAAACTATGAGTTTATTAAAACCAACAACACAGACAAAACCCCTTAGAGATTTGGTTGGAACATACAATCGCCCAATCCGGCTGGTCATCACTGATGCTGATTGTTGGCCCTGGAGCCGGGAATGAGCGGTCCCCATTCGTCTTCACCTGACTGCCGCAGTCCTCGAGAGTGAGAGAGTGTCTTCCTGTGTGTCTCCCTGTCAATGTCCTTCTGTCTTAAAGTCTTGTTGTCACAAAGCCCTCCCCCAACTGGAGTTTCAGTTGCTGGTCTTCTGAATGGCCGACATTCACACTTCATCAGCTGGTAATTCAACCAGCAGAGATATGCAGAGTCTGCGAGATTGAAGATGACTCCCCATCTTTGTTTCCCGCTCCCTGAAATACACATTTAATGTCGTTTCCTCTTACTGTTGATGGGTGTGTCTGGTCGTCGGGTTGCAGATAAACGTTTTTCTGATTCAGGCCATGACCCCATTTTTGAGTGAAACCTGGAGCATTGTCCAGATGCTAATTTCACCCATCGAAATCAATCGAGACTTGCCCAAGATTCAGGCCACATATTTCCATGAATGCTCCTTTTCATAGTCAATCAGAAAAGCTTTAAAACATCCCAATGTCCAGTATCAATGTCCTTCATCGATTCAAAACCGTAGTTGGCTGTCGCCTTTTCCTGTGCTTCAAGTTTTAGTCTCCAGGCTGTGCCCTGAGCCAAATATCTTTGTGAACCTTACAAAGGTGCTACGTAAATGCAAGTTTTTCTTTTATTGAATCTGCCTTCACCACCCTTTCAGGCAGTGTATTTCAGATCATAACAGCTCGCTACGTAAAACAACTCTCCTCATTTCCCTTTTTTTCCCCAATGACCTTAAATCTGTCTTCTGGTTACCGACACGCCTGTCAGCGCAAACCATTTCTCCTTATTTACACCACTATTAAATCTCCCCTTAACCTTCTCTGCTCGAAGGAAAACCATCCCAGCTTCCCTAATCTCTCCACATAACTGAAGTTCCTCATTCCTGCTACATAGAAACTGTTATGTATGAAGAAAGAGTCAGACTGCGCACTGTGAGCTGAAAGTAAAGTGTGACCTTAGTCTTTTATTGCAGGTCTCCAGAGTGCCTCTCCAACCTGTGAAGCCTCCTTAAATACCTGTGCTCCCTTGGGACTCCAGGGGATGAGCCCTCTGGTGGCTGTACAGGGTATATACAAGTTTACATATATAATAACACCCCCTCCCAAAGTAACTATTTACAATGTGAGTCGATCTGGGGCCCTTCTTGCCCTGGTTGATCGTTTCGGTGCAAATGCTGGTTTTGGTGAATCGTTTGTTGGGCCCTCACTGGGTTGCTATGCAGCTGGCCTTGCTGGGCTGCCTGGTGTGGTGAGTGCTGCTGGGCTGCTGTGTCGGTTGCCACTGGTGTGTATGTTGGAGGGTCAAAGAAGGTAGGGTCCAAGGTGGGTTGCTCTGGATAGTCCGTGAATCCAAGTGTTTCCGGTGAATGAGTCCATTTGAAAGTTTGACCCGAAACACTCTGCTCCCTTCTTTGGCCACAACAGTGCCGGGAAGCCACTTGGGACTTTGTCCATAATTCAATACAAATACAGAATCATTGATTTCAATCTCGCGTGACACATTTGCACTATCATGATATGTACTTTGTTGAAGCCGCCTGCTCTCTACCTGTTCATGTAGATCAGGGTGAACTCACGAGAGCCTTGTCTTAAGTGCTCTGTTCAGCGGGTGGAATCCCAGTGAGCGAGTGGCGTCTCGTGCGGTAGCTAAGCAGGACTCAGGATAGGCGAGTCTACACTGAGCCTTGTTACCCTCTTCAAGCCCTGCTTGATGGTTTGCACTGCTCTCTCTGCCTGACCATTGGATGCTGGTTTAAACAGGACAGATGTAACATGTTTGATCCCGTTACGGGTCATGAATTCTTTGAACTCAGCACTGGTAAAACATGGCCTGTTGTCACTCACAAGGTCTTCGGGCAGGCCGTGTGTGGCAAACATGGCCCGCAGGCTTTCAGTGGTGGCAGCGGATGTGCTTGCCGACATTATCTGGCATTCAATGCATTTGGAGTACTCATCTACAACCAAAAGGAACATTTTACCCAAGAACGGGCCTGCATAGTCGACATAGACCCTAGACCACGGATTGGAGGGCCAAGACCATAAACTTAGTGGCGCCTCCCTGAGTGCATTGTTTAACTGCGGGCATATGTTGCATCTGTGCACGCAAGACTCTAAGTCCGTATCGATACCGGGCCACCACACGTGGGATCTGGCTATCGCTTTCATCATCACAATGCCTGGTTGAAGGTGTCTCTGCCCTTCTTGGGGACCACTATCCGATTGCCCCACAGAAGGCAGTCTGCCTGTACAGACATTTCATCTTTGCGCCGCTGGTACGGCTTTATCGCTTCCTGCATTTCCACTGGGACACTGGACCAGCTCCCATGAAGCACACAATTTTTAACTAGGGACGATAAGGGGTCCTGGCTCGTCCAGGTTCTAATCTGTCGGGCGGTAACAGGTGATGGTTCACTCTCAAATGCTTCCACAACCATGACTAAATCTGCCCCCGTGGTGAGCAATGGCAGCCTATTGAGAGCATCGGCACAGTTTTCTGTGCCTGGCCTGTGGCGGATGGCGTAGTTGTATGCGGACAACGTGAGCGCCCATCTCTGGATGCGGGCCGATGCATTAGTATTTATCCCCTTACTCTCGGAAAACAGGGATATAAGTGGCTTATGGTCAGTTTCCAATTCAAATTTTAGCTCAAACAGGTATTGATGCATTTTCTTTACCCCATAGACACACGCTAACGCTTCTTTTTCAATCATGTTGTAGGCTCTCTCAGCCTTGGACATACTTCTGGATGCATAACCAACGGGTTGCAGTTTCCCAAAATCATTAGCTTGTTGCAATACACACCCGACGCCGTACGACGACGCATCCACATGCTAATACCAAATGCTTACATGGATCATACCAACACAAGCAATTTGTTTGAGCATAACAATTTTCTCGCTTTTACAAAGGCATTTTCTTGGCTTTTGCCCCATACCCATTCGTCCCCTTTACGCAGTAAAGTGTGCAGTGATTCTAATGGTGTGCTGAGATCCGGTAAGAAGTTACCAAAGTAGTTCAGGAGTCCTAGAAACGACCGCAGTTCCGTCACGTTCTGTGGCCTCGGTGCGTTCTCGATAGGCCTGATGTCATCTACCGCGATCCTCCTCCCCAGGAACTCCACTTCAGGTGCCAGGAAAACGCACTTTGAGCGTTTTAACCTGAGCCCCACACGGTTGAGTCGACTAAGAACCTCCTGCAGGATCTGCAGATGCTCGACTGTGTCCCGACCTGTAACCAAGATGTTGTCCTGGAAGACCACCATGCGCGGGACCAACTTCAGTAAGCTTTCCATGTTTCTCTGGAAAATTGCCGCAGCTGATCGAATTCCAAACGAACATCTGTTATAAATGAAGAGATCTTTGTGTGTGTTGATGCAGGTGAGGCCCTTCGATGATTCCTCCAGCTCCTGCGTCATGTAGGCTGAGGTCAAGTCCAGCTTCGTGAATGTCTTTCTTCCCACCAGCGTTGCAAAGGGGTCGTCAGCCTTTGGTAGTAGGTATTGGTCCAGCAGGGAGAAACGATTGATAGTTATTTTGTAATCACCACAGATTCTGACAGTGCCGTCTCCCTTCAGGACTGGAAAGATCAGGCTGGCCCACTCGTTGAATTCGATCTGTGAAATGATGCCCTCTCTTTGCAGCCGGTCTAGCTCGATCTCTACCCTTTCTCTCATCATGGCGAATGATACTTAAAGGGTTGACAGTGGATAGGCAATGGCAAACATTTAAAGATCACATGGATGAACTTCAACAATTGTACATTCCCATCTGGAATAAAAATAAAACGGGGCTCAATCGTGGCTAACAAAGGAAATTAAGGATAGTGTTAAATCCAAGGAAGAGGCATATAAATTGGCAGAAAAAGCAGCAAAACTGAGGACTGGGAGAAATTTAGAATTCAGCAGAGGAGGACAAAGGGTTTAATTAGGAGGGGGAAAATAGAGTATGAGAGGAAGCTTGCCAGGGAACATAAAAACTGTCTGCAAAAGCTTCTATTGATATGTGAAGAGAAAAAGATAAGTGAAGACAAACGTAGATCCCTTGCAGTCAGATTCAGGTAAATTTATAATGGGGAACAAAGAAATGGCAGTTGAACAAATACTTTGGTTCTGTCTTGAAGACAGAAATAACCTTCCGGAAATACTAGGGGACCGAGGGTCGAATGAGAAGGAGGAACTGAAGGATATCCTTATTAGGCAGAAAATTGTGTTAGGGAAATTGATACGATTGAAGGCCGATAAATCCCCGGGGCCTGATAGTCTGTATCTCAGAGTACTTAAGGAAGTGGCCCTAGAAATAGTGGATGCATTGGTGATCATTTTCCAACAGCCTATCGACTCTGGATCAGTTCCTATGGACTGGAGGGTAGCTAATGTAACACCACCTTTTAAAAAAGGAGGGAGAGAGAAAACGGGTAATTATAGACCGGTTAGCCTGACATCAGTAGTGGGGAAAATGTTGAATCCATTATTAAAGATGAACTAACAGCACATTTGGAAAGCAGTGACAGGATCAGTCCAAGTCAGCATGGATTTATGAAAGGGAAATCATGCTTAACAAATCTTCTGGAATTTTTTGAGGATGTAACTAGTAGAGTGGACAAGGGAGAACCAGTGGATGCGGCGTATTTGGACTTTCAAAAAGCTTTTGACAAGGTCCCACACAAGAGATTGATGTGCAAAATCAAAGCACATGGTATTTGGTGTTAATGTACTGGTGTGGATAGAGAACTGGTTGGCAGACAGGAAGCAGAGAGTCGGGATAAACGGGTCCTTTTCAGAATGGTAGGCAGTGACTAGTGGGGTGCTGCAGGGCTCAGTGCTGGGACCACAGTTATTTACAATATACATTAATGATTTGGATGAAGAAATTGAGTGTAATATCTCCAAGTTTGCAGATGACACTAAACTGGGTGGCGGTGTGAGCTGTGAGGAGGACGCTCGGAGGCTACAGGGTGACTTGGCCAGGTTAAGTGAGTGGGCAAATGCATGGCAGATGCAGTATAATGTAGATAAATGCGAGGTTATCCACTTTGAGGGCAAAAACACAAAAGCAGAATATTATCTGAATGGTGGCAGATTAGGAAAAGGGGAGGTGCAACGAGACCTGGGTACATCTGTCATTGAAAGCTGGCATGCAAGTACAGCAGGCGGTGAAGAAGGCAAATGGTATGTTGGCCTTCATAGCTAAGGGATTTGAGTATAGGAGCAGGGAGGTCTTACTGCAGTTGTACAGGGCCTTGGTGAGGCCTCACCTGGAATTTTGTGTTCAGTTTTGGTCTCCTAATCTGAGGAAGGACATTTTTGCTATTGAGGGAATGCAGCGAAGGTTCACCAGACTGATTCCCGGGATGGCTGCACTGACATATGAGGAGAGACTGGATCGACTGGGCCTTTATTCACTGGAGTTTAGAAGGATGAGAGGAGATCTCATAGAAACATATAAAATTCTGATGGGACTGGACAGGTTAGATGCAGGAATAATGTTCCCGATGTTGGGGAAGTCCAGAACCAGGGGACACAGTCTAAGGATAAGGGGTAAGCCATTTAGGACTGAGATGAGGAGAAACTTCTTCACTCAGAGAGTTGTTAGCCTGTGGAATTCCCTACCGCAGAGAGTTGTTGATGCCAGTTCATTGGATATATTCAAGCGGGAGTTAGATATGGCCCTTATGGCTAAAGGGATCAAGGGGTATGGAGAGAAAGCGGGAAAGGGGTACTGAGGTGAATGATCAGCCATGAACTCATTGAATGGTGGTGCAGACTCGAAGGGCCGAATGGCTTACTCCTGCACCTATTATCTATGTTTCTATGTTTCATTTACGGTACTGCTCTCACCTTGTGATGAATGGGTCGCGCCCCAGGAATTAGGTAGATCTGCACTTTTGCTCCTTGGAATTTCCCGATGCCTGGTTCGAACAGTGAAAGCTACTTGTTTAAAACCTGGGCACACGAAGTGTTGTCAGCAGAAGAGAGCGCTCGGACGTAGTCGCAGAATCAGCATATCTTTCCTAGCCATCTCCTGCCAAGCAGCGTGGGACCATTGCCCGGTACCACCCAGAGTGGTAGCTCGTAGGAGATCTTTACAGTAGCACTGCTGATGACGGGGATCAGGTCCTTTGTGCAAGTCCTTAGTTTTGTGCGAATGGTAGTGAAGACTGCCCTTGAAGCCTTGCTGCACCACAGTTGCTCGTGCCCGTGTCCAGCTCCCTTGACACCGGGAGTCCATTTAGTTCAACATTCAGCCTTATCGGGGGACACTTTGTGGTAAATGTGTGCAACCCATCTACCTCTGCCTCCTCGGTCTGAGGCTCTGGTTCATCGTGATCTGCCCTGGATCTGTCCTCTGCAACATGGTGGTTTGCAGGATTAATAGGATTTGCAGCTCGCCTACACATATGTTGGAGGTGTCCCATTGTTCCAGAGCCCTTGCAAACGTATCCTTTGAAGCAGCATGAATGGAATCGATGATCACCCCCGCAGCGTCAACAAGGTGTTGATGGCCTTGAATTCATCACCCTTGATGGTGGACTCTGAGGCATTTGCGGATGTGCAGCTGCAGGCAAGTGGGGCCTGCCCTGTACATTGCGATTTGAAAATAAGATCACTTTGTTCACAATACTTGTCGCAGCATTCGTGTGCTGAAAGATTTGCTTAGTATTGTCACTGGTGGCAATGAACACCTGGGCTATCACTATGGCCTTACTCAAGATTGGGGTCTCTACAGTCAAAAGTTTGCGAAGTCTCATTTCGTGGCCAATGCCAAGCACGAAAAAGTCTCTGAGCATATGCTCCAATGTCCTTCAAATTCGCAATGTCCTGCAAGGCGTGTTAGCTCGGCGACATAACTTGCCACTTCCTGGCCTTCAGACCTCTTGTAGGTGTAGAACTGGTACCTCGCCATCAGAATGCTTTCCTTCGGGTCAAATTCTCCCAGAACAGTGTGCACAAATCATCGTACGAACTCTTTGTGGGTTTCGCTGGAGCAAGCAGATTTATCATGAGGCCATACGTTGGTGCCCCGCAGGCGGTGAGGATAATCGCCCTTCATTTGGCAGCATTCGCTTCTCTTTCCAGCTCGTTGGCCACGAAGTATTGGTCGAGTCGCTCCACAAAGATTTCCCAATCATCTCCCTCCGAGAATTTCTCCAGGATGCCCACTGTTCTCTGCATCTCGTGTTCATTATCCGTATCTCGTCGCCAGTTGTTATGTATGAAGAAAGAGTCTGACTGGATACTGTGAGCTCAACGTAAAGTGTGACCTTAGTCTTTTATTGCAGGTCTCCAGATTGCCTCTCCAACTTGTGACGCCTTCTTAAGTACCTGTGCTCCCAAGTGGTTATCCCTTGGGACTCCAGTGGATGAGCCCTTTGGTGGCTGTGCAGGGTATATACAAGTTTACATATATAACAGAAACATAGAAATTTACAGCGCAGAAGGAGGCTATTTCGGCCCATTGTGTCCGCGCCGGCCGACAATGAGCCACACGGCCCTCGGTCAGCAGCCCTGAAGATTACATATAAACCTATGAACAATGATGGAAAGACAAAGAGCATCTGGATCAACCAGTCTGCCCCATTCAACTGTGACACGCCTTGCACCAATACATTCTAAACTCCACCCCAACCGAAGCCATGTGATGTCCTGGGAGAGGCAAAAACCAGATAAAAACCCAGGCAATTGGGGGGGGGAGATCTATTCAGTCTCCTCTGCGCCCTTTTCAAGGCCTTGACATCCTTCCTAAAGTGTGGTGCCTAGAATTGGCTGAATCAGCTGAGACCTCAGTGATTTATAAAGGTTTACCATCATTTCCTTGCTTTTGTACTTTATGCCTCTGTTTATAAAGCCAAGGATCCCTTATGCTTTTTAACAGTCTTCTCAACTTGTTCTGCCACCTTCAAAGATTTGTGTACATACACTCCCAGGCCTCTCTGTTCCTGTACTCCTTTAACATTGTACCATTTACTTTATATTGCCTCTCCTTCTTCCTTCCAAAATGCATCACTTCACACTTCTCTGCATTAAATGTGATCTGCCTTGTGTCTGCCCATTTCACCAGTCTGTCTGTGACCTCCTGAAGTCTGTTACCATCCTTCGTTTCCAAGCTTTGTGCTATTTGCTGATAGTGAAATTATGCCCTGTACACCCAAGTCCAGATCATTGATCTATAGAAAACGCAGACATTGCAATTATAAACTAATGAAACACAAATTAATGTTATGTGAAGAGATAACACCTTGGAGTTCAGAGAGCACACTGCCACCCAATGTAATATATATTAACTAGGTGGAGGAGGTGCATCCGGGAGGGCGCTGAGCACCTCGAGTCTCATCGCCAAGAGCATGCAGAAAACAAGCGCAGGCAGTGGAAGGAGCGTGCAGCAAACCAGTCCCACCCACTCTTTCCTTCAACCACTGTCTGTCCCACCTGTGACAAACTGTGGTTCCCGTATTGGACTGTTCAGTTACCTAAGAACTCACTTTTAGATTTCGAGGGACTGCCTATGATGATGATGATATTAACTCAGTGAAGAATCATTCCTGATTCATCAGGGGGCAGGTGCATATGGCCTTGTATAGGAATCGAAATAGCAAATCAACACATAAACTGAAACTGGATGCAACAGGAACCTTTTGAGCAAAATTATGTTCTGATGGGATCTTAGCAAGTATTTTATTTTTTTTAGTTTAATGACTGGGTTTATTATGAGGCACGTGAGGGAAAACAATTAGAGCAGGGAATGAGAAGTTAGCCAAGGATAAAGTACATTGAGAAAATGGGGTCACTGTGCCCATGGTATCTGTCTGTGATTGGCATAAAATAACGTGTGAATTTCAAATTGGGATGTTAAGATAGACATCGATAAAATTGGTCGGCATTTACCATGAATGTTGGACAATAATTCAACTTCTGGTATTTTTCCATAGATGCACTTGATGAGGAAAGACATGAAAACAATCCAAGACAGGCTTCTGAAAGAAATGGCAAGTACACAGTTGTATGTGAATATCTTGTGTACCATATGACCACAACGTGCAGTATGATACCATCGATGCTAATTCAGCACTTGCAGTCTGATGCTACTATATTTCCAAGTAATATTTAATCCAGATGTAACCTGTTTACTAAAATAGAATTAGGTCTGATTAGTAAGTGTCTGATTTGAGTAAAATGAGCAAAACTATTTTCTCCATGAAGTAATTATGCAATACTTTACTGTTCTTACACTGAGTCTAAATTCCAAGATTATTGATGCCCTTAATATGTTTATGAGTTCAGAAAATGTCTTGCATGATTTCAGTGTTTGATTGTCCTGATCAGTGCAGCAGTAAAGGTAGGAGAGAGGATGGCTTTACAGGAGATTATCCTTTAAGAACATAAGAAATGGGAGCAGGAGTCGGCCATTAGGCCCTTAAAGCCTGCTCCGCCATTCAATAAGATCATGGCTGATCTACCTAAACTCCACCTTCTGCACTATCCCCATATATCTTGATTCCCTAAGTACCCAAAAATCTATCGATCTCTGACTTGAATATACTCAATGACTGAGCATCCACAACCCTCCGATGCAGAGAATTCCAAAAACTAAAGAAATTTCTCCTCATCTCAGTCCTAAATGGCCGACCCTTTATTCTGAGACGGTGACCCCTGATTCTAGACTCCCCAGCCAGGGGAAACATTCTCCCTTCAACTACCCTGTGAAGCCCTGTAATAATTTTGTTTGTTTCAATGAGATCACCTCTCCTTCTAAACTTGAGAAAATATAGGCCTAGTCTACTCAATCTCTCATTGCGGGACTGGAGCTGCGGGTAGATTCACTTTGGAGCATGCACGATGCTGAGAATGACGTAAATAGCAAGTTTAATGAGTTGGTCTCACCACAGGTAAAGGGTACACAGCCAGATAGTAAATGGGTGACCAGCAGGAAGAGCAGTATAAGGAAGTTAGTGCAGGGGTCCCCTGCAGTCATCCCCCTGCAAAACAGATACACCGCTTTGGGTACTGTTGAGGGGGATGACTCATCATGGGGGAGCAGCAGCAGCCAAGTTCATGGCACCATGGGTGGGCAGGAAAAAGAGTGGGAGAGCTATAGTGATTGGGGATTCGATTGTAAGGGGAATAGATAGGCGTTTCTGCGGCCGCAACCGAGACTCCAGGATGGTATGTTGCCTCCCTGGTGCAAGGGTCAACGATGTTTGGAGCGGGTGCAAGACATTCTGAAAAGGGAGGGTGAACAGCCAGTTGTCGTGGTGCACATTGGTACCAACGATATAGGTAAAAAACGGGATGAGGTCCTACGAGTCGAATTTAGGGAGCTAGGAGCTAAATTAAAAAGTAGGACCTCAAAGGTAGTAATCTCAGGATTGCTACCAGTGCTACATGCTAGTCAGAGTAGGAATCACAGGATAGCTCAGATGAATCCGTGGCTTGAGGAGTGGTGCAGAAGGGAGGGATTCAAATTGCTGGGACATTGGAACCGGTTCTGGGGGAGGTGGGACCAGTACAAACCGGACGGTCTGCACCTGGGCAGGACCGGAACCAATGTCCGAGGGGAAGTGTTTGCTGGTGCTGTTGGGGAGGAGTTAAACTAACATGGCAGAGGGATGGGAACCTATGCAGGGAGACAGAGGGAAACAAAATGGAGGCAGAAGCAAAAGATATAAAGGAGAATAGTAAAAGTGGAGGGCAGAGAAACCCAAGGCAAAAAACAAAAAGGGCCACATAACAGAAAAATTCTAAAGGGGCAAAGTGTGTTAAAAAGACAAGGCTGAAGGCTCTGTGCCTCAATGCGAGGAATATTCGGAATTATGTGGACGAATTAACTGCGCAGACAGCAGTTAATGGATATGATGTAATTGGCGTCACGGAGACTGGCTCCAGGGTGACCAAGGCTGGGAACTCAACATCCAGGGGTATTCAGCATTTAGGGAGGATAGACAGAAAGGAAAAGGAGGCGGGGTGGCATTGCTAGTTAAAGAGGAAATTAATGCAATAGTAAGGAGGGACATTAGCCTGGATGATGTGGAATCTGTATGGGTGGAGCTGCGGAATTCCAAAGGGCAGAAAACGGTAGTGGGAGTTGTGTACAGACCACCAAACAGTAGTAGTGAGGTTGGGGACAGCATCAAACAAGAAATAAGGGATGTGTGCAATAAAGGTACAGCAGTTATCATGGGCAGCTTTAATCTACATATTGATTGGGCTAACCAAACTGGTAGCAATGCAGTGGAGGAGGATTTCCTGGAGTGTATAAGGGATGGCTTTCTAGACCAATATGTCGAGGAACCAACTAGAGAGCTGGCCATCCTAGACTGGGTGATGCGTAATGAGAAGGGACTAATTAGCAATCTTGCTGTGCGAGGTCCCTCGGGGAAGAGTGACCATAACGTGGTAGAATTCTTTATTAAGATGGAGTGTGTCACAGTTAATTCGGAAACTAAGTCCTGAACTTAATAAAGGTAACTTCGACAGTATGAGGCGTGAATTGGCTAGAATAGACAGGCAAAGGATACTTAAAGGGTTGAAGGTGGATAAGCAATGGCAAACATTTAAAGATCACATGGATGAACTTCAGCAATTGTACACCCCTGTCTGGAGTAAAAATAAAACGGGGAAGGTGGCTCAACCATGGCTAACAAAGGAAATTAAGGATAGTGTTAAAGCCAAGGAAGAGGCATATAAATTGGCTAGAAAATGCAACAAACCTGAGGACTGGGAGAAATTTAGAATTCAACAGAGGCTTTAACTAAGAGGGGGAAAATAGAGTACGAGAGGAAGTTTGCAGGGAACATAAAAACTGACTGCAAAAGCTTCTATAAATATGTGAAGAGAAAAAGATTAGTGAAGACAAATGTAGGTCTCTTGCAGTCGGATTCAGGTGAATTTATAATGGGAACCAAGAAATGGCAGACCAATTGAACAAATATTCAGTTCTATCTTCACGAAGGAAGACACAAATGATCTTCCGAATGTACTAGGGGACAGTGGGTTGAGTGAGAAGGAGGAACTGAAGGATATCCTTATTAGGCGGGAAATTGTGTTCGGGAAATTGATGCGATTGAAGGCCTGATAGTCTGCATCCCAGAGTACTTAAGGAAGTGGCCCTCGAAATAGTGGATGCATTGGTGATCATTTTCCAACAGTCTATCGACTCTGGATCAGTTCCTATGGACTGGAGGGTAGCTAATGTAACCCCACTTTTTAAAAAAGGAGGGAGAGAGAAAACGGGTAATTATAGACCGGTTAGCCTGACATCAGTAGTGGGGAAAATGTTGGAATCAATCATTAAGGATAATTAGCAGTGCATTTGGAAAGCAGTGACAGGATTGGACCAAGTCAGCATGGATTATGAAAGGGAAATCATGCTTGACAAATCTTCTGGAATTTTTTGAGGATATAACTAGTAGAGTAGACAAGGGAGAACCAGTGGATGTGGTGTATTTGGACTTTCAAAAGGCTTTTGACAAGGTCCCACACAAGAGATTGGTGTGCAAGATCAAAGCACATGGTATTGGGGGTAATGTACTGACGTGGATAGAGAACTGGTTGGCAGACAGGAAGCAGAGAGTCGGGATAAACAGGTCCTTTTCAGAATGGCAGGCAGTGACCCGTGGAGTGCCGCAGGGCTCAGTGCTGGAACGCCAGCTCTTTACAATATACATTTACGATTTAGATGAAGGAATTGAGTGTAATATCTCCAAGTTTGCGGATAACACTAACCTGTGCGGCGGTGTGAGCTGTGAGGAGGGCGCTAAGAGGCAGGAGAGTGACTTGGACAGGTTAGGTGAGTGGGCAAATGCATGGCAGATGCAGTATAATGTGGATAAATATGAGGTTATCCATTTTTGGGGCAAAAACACAAAAGCAGAATGTTATCTGAATGGCGGCAGATTAGGCAAAGGGGAGGTGCAACGAGACCTGGGTGTCATGGTTCATCAGTCACTGAAAGTGGGCATGCAGGTACAACAGGCGGTGAAGAAGGCAAATGGTATGTTGGCCTTCATAGCTAGGGGATTTGAGTATAGGAGCAGGGAGGTCTTACTGCAGTTGTACAGGGCCTTGGTGAGGCCACACCTTGAATATTGTGTATAGTTTTTGTGCTCTAATCTGAGGAAGGACATTCTTGCTATTGAAGGAGTGCCGCGAAGGTTCACCAGACTGATTCCAGGGATGGCTGGACTGTCATGTGAGGAGAGATTGGATCAACTGGGCCTTTATTCACTGGAGTTTAGAAGGATGAGAAGAGCTCTCATAGAAACGTATAAGATTCTGACGGGACTTGACAGATTAGATGCGGGAAGAATGTTCCTGATGTTGGGGAAGTGCAGAACCAGGGGACATAGTCTTAGGATAAGGGGTAGACCATTTAGGACTGAGATGAGGAGAAACTTCTTCACTCTGAGAGTTGTTAACATGTGGAATTCCCTGCCGCAGAGAGTTGTTGATGCCAGTTCATTGGATATATTCAAGAGGGAGTTAGATATGGCCCTTACCGCTAAGGGGATCTAGGGATATAGAGAGAAAGCAGGAAAGGGGTACTGAGGGAATGATCAGCCATGATCTTATTGAATGGCGGTGCAGGCTCGAAGGGCCAAATAGCCTACTCCTGCATCTATTTTCTATGTTTCTTCTCAGAGGACAGTCCCCCCATCCCAGGAATCAGTCTGGTGAAACTTCGTTGCACTCCCTCTATGGCAAGTAAATCCTTCCTTAGGCAAGGAGACCAAAACTGTACCCAATACTCCTGGTGCCGTCTCACCAGGGTCCTATATAATTGCATTTAGACATCTGGGGACCGAAGTTCAGTAATGTTGTGTTCCTAACACAGATGAGACTGCACACAGGGAGGTTAAAGTAACAGTGACCTCAGTCTTTATTAAGACACTCCAGAGTGAGGAACAGGCCTAAGGGGCCGGCTTATCTGCAGTGCTCCCAAGGGATGCTGGGATCCCTTGGGATTTCAGGGGATGCGCTCCCTGGTGGCGGAACATGGGAGTGCATGCTTTACAGATACACAACATCACTGCGCTCTCCAAAGTCAAAGTAAAAACTATTTACAAGGTGAGGCGGTCGGGAGTCTTTCTTTCCCTGGTGGACTGCCTCGGTACAAAAGTCTGTTTTGGTGTGTTGGCTTGCCCTCGCTGGGCTGGCGTGTTGTTGGCCCTGCAGGGCTGCTGGGTGAGCCTGGCCTTGCTGGGCTGTTCGGCGTGATGGGTTTGATTTCCTGGTCCGGGGTGGTGTCGTTGATCCTTTGGGTGTGTGTTGTGGGCTTGAAAAAGGTGGTGTCTGCTGTGGGTTGTTCAGGGCAGTCTGTGAACCGCAGCCTCGTTTGGTTCAGGTGCTTTCTGCAAATTTGTCCATTGTCTAGTTTGACTACAAACACCCTACACCCTTCTTTAGCTATCACCGTGCCCGCGATCCACTTGGGACCATGTCCATAGTTTAGCAGATACACAGGGTCATTCAGATCAATTTCCCGTGACACAGTGTCGCGACCATCATTTACATTTTGTTGCTGCCACCTGCTCTCCACCTGATCATGCAGGTTGGGGTGAACCAGCGAGAGTTTGGTTTTAAGTGTCCTTTTCATGAGTAGCTCAGCCGGAGGCATCCCTGTGAGCGAGTGGAGTCTCGTGCGGTAGCTGAGCAGTACTCAGGCAGGCGGGTTTGGAGTGAGCCTTCTGTGACTCGTCTGAGGCTCTGTTTGATTGTTTGTACTGCCCGCTCTGCCTGCCCATTGGAGGCTGGTTTACACGGGGCCGAGGTAACATGTTTGATCCCATTGCGGGTCATGAATTCTTTAAATTCGGCACTGGTGAAACATGGCCCGTTGTCACTGACCAGTATGTCAGGCAGGCCGTGGGTGGCAAACATGGCCCTCAGGCTTTCAATGGTGGCGGTGGCGGTGCTTCCGGACATTATTTCACATTCAATCCATTTTGAAAAAGCATCCAACACCACCAGGAACATTTTACCGAGAAACGGCATGGTCGACATGGATCCTCGACCATGGTCTAGAGGGCCAGGTCCACAAACATAGTGGTGCCTCTCTGAGCGCGTTGCTCAACTGAGCACACACGCTGCATTTCCGTACACAGGACTTTAAGTCAGCGTCGATACCGGGCCACCACACGTGGGATCTGGCTATCGTTTCATCGTTATTATACCCGGGTGTGTGCTGTGGAGATCCGAGATGAACGTCTCCCTGCTCTTTTTGGGTAGCACTACGCGGTTACCTCACAACAGGCAGTCTGCCTGAATGGACAGCTCATCCTTTCGCCGTTGGAACGGCTTGATTAGCTCTTGCATTTCAACGGGGATGCTGGCCCAGCTCCCATGCAGTACACAGTTTTTTACTAGGGACAGCAGAGGATCTTGGCTGGTCCAAGTCCTAATCTGGTGGCCCATGATAGGTGATTTATTATTTTGAAACGCTTCCAACACCATCAACAAGCCTGCGGGCTGCGCCACCATCAACAAGTTTTCAGGCTGCGCCATTTCCACATCCGTGGTGTGTAATGGTAGCCGACTGAGAACATCCGCACAGTTCTCGGTGCCTGGCCTTTGGCGGATGGTATCGTTATACGCTGATAGCGCAAGTGCCCACCTTTGTATGCGGGCTGAGGCATTGGTATTGAGGGGCTTGTGATCGGTTCCCAGCTCAAATTTGAGGCCAAACAGGTACTGATGCATTTTCTTTACCCCGAACACACACGCTAATGCCTCTTTCTCAATCATGCTGCAGACCCTCTCGGCCTTAAACAAGCTCCTGGAGGCATAGGCGACAGGTTACAACTTCCCCACAACGTTAGCTTGTTGTAATACACACGCGACTCCGTACGACGATGCATCACATGCTAGCACAAGTCTTTTACACGGGTTATACAATACAAGCAGCTTGTTGGAGCATAAAATATTTCTGGCTTTCTCAAAAGCAATTACTTGGTTTTTTCCCCATACCCAGTTCTCACCTTGGCGCAATAACACATATAGGGGCTCTAATAGGGTGCTTAACCCCGGTAGGAAGTTACCAAAATAGTTGAGGAGTCCCAGGAATGACCGCAGCTCCATGACGATCTGTGGTCTGGGCACGTTCCTGATGGCCTCTGACTTGGTGTCTGTGGGCCGAATGCCGTCCGCCGTGATCTTTTTCCCCAAGCACTCCACTTCTGTTGCCATGAAGACGCATTTCGACCTCCTCAGTCGCAGCCCTGCGCGATCCAGTCACTGGAGGACCTCCTCCAGGTTTTGTAGGTGCTCGGCGGTGTCCCGACCCGTGACCAATATGTCGTCCTGAAAAACCACCGTGCGTGGTACGGACTTGAGTAGGCTCTCCATGTTTCTCTGGAAGATCGCTGCAACCAACCGAATTCCAAACGGGCATCTGTTGTAGATTAACAGCCCCTTGTACGTGTTGATGCAGGTGAGGCCCTTCGAAGACTCCTCCAGCTCCTGCGTCATATAGGCCAAAGTCAGGTCGAGCTTGGTGAACGTCTTGCCTCCAGCCAGCGTCGCAAATAGGTCGTCTGCCTTAGACAGCGGGTATTGGTCCTGTAGCGAGAAACGATTAATAGTTACTTTATAATCGCCGCAAATCCTGATCGTGCCATCACTTTTGAGTACTGGAACAATCGGGCTGGCCCACTCGCTGAATTCCACTGGGGAGATGATGCCCCCGCGTTGCAGCCTGTCCAGGTCGATTTTCACTCTCTCCCTCATCATGTGAGGTACCGCTCGCACCTTGTGGTGAATGGGTCGTGCCTCTGGGACCAAGTGGATCCGCACCTTCGCCCCGGAAAAGTTTCCAATGCCTGGCTCAAAAAGGGAAGGAAATTTGTTAAGAACCTGGGTACATGAGGCCTCATCGACATGTGATAGCGCTCGGATGTCATCCCAGTTCCAGCGCATTTTGCCTAGCCAGCTCCTTCCAAGCAGTGTGGGGCCATCACCCGGGACAATCCAGAGTGGCAGTTCGTGCACCGTGCCCTCGTAGGTGACCTTGACCATGGCGCTGCCCAGGACAGTGATGAGCTCTTTGGTGTATGTTCTCAGTTACATGTGGAAGGGGCCCAGGGCTGGTTTGAGTGACTTGTTGCACCACAGTCTCTCAAACATCTTTTTACTCATGATGGATTGGCTAGCGCCAGTGTACAGTTCCATGGCTACGGGTAAGCCATTCAATTTTATGTTTAGCACTATAGGTAGACATTTCATCGAAAATGTGTGCACCCCGTGTACTTTAGCATCTGCCTCCTCCATCTGAGGCTCAAAATTTGCTCTGATCTACCAAGGACCGATCTTCCTCTGTGACGTGGTGGTTAGCAGGTTTTGCAGAGCTTGCAGCTTGTCTGCAAGCTGGTTGGAGGTGCCGCATTGTTCCACAGCTCTTGAAAACATACCCTTTGCAGCGGCATGAATAGGCTGAATGAAAGCCTCCACAATGCCAACAAGGTGTGAATTGCCTTGCATTCATCCTTTGTTGCGAACTCTGAGTCATCTGGGTCACCTGAGGCCTGCTGGCAGTTGCAGACTCGTGGTTTCTGCCCTGTACATTTCTGCTCGCAAACACAGTTCCAGTTAATTTATGAACATTGCTAGCACTTGTGTGCTGGGAGATTTGTTTTGTGTTATGACTGGTGGACATAAATGCCTGTGCCATCGCAATGGCCTTACTGAGGGTCGGTGGCTCTACAGTCAAAAGTTTTCGTAGGATGGTCTCGTAGCCAATGCCCAGTACAAAAAAGTCTCTGAGCATCTGCTCCAGGTAGCCATCAAACTCACATTGTCCTGCAAGTCGCCTTAGCTCAGCGACGTAGCTCGCCACTTCCTGACCTTCAGATCACTGCCATGTGTAGAACCGATACCTCGCCATCAGCACGCTCTCCCTCGGGTTAAGATGCTCCCGAACCAGTGTACACAGCTCCTCATACGACTTATCTGTGGGTTTCACCGGAGCCAGAAGATTCTTCATGAGGCTGTAGGTCGGTGCCCCGCAGACCGTGAGGAGGACCGCTCTCCTTTTTGCAGCGCTTCCTTCTCCGTCCAGCTCGTTGGCTACAAAGTACTGGTCTAGCCGTTCGACATCGGCTTCCCAGTCCTCACCCTCTGAGAACTTCTCCAGGATGCCCACAGTTTGCTACATCTTTGCGTTGGATTCATATACTCATCGCCAGTTATTGTGTTCCTAACACAGATGAGACTGCACACAGGGAGGTTAAATTAACAGTGACCTCAGTCTTTAATAAGACACTCCAGAGTGAGGAACAGGCCTTAGGTGCCAGCTTATATACAGTGCTCCCAAGAGATGTTGGGATCCCTTGGGACTTCTGGGGATGCGCTCCCTGGTGGCAGAATATGGGAGTGCATGCTCTACAGATACACAACAAGTAAGGCTGTTTAGGGGCAGTATCCGAGGTGCAGCTGGACTTCCAGCGCCCGGCGCGGAAGTCCCACCCCGGCAGTGAAATTGGAATTACCGCCCCCGAGAGGCAGTGGAGTGCAATGTCAGGCACTCCACTTCCTCCTTGAGGCGGCAGCGTGGTGGGAAGGACGGGAATTTTCCAGCAGCGCAGGCAGGAGTACAGAGCTCGATACCGCCCTGCGGAGGGTCCATTAAAGGGGTGGGCACACTGCGAGCTCTGCAAGTGGGACCAGGGAGCGGGGTGCCGTGACCCCAGCGCCACTCCACTTCTACGCCGGGTTGCAACCTGGCGGTCCAGAGCCCGCAAAATATTCAACCAAAGGCCAGGCATTTTTTTTGAAGTCAGCAATTTAAACAAAATAGCAGCACTTCCCCTTTAACTTCCGCCCGTGAGCTGAGTGCGGCCCACGCAGCGACCTCACTGGGCACTACGCAGTCTCCGCTCCGGGGTCATCATCGCCGGCACAACAGCCTGGGCGATAGTGGCGGGAGCAGGGTGCTGCCTTCGTTGTGCCACCGTTAACTCCCGTGCAATTTCATGGGAGGCTGTAGCGGTCCCGGGCGAGAAATCGTCTGCGCCCTGTGAACCCCTCCCCCAGGGGCGCTAACGGCAGGCGCAAGTGTTGCGAATTTCTTCCCCCCGTTACTCTTATACTCAAGGGGGAAGAAATTGCCCCACCCCCCCATTTGGGGTGCAGAATTTGAATTACATGAACAGAAAATGCCTGAAATCTCAGCAGGTCAGGCAGCATCTGTGGAGAGAAAAATTAATTTTCCAGCATTTTCTGTTTTTATTCCAGATTCCAGCATCCGCAGTATTTTGCTTTTGAATTATATAAATATTTAGCGTCCGGCGAGATGGGCCGCTAAATGTCGCTGAAGTGGGGTCTTTGTCTAAAAAAAATTCGTGAGGCAGTATCGGGGGCGTGGTTCCGCTCTGAGGGGCGGTATTGGGGACACTGTTCCCCTCCGCGGGGCGGTATTGTGGCATGATTCCCCTCGGCGGGGCGGTATCGGGAGTGTGATTCCCCTCCGCGGGGCGGTATCAGGAGTGTGATTCCCCTCGGCGGGGCGGTATCAGGAGTGTGATTCCCCTCGGCGGGGCGGTATCAGGAGTGTGATTCCCCTCGGCGGGGCGGTATCAGGAGTGTGATTCCCCTCGGCGGGGCGGTATCGGGAGTGTGATTCCCCTCTGCGGGGCGGTATTGGGAGCATGGTTCCCCTCCGCGGGGCGGTATCGGGAGTGTGATTCCCTTCAGCGGGGTGGTACTGGGAGCACGGTTCCTCTCCGCGGGGCGGTATCAGGAGTGTGATTCCCCTCCGCGGGGCGGTATCGGGAGTGTGATTCCCCTCCGCGGGGCGGTATCAGGAGTGTGATTCCCCTCCGCGGGGTGGTATTGGGAGCATGGTTCCCCTCCGCGGAGCGGTATCGGGAGTGTGATTCCCCTCCGCGGGGTGGTATTGGGAGCATGGTTCCCCTCCGCGGGGCGGTATCGGGAGTGTGATTTCCCTCCGCGGAGCGGTATTGAGAGCACGGTTTCCCTCCGCGGGGCGGTATCGGGAGTGTGATTCCCCTCTGCGGGGCGGTATCGGGAGCGTGATTCCGCTCCGCGGGGTGGTATTGGGGGCACGGTTCCACTCCACGGGGTGGTATTGGGGGCACGGTTACCCTCTGCGGGGCGGTATTGGGGGCATGGTTCCCCTCCGCGGGGCGGTATTGGGGCGTGATTCCCCTCCGTAGGGTGGTATTGGGGGCGTGGTTCCCCTCCGCGGGGTGGTATTGGGGGCACGGTTCCCCTCCGCTGGGTGGTATTGGGGACACGGTTCCCCTCCGCGGGGTGGTATTGGGGGCACGGTTCCTCTCCGCGGGGTGGTATTGGGGGCACGGTTCCCCTCCGCAGGGTTGTATTGGGGGCACGGTTCCCCTCCGCGGGGTGGTATTGGGGCGTGATTCCCCTCCGCGGGGTGGTAGCACAGCGTTAATGGGGCGGAAGCGGAGCGCGAGGCTCAGCGCCGCACTGACACATCACAATGCCCCTCCCCTTTTAAAGGGCCGTTGCGACACCCACTGGACCACCAAGGCTGGGCCAAGCTGCATGTTAGCACCCTGGCCAAACCAGAGGCCACCATTGTCGGGCCGACTGCAACATTGGCCAACAAAGAAAAGATGGCGGCTGCGGCGCCATGCCCTCGCCCAGGGCACCCTAGCCACGACAGCTGCATGACCCGCAAAGCTGTCATTGGCATCACCAGACGCCAATCCCGCCTCCCACTGGGCAATTTTCCCCGCGGGGCAATAAGGGGTCGGACACATGGCAGTGACATCACTGCCTTGTGCGCCCCCACCCGGGGCAAAAAGTAAGGGGCGCAACGCAAACTTGGTTTTGCCCGTGGCATCCCACGCTTGCGCCACCGGCCCCCGGGTGATAAATCATTAGCGCCATGTTACTGCCTCCCAGAGATGCTAACGGGCCTGTAAATATCCTCTTGGCATAAAGGCCAACATACCATTTGCTTTCTTAATTACTTGCTGTACCTGCATGTTAACATTCAGTGATTGGTGTACAAGGCTACCCAGGTCCCTCTGAACACCAACATTTCCCAATCTCTCACCATTTAAAAAATACTCTGCTTTTCTATTTTTTCTACCAAAGTGGATTTCTTCACATTTCTCCACATTATATTCCATTTGCTATGTTCTTGCCCACTCACTTAGCCTGTCTATAGCCCCTAGTCCAGAGACACAAGTCTCTATTTCTTCAACATACATCAACAATGTTAGAAGTGGATATAAACATTGTGGCCTTGCTGTGGTCAGCTATCCACGGCTCAGATTTGGTTGGTTGCAAACACCAGCTGTTGCTATGTGAAATTTCTCATCTCTCTCTCTCTCTCTCTCTCTTTCTCTCCCTCAAATAATACCAACCACATTTTTTCCACATTAACTAAACATGAACACCTCTCACAAGCTGCATTAACTGAGTTCCATATGCCAACATGTCCTCCTTTTTTTATTTTTCTCCCGATGGGTTACATTACCTCTTAGCAAAGTGCTTTATATCCTTCTTTGTCTTTAATAATGCTGTCTCCTTCTTAGTGCCCTTGCTGTCTCCTTGTCTTTCCTATTATTGCGTATGTCCATTATCGAATTCCCTACACGACATAATGCAATGGCCTAATCTGAAATAATCTAGCGCATGGATATAACTCCCACCATTCATGATTTCCTAGTTTCTTCACTGCCTATTCTATTTACATCGACTGTGCAAGGAGCTTGCGGTAACCCAGGCACCCCATGCACCTATTCCTCCAACCACTGCCTGCCCCACTGTAGGTCCCGCATTGAACTGTACAGTCGCCTGAGAACTCATTTTTAATATGGAAGCAAGTCATCCGCAACGCCGAGGGACTGCCTAGGAAGAGAAATATTGCAGCAATATGCAAGGTTTTCATTCTGTAAATTATGGATTTTAAACCGAGGGCTAGAGGGTGTATATAATCTCCATTGTGTGAGCTTGCTTAAATCGTATCATTCACCAAAATGTCCTCACTGGGAGGTGGGTCACATTATGATGGTGTGTCAGCAGCAATGTTTTATCACTGATTTGGGTTGTGCCCAGCTGGAAACACACAGGATGGACCATCTTGTTAATCCAACAGTCGTAAAAGCAGCTGTGGTGGTCCCACAGTATCTTGCCTGCCTTTGTAGGCTATATTAGTTCATCCCTCTTCCCAGAGTCTTTGACTCATCTTACATTGGATGATTCCCCATCAGATGGAAACCCACAGGCTGGAGTGGTATGTCTTTGTAGCACTTCACACCAACAAGCTCAAATGGTTCTGTTAGGGTGCAGCACTCTATGTCCGGTGCTATCCAAGTTCTTGCATTCTTTATTAAATGGCTTGTTCTTCTTATTGTTTATGTACTGGGCTTATTCCAGAGTCTTTACTCACATCGATAGACTCTACTGGGTACCCTTCCCAAGGTTGACTCCCATTCTTTGCTGAAAAGCATAGTGCCAGTACCAGCAGTATGATTTCCTCGTCCCCACCCTCACTTCAAAGGGCCAAAAATGCCATTCCTATCTGGCATTATAGTCTATGTCGTGGTTCCTTTGAACCATTTTCTCACTTGTTCTTCATGAATAAAAAAAGGGAATTGATTACGCTCTATGTTGTCCTGTCCCTTCTGTACCACCTTCATCACAAATGTCTCAGAGGCTACACATGATACCTCTAGTAAGATTTTGATTCTGGTTAGCCTTATTGTTTGCCAATAATCTTTTTAATTGCCTCTTCATTACCTCATCGTGTTCCCACATATTTTCTATATCTAATCTGTTTACTCCCGCTCATCATCATCATAGGCGGTCCCTCGAACGAGGATGACTTGCTTCCACGTGAGTTCACAGATGTTTCAATGAAGGACCCGATATTCCAGTCCTGAACTCCAATTGAGGGGGGTGGAAGATGCCTGTGCGTGAATTTTTTTTTTAACGTGTGGCGACCGTTGAACACCAGCCAACACACGGGATCGACAGAGCTAGGCCTTTATCCAGTGGCAAGGGTTAACCAGGACGACTGGAGACCTGCTCTGCTGCACGGACCTAGTGCGCACACATATCGCAGTGTGGGCTGGCCCGTGCTACCCCTGTGCCCTCGCCCCTTCTGGGACCCGTACCCTCATCTGTCGCACCTCCGCCATGATCTCTCACCGCTCCTCCACCATAAACATTCACCGCATCTCGCCACAAACACTCGCCGCTCATCCGCCCCGACCTTCCCACTCCTCTGTACCTGTGTCCTGCCGATGTTCCTGCCCACGTGCCAAAATGCCGACCAGAGTTTTGATGACCTCGCCCAGTCGCCCATCTCAAAATCATCGCATACTTGGAGTAGCTCGCGCTGGAGGTTGAAGTCATACGCCGCTCCAGCTCTTTTATAGCCCGAGCTGTGGAGCTGTTCTCTCGCAGGTCGGGGTGGCCACGATTACTCCCACTAACCTTGCTGTGACTCCTGTTCTTAGCCATTTTGTCAGCCCTCGTTCTCTTTACGATTTAAAAACAGATTCTCCTTATGTTCCCTATCTTCCTCAGCCCTTGGTTCCTGTTTTCTATTCTTTACTAATTCTCCTACCATTTTGTCTAGTAATTCTGAATAACTCTCTTCACTAATCTAGTTGGCAGATTCAAGCTCAGATTTAACGCACCGGTACAATTTCAAAACACACATTCTTATTGTTACACTCCTTTATTAAGATTCCAGAGTGCAGGTACCTCGTTGGTATACTTATATACTGTGCTCCCAAGGGATGCTGGTCAGGTGTGATGCAGGTTACTAAAGGTTAAATATATAACATCACTCCCCCGTGAAGTCAACAGTACACTTATTTACAAGGTGAGACAATCTGGGGCTTTTCGCTCCCTTGTCGATCGTCTCGGTACAAATGCTGGTGTGGATGGGTTGGTCAGTTCTTCACTGGGCTGTTGGACAGCCAGCCTTGCCAGGCTGCTGGGGATGATGAGTTCGATTTTGTGGTCAACTGTGATGTCACTTGTGTGTGTGTGTGTTGGAAGGTCAAAGTTGGTGGTGTCCTCTTCAGGTTGTTCGTAGCTGTTGGTGAACCGCAATTTGATTTAGTCCAAATGTTTTCAGTGCGGTTGTCTATTTGACCTGAAATACCCTACTCCCCTCTTTGGCTGTGACCGTGCCAGTGAGCCATTTGGGACCACGTCCATAGTTGAGCACAAACACAGGATCATTGATCTCAATATCGCGTGACAAATTTGTGCGTTCATGGTACACACTTTGTTGATGCCGCTTGCCCTCCACGTGATCATGTAGATCAGGGTGGACAAGAGCGAGCCTTGTTTTAAGCGCCCTTTTCATGAACAGCTCAGCTGGGGAAATCCTGGTGAGTGAATGGGGTCTGGTGCGGTAGCTGAGCAGTACTCAGGACAACTGGGTCTGCAGTGAGCCTTCCGACATGTGTTTCAAGCTTTTCTTAATGGTCTGAACTGCCTGTTCTGCCTGGCCATTGGATGCAGGCTTAAACGGGGCAGATGTGACATGTTTGATCCCGTTGCGGGTCATGAATTCCTTGACTTCAGCACTGGTGAAGCACGGACCAGTGTCGCTGACTAGAAACATAGAAAATAGGTGCAGGAGTAGGCCATTCGGCCCTTCAAGCCTGTACCGCCATTCAATAAGATCATGGTTGATCATTCCCTCAGTAAAGCCTTTCCTGCTTTCTCTCCATACCCCTTGATCCCTTTAGCCGTAAGGGCCATATCTAACTCCCTCTTGAATATATCCAATGAACTGGCATCAACAACTCTCTGTGGTAGGGAATTTCACAGGTTAACAACTCTCTGAGTGAAGAAGTTTCTCCTCATAGAAACATAGAAACATAGAAAATAGGTGCAGGAGCAGGCCATTCAGCCCTTCTAGCCTGCACCGCCATTCAACGAGTTCATGGCTGAACATGAAACTTCAGTACCCACTTCCTGCTTTCACGCCATACCCCTTGATCCCCCGAGTACTAAGGACTTCATCTAACTCCCTTTTGAATATATTTAGTGAATTGGCCTCAACTACTTCCTGTGGTAGAGAATTCCACAGGTTCACCACTCTCTGGGTGAAGAAGTTTCTCCTTATCTCGGTCCTAAATGGCTTACCCCTTATCCTAAGACCGTCCCCTGGTTCTGGACTTCCCCAACATCGGGAACATTCTTCCTGCATCCAACCTGTCCAGTCCCGTCAGAATCTTATACGTTTCTATGAGATCCCCTCTCATCCTTCTAAACTCCAGTGAATAAAGGCCCAGTTGATTCAGTCTCTCCTCATATGTCAGTCCAGCCATCCCTGGAATCAGTCTGGTGAACCTTCGCTGCACTCCCTCAATAGCAAGAACGTCCTTCCTCAGATTAGGAGACCAAAACTGAACATAATATTCCAGGTGAGGCCTCACCAAGGCCCTGTACAACTGCAGTAAGACCTCCCTGCTCTTATACTCAAATCCCCGAGCTATGAAGGCCAACACACCATTTGCCTTCTTCACCGCCTGCTGTACCTGCATACCAACTTTCAATGACTGATGAACCATGACACCCAGGTCTCGTTGCACCTCCCCTTTTCCTAATCTGCCACCATTCAGATAATATTCTGCCTTTGTGTTTTGGCCCCCAAAATGGATAACCTCACATTTATCCACATTATACTGCATCTGCCATGCATTTGCCCACTCACCTCACCTGTCCAAGTCACCCTGCAGCCTCTTAGCATCCTCCTCACAGCTCACACCGCCACCCAGTTTATGTCATCTGCAAACTTGGAGATATTACACTCAATTCCTTCATCGAAATCGTTAATGTATATTGTACAGAGCTGGGGTCCCATCACTGAGCCCTGCGGCACTCCACTAGTCACTGCCTGCCATTCTGAAAAGGACCCGTTTATCCCGACTCTCTGCTCCTGTCTGCCAACCAGTTCTCTATCCACGTCAGTATATTACCCCCAATACCATGTGCTTTAATTTTGCACAACAATCTCTTGTGCGGTATCATGTCAAAAGCCTTTTGAAAGTCCAAATACACCACATCCACTGGTTCTCCCTTGTCCACTCTGCTAGTTACATCCTCAAAAAATTCCAGAAGATTCGTCAAGCATAATTTCCCTTTCATACTTCATGCTGACTTGGACCAATCCTGTCACTGCTTTCCAAATGCGCTGCTGTTTCATCCTTAATGATTGATTCCAACATTTTCCCCACTACCGATGTCAGGCTGACCGGTCTATAATTCCCTGTTTTCTCTCTCCCTCCTTTTATAAAAAGTGGTGTTACATTAGCTACCCTCCAGTCCATAGGAACTGATCCAGAATCGATAGACTGTTGGACATCAGACAAGCCATGCGTGACAAACATGGCTCGTAGGTTTTCAATGGTGGCCGTGGATGTGCTTACAGACATTATTGCACAGTCAATCCACTTTGAATAAGCGTCCACGACAGCCAAATACATTTTGCCTTGGAATGGGCCCACATAGTCTACATGGATCCTCGACCACGGTTTGGATAGCCATGACCACAAACTTAGCGGTGCCTCTCTGGGTGCATTGCTCAACTGAGAGCAAGTGTTGCACTGGTGCAAGCATAACTCTAAATCTGAGTCGATGCCAGGCCACCACACGTGGGATCTGGCTATGGCTTTCATCATTATGATGCCTGGGTGGGTGTTGTGCAGTTCGCAAATAAATGTGTGTCTGCCTTTCTTGGGCAAGACCACGCGATTGCCCCACAAAAGACAGTCCGCCTGTAGGGACAACTCATCTTTGCATCTGTGGAACGGCTTAATCGCTTCCTGCATCTCCACTGGGACACTGGACCAGCTCCCATGGAGGACACAGTTTTTTTACCAAGGACAGTAAAGGATCCTGGCTGGTCCAGGTCCTGGTCTGGCGGGCCGTAACGGGGGACTTCTCGTTCTCAAATGCCTCCATGACCATGAGCAAGTCCGCTGGCTGTGCCATTACCACCCAGGTGGTGGGCAATGGTAGCTGACTGAGAGCATCTGCGCAGTTCTCTGTGCCCGGTCTGTAGCGGATTACATAGTTGTATGCCAACAGTGTGAGCGCCCATCTTTGGATGTGGGCAGAGGCATTGGTATTAATCCCTTTGCGAGAATAGCAATATGAGTGGCTTGTGGTCAGTTTCAAGCTCGAACTTGAGACCAAATAAGTACTGGTGCATTTTTTTTACTTCGTAAACGCACGCCAGAGCCTCTTTTTCAACCATGCTGTAGGCCCTTTCTGCCTTCCACAAACTCCTGGATGCATACGCAACCGGTTGCAAAATCCCCAATTCATTAGCCTGTTGTAACACACACCCAACCCCGTATGACAATGCATCACAACCAACACTGATTGTTATATGGGTTATACAGGACAAGCAATTTGTTAGAACGCAATAAATTTCTGGCTTTCTTAAAGGCAGCCTGTTGTGAATTCCCCCATACCCAGTCATCTCCCTTGCGTAGTAGTGCATGTAGGGGTTCTAGCAAGGTGCTTAACCCAGGTAGGAAATTACAGAAGGAGCCCCAGGAATGACCGCAGCTCCGTCACGTGCTGTAGTCGCTGCGCATTCTTGATGGCCTCCATCTTGGCGTCGGTGGGTCTGATGCCGTCTGCTGCGATTCTCCTTCCTAAGAATTCGACGTCCTGTGCCAGGAAAACACACTTCGAGCGTTTCAAACTGAGCTCCACACGATCCAACCGACTAAGAACCTCCTCCAGATTCTTCAAGTGCTCCATGTTGTCCCGACCTGTAACCAATATGTCGTCCTGGAAGACCACTGTGCAAGGAACTGACTTTAGCAGGCTCTCCATGTTCTGCTGGAAGATCGCTGCGGCCGACCGAATCCCGAACGGGCACCGGTTGTAGATAAACAGACCTTTGTGCGTTTTGATGCAGGTGAGGCCTTTCGAAAACTCCTCCAGCTCCTGCGTCATGTAGGCCGAGGTCAGGTCCAGCTTGCGAATGTCTTCCCTCCAGTCAGGGTCGCAAATAGGTCGTCTGCCTTGGGTAGCGGGTACTGCAGCGAAAAACGGTTGATCGTTACTTTATAGTCCCCCGCACATTCTAACCGTACCGTCCTCCTTGAGTACCAGGACAATCGGACTGGCCCAGTAGTTGAATTCCACTGATGCGATGATGCCTTCACGTTGCAGCCTGTCCAGCTCGATTTCCACTTTTTCACGCATCATGTCCGATACCGCCCGAGCCTTGTGGCGGATGGGTCGCGTACCGGGAACCAAATGGATCTGCACTTTCACCCCCAAGAAGCTTCCAATGCCTGGCTCGAATAACGATGGGAACTTGCTTAGAACCTGGGTACATGCGGTGTCGTCGACGGACGAAAGTGCTTGGATGTCGTCCCAGTTCCAGCGGATTTTCCCGAACCAGCTTCTGCCAAACAACGTGGCACAATCCACAGCGGGAGTTCGTGTACTGCTCCATCATAGGAGACTTGGACTTCAGCACTGCCAATTACAGGGTTTAGTTCCTTGGTGTAAGTCTTTAGTTTGGTATGAATGCGGCTGAGCTTGGGCCTATGTGCCTTCTTTTCCCACAGCCTGTCAAAGGCCTTTCTACTCATTATGGACTGACTTGCCCCGTGTCCAGCTCCATAGATACTGGAATGCGGTTCGCTTCAACTTTCAACATTATTGGTGGGCATTTCGTCGTGAACGTTATGTACCCCGTACACCTCTGCCTCCTCAGTCTGAGTTTCCAATTCAGTCTGATCCACTGTGGACCGATCTTCCTCTGCAACGTGGTGGTTTGCAGCTCGCCTGCACATTTGTTGGAGGTGTCCCATTGTTCTGCAACCATTGCACGCATAGTGCTTAAAGCGGCATTGATGGGGCCAGTGATTACCTCCGCAGCGCCAACAGGGTGTTAACTGCCTCGCATTAACGATTGATGGCAGATTTTGGGTCAATTGAGGTCAGGCCACAGCAGCCGGCGTGTACGTTCTGCCAAAACCGACTTTACTTTAGGCACAGTAATGACCGAAACTTCTTGGTTCTGCAAAATCTGCTTGGTGTTGTCGCTGATGGACATAAATGCCTGGGCTATCGTTATGGCTTTGCTCAGATTCGGAGTTTCTAGAGTCAACAGTTTGCGAAGGATTGTCTCATTTCCGATGCCCAGTACAAAAATGTTTCTGAGCATTTGTTCTAGGAATCCCTCAAACTCACAATGTCCTGTGAGGCGCCTTAGTTCGGCGACATAGCTCGCCACTTCCTGGCCCTCCGATCGTTGACACGTGTACAACCGATATCTCGCCATCAAAACGCTTTCCTTAGGATTTAGGTGCTCCCAGACCAGCATACACAATTCTTCGTAGGATTTTCTGTTGGTTTTGCGGGGGCCAGGAGATTCTTCATGAAGCCATAGGTTATTGCCCCACAGACAGTTAGGAGGATCGCCCTTTGTTTGGTAGCGTTCTCGTCCCCTTCTAGCTCGTTGGCCACAGAGTATTGGTCAAGTCTCTCCATGAAGGCCACCCAATCATCCCATTCTGAGAACGTCTCCAGGATGCCGACTGTTCTTTGCATTTTTGCGCGGTTGTTCGTTACCTCGTTGCCAGTTGTTGCACTCATAATAAGTGGTAAGACTGAGTACTGTGTGTAATGAGCAAGTGTGACCTTAGCTCCTTTATTAAGATTCCAGAGTACAGGTAACTCGTGGGTGGCCTGCTTATATAATGAGCTCCCAAGGGATACTGGGATCCCTTGGGACGTCAACAGGTGGGCCCTCTGGTGGTCAGGTGTGATGCAAGTTACAAAGGGTTAAATACATAACACTTATATAATACATTTCCTGGTTCAAACACTTCGAGCCCATTGACATTTGGGTTCTTTTGCTGGATCGGACAGGTAGAGTTCTTTTTGTGAGGTAGGATGTCTTTCTGTTTTGGTCCCACCTATGTTTTAATGTTATGATGATCACCAGCAGCGTTTGTACTTGGCAAACCAATAGTTAATATTACTTATCAACATAAGACATTTATTACTTTAACCTGCTGTAATGATAAATTCAGAATGATTTGGCCACACTGGACTGGAAACAGCTACTTGTGGGTAAATCAGCGTCAGAACAGTGGGAGGCATTCAAGGAAGAGATCCGGAGGGCTCAGGCCAAACATGTGCCCTTAAAGAAAAAGGGAAGGAATAATAATTCCAGAGCCCCTGGATGTCTAGGGATTTATAGGGCAGGATAAAAAAAGAAGGGAAGCATATGTCATAATAGAAGCAAACTAGAAGTAAAAAGAAATCGAAGTCTGATGTCACAGCCAAGTGGGTAAGTGATTGGCTGGTTGATTGGAGACAATTTTTTCTTTTTCTTTTTGTTTTCTTATCAGTAGGAAATCTTTGGCATTTTTGGCAAACTAAGTTAATCTAAGGTCATCTCTGGCAGAAGAGCCCAGAGCCGTGTCATGCTCCTGCTGTGCTATGCGGGCAGTCAGGGACACTGGCTACTATATGTGCGGGAAGTGTATCCAGCTGCAGCTCCTGTCAGGCCGCATTGCGGCACTGGAGCTGCGCATGGATTCACTCTGGAGCATCCGCGATGCTGAGGACAATAAGTGAGCTGGTCACACCACAGGTAAAGGTTACACAGGCAGATAGGGAATAGGTGACCATCAGGAAGAACAAGGGAAGGAAGGTAATGCAGGGGGCACCTGCGGTCACCTCCCTCCAAAACAGATATACCGCTTTGGATACTGTTGAGGGAGATGGCTCATCAGAAGAAGGCAGCAGCAGCCAAGTTCATGGCACCAGGGGTGACTCTGTTGCACAGGAGGGCAGAAAAAAGAGTGGGAGAGCTATAGTGATAGGGGATTCTATTGTAAGGGGAATAGATAGGCGTTACTACGGTCGCAAATGAGACTCCAGGATGGTATGTTGCCTCCCTGGTGCAAGGGTCAAGGATGTCTCGGAGCGGCTGCAGGGCATTCTGGAGGGGGAGGGTGAACAGCCAGCTGTCGTGGTGCATATAGGTACCAACAATATAGGTAAAAAAACAGGATGAGGTCCTACAAGCTGAATTTAGGGAGCTAGGAGCTAAATTAAAAAGTAGGACCGCAAAGGTAGTAATCTCAGGATTGCTACCAGAGCCACGTGCTAGTCAGAGTAGAAATAGCAGGATAGCTCAGATGAATACGTGACTTGAGAAATGGTGCAAGGGGAAGGGATTCCAATTCCTGGGACATTGGAACTGGTTCTGGGGGAGGTGGGACCAGTACAAACCGGACGGTCTGCACCTGGGCAGGACCGGAACCGATGTCCTAGGTGGAGAGTTTGCGAGTGCTGTTGGGGAGGGTTTAAACTAATATGGCAGGGGGATGGGAATCAATGCAGGGAGGCAAAGGGAAGTAAAATGGGGGTAGAAACAAAAGGTAGGAAGGATAAAAGTAAGAGAGGAGGGCAGAGAAATCAAGGGCAAAAATCAAACACCACATTACAACATAATTCTTAAAGGACAAAGAGTAGTAAAAAAACAAGCCTGAAGGCTCTGAGTCTCAATGCGAGGAGCATTCGTAATAAGGTGGATGAATTAACTGCAGAAATAGCTGTTAACAGATATGATGTAATTGGGATTACGGAGACATGGCTCCAGGGTGACCAAGACTGGGAACTCAACATCCAGGGGTATTCAATATTCAGGAAGGATAGACAGAAAGGTAAAGGAGGTGGGGTAGCGTTACTGATTAAAGAGGAGATTAACACAAAAGTAAGGCAGGACATTAGCTTGGATGATGTGGAATCTGTATGGGTGGAGCTGCGAAACACCAAAGGGCAGAAAACATTAGTGGAAGTTGTGTGCAGACCACCAAACAGTAGTCGTGAGGTTGGGGATGGCATCAAACAGGAAATTAGACATGCGTGCAATAAAGGTACAGCAATTATCATGGGTGACTTTAATCTACATATAGATTGGGCTAACCAAACTGGTAGCAATACTGTGAAGGAGGATTTCCTCGAGTGTATAAGGGATGGTTTTCTAGACCAGTATGTCGAGGAACCAACTGGAGAGCAGGCCATCCTAGACTGGGTCTTGTGTAATGAGAGAGGATTAATTACCAGTCTTGTCGTGCGAGGCCCCTTGGCGAAGAGTGACCATAATATCGTAGAATTCTTCATTAAGATGGAGAGTGACACAGTTAATTCAGAGATGAGGATCCTGAACTTAAAGAAAGGTAACTTCGATGATATGAGACGTGAATTGGGTAGGATAGACTGGCGAATGATACTTAAAGGGTTGACGGTGGATAGGCAATGGCAGACATTTACAGGTCACATGGATGAACTACAACAATTGTACATCCCTGTCTGGCGTAAAAATAAAACGGGGAAGGTGGTTCAACCGTGGCTAACAAGGGAAATTAGGGATAGTGTTAAATCCAAGGAAGAGGCATATAAATTGGCCAGAAAAAGCAGCAAACCTGAGGACTGGGAGAAATGTAGAATTCAGCAGAGGAGGACTAAGGGTTTAATTAGGAGGGGGGAAATAGAGTATGAAAGTAAGCTTGCAGGGAACATAAAAACTGACTGCAAAAACTTCTATAGGTATATGAAGAGAAAAAGATTAGTGAAGACTAATGTAGGTCCCTTGCAGTCAGAATCAGGTGAATTCATAATGGGGAACAAGGAAATGGCAGACCAATTGAACAAATACTTTGGTTCTGTCTTCACTAAGGATGACACAAATAACCTCCCGAAAATACTAGGGGACTGAGGGTCTAGCGAGAAGGAGGAACTGAGGGAAACCCTTATTAGTCAGGAAATGGTGTTAGGGAAATTGATGGGATTGAAGGCCGATAAATCCCTAGGTCCTGATAGTCTGCATCCCAACGTACTTAAGAAATAGTAGATGGTGGTCATTTTCCAACATTCCTTGGACTCTGGATCAGTTCCTATGAACTGGAGGGTGGCTAATGTAACCCCACTTTTTCAAAAAGGAGGGAGAGAGAAAACAGGGAATTATAGACCGGTTAGCCTGACATCGGTAGTGGGGAAAATAGTGGGGAAATTAATTATTAAGGATGAAATAGCAGCGCATTTGGAAAGCAGTGACAGGATCGGTCCAGGTCAGCATGGATTTATGAAAGGGAAATCATGCTTGACAAATCTTCTAGAATTTTTTGAGGATGTAACTAGTAGAGTGAACAAGGGAGAACCAGTGGGTGTGGTGTATTTAGACTTTCAAAAGGCTTTTGACAAGGTTCCACACAAGAGATTAGTGTGCAAAATTAAGGCACATGGGATTGGGGGTAATGTATTGACGTGGATAGAGAACTGGTTGGCAGATAAGAAGTGAAGAGTGGGAATAAATGGGTCCTTTTCAGAATGGCAGGCAGTGACTAGTGAGTTACCGCAAGGTTCAGTGCTGGGACCCCAGCTGTTATGTATGTAAATCTGTAATTAGCATGTCTAACCACCAGAGGGCTTATCCCCTGGAGTCCCAAGGGATCCCACAATTCCTTGGGAGCACCTGTATATCGGGAGGCCTCACAGGCTGGAGAGGCACTCTGAGATCTGTAATAAAGGACTACGGTCACACTTACTTTGAGCTTGCAGTATCTAGTCTCACTCTTTATCCAAGACATAACACCAGCTATTTACAATATACATTAATAATTTAGACGAAGGAATTGAATGTAATATCTCCAAGTTTGCAGATGACACTAAGCTGGGTGGCAGTGTGAGCTGTGAGGAAGATGCTAAGAGGCTGCAGGGTGACTTGGACAGGTTAGGTGACTGGGCAAATCATGGCAGATGCAGTATAATGTGGATAAATGTGAGGTTATCCACTTTGGTGGCAAAAACAGGAAGGCAGATTATTATCTGAATGGTGACAGATTAGTAAAAGGGGAGGTGCAACGAGACCTGGGTATCATGGTACAAGAGTCATTGAAAGTAGGCATGCAGGTACAGCAGGCGGTTAAGAAAGCAAATGGCATGTTGGCCTTCATAGCTAGAGGATTTGAGTACAGGAGCAGGGACTTCTTGCTGCAGTTGTACAGAGCCTTGGTATTGACCACACCTTGAGTATTGTGTGCACTTTTGGTCTCCTAATCTGAGGAAGGACATTCTTGCTATTGAGGGAGTGCAGCGAAGGTTCACCAGACTGATTCCCGGGATGGCAGGACTGACATATGAAGAAAGACTGGAACAACTAGACTTATATTCACTGGAATTTAGAAGAATGACAGGGGATCTCACAGAAGCATATAAAATTCTGAAGGCATTGGACCGGTTAGATGCCGGAAGAATGTTCCCAATGTTGGGGAAGTCCAGAACCAGGGGTCACAGTCTAAGGATAAGGGATAATCCATATAGGACCGAGGTGAGGTGAAACTTTTTCACCCAGAGAATTGTGAACCTATGGAATTCTCTACCACAGAAAGTTGTTGAGTCCAGTTTGTTGGATATATTCAAAAGGGAGTTAGATGTGGCCCTGACAGTTACAGGGATTGCGGGTATGGAGAGAAGGCAGGAGTGGGATACTGAAGTTGCATGATCAGCCAATATCATATTGAATGGTGGTGCAGGCTCGAAGGGCCGAATGGCCTGCTGCTGCACCTATTTTCTATGTTTCTATATACCGATGGCTAAATACTGCAGAATCTTTGAAGGAATATAAGAAATTCAGAGGTAAATTTAAAAAGGATATTAGGAATGCTAAGAGAGACCATGAAAAATTCTTGGCAAGTAGTATCAAGGAAAACCCAAAGATGTTCTATAAATATATTAAGAGCAAGAGGATAACTAAAGAAAGCATAGGGCCTATTAGAGATCATGAGGGTAATCTTGTGTGTGGAGGCGGGAGATGTGGGTATAGTTCCTAATGAATACTTTGCATCTGTTTTCACAAAGGAAAGGGGCATTGCAGATACTGCTATAGAGGAGGTGTGTGAAATTCTGGATGAAATAAACATAGTGAGAGAGGAGGTATTAAGGGGTTTAGCAGCTTTGAAAGTAGCTAAGTCCCCAGGCCCGGATGAAATGCATACCAGGCTGTTCAGCGAAGTAAAAGAGGAAATAGCAGAGGCTTTGACCATCATTTTCCAGTCCTCTTTAGATTTGGGCATGGTGCTGGAGGGCTGGTGGACTGGTAATGTGGTACCCTTGTTTAAGAAGGGAGAAAGGGATAGGCTGAGTAATTACAGGCCTGTCAGCTTAACCTCAGTGGTGGGACGGATTTGTTAAGGGAAGATCGTGTTTGACTAATCTGATTGAATTTTTCGAGGAGGTAACCAGGAGGGTCGATGAGGGTGGTGTATACGATGTACTATATATGGACTTCAGCAAAGATTTTGATAAGGTCCCACATGGTATACTGGTCAAGAAGGTTAAAGTCCATGGGATCCAGGGCAAAGTGGCAAGTTGGATCCAAAATTGGCTTAGAGGTAGGAAGCAGAGGGTAATGGTTGCTGGTGTTTCTGTGACTGGAGGGATGTTTCCAGTATGGTTCTGCAGGGCTCAGTACTGGGTCCCTTACTTTTTGTGGTATACATCAATGATCTCGATTTGAATATAGGGAGTATGATTGAGAAGTTTGCAGATGACACTAACATTAGCTGTGTGGTTGATAATGAAGAGGAAAGTCATGGACTGCGGGAGGATATCAATCTACTGGTCAGGTGGCAGAACAGTGGCAAATGGAATTTAATTTGTAGAAGTGTGAGGTAATGCACTTGGGGAGGGCTAATAAGGAAAGGGTATACACTTAAAAGTGTAGATGAACAAAGGGACCTTGGAGCGCTTGTCCACAGATCCCTGAAAGTAGCAGGCCAGGTAGATAAGGTGATTAAGAAAGCATATGGAATGCTTGCCTTTATTGGCCGAGGCATAGAATACAAGAGCAGGGAGGTTATGCTTAAATTGTATAATACTCTGGTTAGGCCACAGTTGGAATACTGCGTACAGTTCTGGAACCTTATTATAGGAAGGATGTGATTGTACTGGAGAGGGTGCAGAGGAAATTTACTAGAATGCTGCCTGGAATGGAGAATCTTAGCTATGGGGACAGATTGGATCGGCTGGGTTTGTTCTGATTTGGAACAGAGAAGGCTGAGAGGAGATCTCATTGAGGTGCATGAAATTTTGATGGGGCGTGGACATAGTAGCTAGCAAGGGCCTATTTCCCTTGGTGGAGGTGTCAATTATGAGGGGGCATAGGTGGCTGGTGGAAGGTTCAGAGGGGATTTGAGGGGAGGCTTCTTCACGCAGAGGGTAGTGGGGGTCTGGAGCTCACTGCCTGGAAGGGTGGTGGATGCAGAAACCCTCACCACATTTAAAACGTGCTTGGATGGGCACTTAAAGTGCCATGATCTAAGTGGGATTAGACTGGATAACCTCTTGTTGGCTGGTGCAGATACGATGGTACACATAGAAAATAGGTACAGAAGTAGGCCATTTGGCCCCTTGAGCCTGCACCACCATTCAATAAGATCATGGCTGCTCATTCACCTCAGTACCCATTTCCTGCTTTCTCTCCATACCCCTTGATCCCTTTAGCCGTAAGGGCCATATCTAACTCCCTCTTGAATATATCCAATGAACTGGCATCAACAACTCTCTGCGGCAGGGAATTCCACAGGTTAACAACTCTCTGAGTGAAGAAGTTTCTCCTCATCTCAGTCCTAAATGGCTTACCCCTTATCCTTAGACTGTGTCGCCTGGTTCTGGACTTCCCCAACATCGGGAACATTCTTCCAGCATCTAACCTGTCCAGTCCCGTCAGAATTTTATATGTTTCTATGAGATCCCTTCTCATCCTTCTCAACTCCAGTGAATACAGGCTCTGTCGATCCAGTCTCTCATATGTCACTCCTGCCATCCCGGGAATCAGTCTGATGAACCTTTGCTGCACTCCTTCAATAGCAAGAACGTTCTTCCTCAGATTAGGAGACCAAAACTGAACACAATATTCCAGGTGAGGCCTCACCAAGGTCCTATACAACTGCAGTAAGACCTCCCTGCTCCTATACTCAAATCCCCTAGCTATGAAGGCCAACATAGCTAGGCGGGTAAGTGGAGCTGAGTCCATGGTCAGATCAGCACTGATCTTTTTGAATGGCGGAGCAGGCTCGAGGGGCTAGATGGCCTACTCCTGTTCCTAATTCTTATGTTCTTATATAAAACATACCATTTGCCTTCTTCACCGCCTGCTGTACCTGCATGCCAACTTTCAGTGACTGATGTACCATGACACCCAGGTCTCGTTGCACCTCCCCTTTTGCTAATCTGCCACCATTCAGATAATATTCTGTCTTTGTGTTTTTGCCCCCAAAGTGGATAACCTCACATTTATTCATATTATACTGCATCTGCCATGCATTTGACCACTCATCTAACCTGTCCAAGTCACCCTGCAGCCTCTTAGCATCCTCCTCACAGCTCACACTGCCACCCAGCTTAGTGTCATCTGCAAACTTGGAGATATTACACTCAATTCCTTCATCTAAATCATTAATGTATATTGTAAATAGCTGGGGTCCCAGCACTGAGCCCTGCGGCACCCCACTAGTCACTGCCTGCTATTCTGAAAAGGACCCGTTTATCCCAACTCACTGCTTCCTGTCTGCCAACCAGTTCTCGATCCACGCCAATACCATGTGCTTTAATTTTGCACACCAATCTCTTGTGTGGGACCTTGTCAAAAGCCTTTTGAAATTCCAAATACACCACATCCACTGGTTCTCCCTTGTCCACTCTACTAGTTACATCCTCAAAAAATTCCAGTAGATTTGTCAAGCATGATTTCCCTTTCATAAATCCATGCTGACTTGGACCGATCCTGTCATTACTTTCCAAATGCCCTGCTATTTCATCTTTAATACTTGATTCCAACATTTTCCCCACTATCGATATCAGGCTAACTTTATTTACCTGTTTTCTCTCTCCCTCCTTTTTTAAAAAGTGGCGTTACATTAGCTACCCTCCAGTCCATAGGAACTGATCCAGAGTCGATAGACTGTTGGAAAATGATTACCAATGCATCCACTATTTCGAGGGCCACTTCCTTAAGTATTCTGGGATGCAGATTATCAGGCTCCGTGGATTTATCGGCCTTCAATCCCATCACTTTTCCGAACACAATTTCCCGCCTAATAAGGATTTCCTTCAGTTCCTCCTTCTCACTAGACCCTAGGTCCCCTAGTATTTCCGGAAGGTTATTTGTGTCTTCCTTCGTGAAGACAGAACCAAAGTATTTGTTCAACTGGTCTGCCATTTCTTTGTTCGCCAGTTTAAATTCACCTGATTCTGACTGCAAGGGATCTACGTTTGTCTTCACTAATCTTTTTCTCTTCACATATCTATAGAAGCTTTTGCAGTCAGTTTTTATGTTCCTGGCAAGCTTTCTCTCATACTCTATTTTCCCCCTCCTAATAAAACCCTTTGTCCTCCTCTGCTGAATTCTAAATTTCTCCCAGTCCTCAGGTTTGCTACTTTTTCTGGCCAATTTAAAAGCCTCTTTCTTGGATTTAACACTATCCTTAATTTCCCTTGTTAGCCACAGTTGAGCCACCTTCCCCATTTTATTTTTACTCCAGACAGGGATGTACAATTGTTGAAGTTCATCCATGTGATCTTTAAATGTTTGCCATTGCCTATCCACCGTCAACCCTTTAAGTATCATTCGCCATTCTATTCTAGCCAACTCACATCTCATACCATCAAAGTTACCTTTCCTGAAGCTCAGGACCCTAGTCTCTGAATTAACTGTGTCACTCTCCATCTTAATAAAGAATTCTACTATATCATGGTCACTCTTCCCCAAGGGGCCTCGCACAACAAGATTGCTAATTAGTCCTTTCTCATTACACATCACCCAGTCTAGGATGGCCAGCCCTCTAGTTACTCGATATATTGGTCTAGAAAACCATCCCTAATACACTCCAGGAAATCTTTCTCCACCGTATTGCTACCAATTTGGTTAGCCCAATCTATATGTAGATTAAAGTCACCCATGATAACTGCTGTACCTTTATTGCACGCATCGCTAATTTCTTGTTTGATGCTGTCCCCAACCTCACTACTACTGTTTGGTGGTCTGTACACAACTCCCACTAGCATTTTCTGCCCTTTGGTATTCCGCAGCTCCACCCATACAGATTCCACATCATCCAAGCTAATGTCCTTCCTTACTATTGCGTTAATTTCCTCTTTAACCAGCAACGCTACCCCACATCCTTTTCCTTTCTGTCTATCCTTCCTGAATGTTGAATACCCCTGGATGTTAAGTTCCCAGCCTTGGTCACCCTGGAGCCATGTCTCCGTGATGCCAATTATATCATATTCATTAATTATTGCCTGCGCAGTTAATTATTCTACCTTATTACAAATATTCCTCACATTGAGGCACAGAGCCTTCAGGCTTGTCTTTTTAACACACTTTGCCCCTTTAGAATTTTTCTGTAATGTGGCTCTTTTTGATTTTTGCCTTGGGTTTCTCTGCCCTCCACTTTTACTTTTCTTTTTTCTGTCTTTTGCTTCTGCCTCCATTCTACTTCCCTCTGTATCCCTGCATAGGTTCCCATCCCCCTGCCATATTAGTTTAACCTCATCCCAACAGCGCTATCAAACACTCCCCCTCGGACATTGGTTCCGGTCCTTCCCAGGTGCAGACCGTCCGGTTTGTTCTGGTCCACCTCCCCCAGAACCGGTTCCAATGTCCCAGGAATTTGAATCCCTCCCTTCTGCACCACTCCTCAAACCACATATTCATCTGAGCTATCCTGTGATTCCTACTCTGACTAGCACGTGGCACTGGTAGCAACCCTGAGATTACTACCTTTGAGGTCCTACTTTTTAATTTAACTCCAAGCTCCCTAAATTCTCCTTGTAGGACCTCATCCCATATGCTGGGGATCTTATACGGCCAGGGTAATCTCCTGGACTAGTTTTGATCGACTGGATGGACCGGAGAGGAATTTTCCCAGATTTTTTTCCCCCAATTGGCCTGGGTTTTTATCTGGTTTTTGCTTCTCCCAGGAGATCGCATGGCTCAGTTGGGGTGGAGTGTAGAATGTTCCGGTGCAAGGCGTGTTGCAGTTGTGTGGGACGGACTGGTTGGGCCAGATGCTCTTTACCTTTCCGCCATTGTTCATTGTTCAGAGGTTTATATGTAACCTTCAGGGCTGCTGACCGAAGGCCATGTGGCTCTTTGTCGGCCGGTGTGGACACGATGGGCCGAAATGGCCTTCTGCACTGTAGATTTCTATGTTTCTATCTTGAACTACCTTTTGTCCTAGTGTGATACTAACTCTTTAACTGAACCCTATTAATTCCATGACCAATTTCGTGTTTGGGGTCAGGGTGTGTCCCATCCCACCTAATTCAGGACAGTCTTCCTGGTCTTCCGCACACGGGACTCCCAATCTTCCCAAGGAACCCACTTTCGGGGTCTTTCTCTATTAACATCAAAATTATGCTTTTGAGAGGCTAAAGCTCGGTTTATCACTGATTTCAAACCTAACTCTTTTGACGTCTTCATGACAGTTGCTTCCCACTTGGATCCATGTTTTATTATGGAACCTGTAAGCTATGGCTTCCCCACCTTCAGTTTGCAGCTGATTTGTATACAACCATGGCCACCTTGTGCAGACAGAGACAGGCCTCGGCCCTGTAAGGGGTGGTTTTCGAGGGGATCAGCTTTCCCTTCTGACCTTATATGAGCGGTTTCGAATTGCTCCCACATCCTTGGTTCTCGACTCTGGAATTATGAAGGGACTGTGACAGACTTGGATAGACAATCGGTTTCAAGGTAGGAAGCAGGTATGGCTTTATTGTGTTTAAAAAGAAGTGAAAGGCACACCTTTAATAACACACACAGAATAGGAATACCAATACACACTGAGGGGTACAATACATTGAATAAATTGTCAACATACAGCCTGTGGGGAAAAGAATACAGCTTAAACTCTAAATGGGGTAAAGAGGAGAATGCAGATACATTTACACAAGTTATCCCAGCCTCCCCCTCCCAATTTCCCTAACCAACTAAGTTATAACTCTGGGGGTTCAGGGGCTATGCTCACCAATCCCTTTTGATAGTTGCCGGTGAATCGCGGTTTCGGGGTTCTCTGCACTTGGCCTTCAGGGCAAGCCGTACCCCGGATGGAGGAGAGGACTTCGGACTGCGTAGTCTTCAGTTGGGGTGAGTCCGTTGATGCGGTAAGTTGCGTTTTGGATGTATGGGGTAAATACCCACTTTCTTTGGTTAGGAATAGTTTTAGTTAGTCCTTTTTGGTAATTTCTCACCCGTTGGTCATTCAGAAGTAGACTGTAGAGTGGAAATAAATGTTGATTCTTCGGTTTTTGCTTCGGTTTCAGTTCGTCGTTTCGCTGGTTGTGGTGGCCCGGGTTATCAATTTGGTTGCTGACAACTTTCCGTTTTGTGGTCCTCTTGCTGTTGGCGTGCTCGGTCAGTCCTTGATGGTTTCTTGTAGTTTTCTCCACTACTCCATTTCTTCACTCCCCACCTCCGGTTGCTTGTGTTCTTTTCCTTGTAAAACTGGGAATAGATATACCCCAAAAAGGTTTCATTATCGCCCACCAAATCTGGCCCAGCTCTTTGTTTCAATTTTTCAGCCCAGCTAATTGAAACTTGTTTAAGTGATTTTAATCTGGCGTTGATAGGCTTTTCTGAGTTGATGAGCTCTTGTCCATTGTGATAGTCTGGCCTGAGCCAGATATTTCTATGCCTGTTGAAAAGGTGTTGGAATATGTATGTGACATTTGGGTCCTCTGGGTGGGATGGATAATGTTTCTTCTGTGGTCGATTGTTAAAATGTAAATGTCTTCTAGGGACAGGTAAACAGTTCCCAGACAATTTGATTAGCTCCAATGTCCAAACTGGCCCTTTAGAGATGGACCCCACCCCTTTTCTTGCAGACCCAACATTCACCTTTTAAAAATCCCAAATTCGATTAAAGTTCGTAGTTTCTTCCATGTGCACTTTCTGGTAGATAGTTCCAAATTAAATTCCTTTTCCAAACACTGGGGGGGCGGTCTCCATGAATGCATCCCCTTTTATCCCCTGCAGGCCTCATCTGCCCCTTTTCAACTCATTTGTGTCCCGAAGTTTTTCCTTCCATTTTAAAAGTCCAGAAAAGTATTCTTCTCCTCTGCTAGGAAAAGGTACCAGGAATCTTTGCGAAATATTGGTAAATTCTACAGCCCCCGAACAAGCTTTCTTTGTTCAATATTTATTGGAGGCCTTGATACTGCCGACCATTCTAGCTGTAAGGAAATGCTAACGATCAGCATTCTATTTACTTTTAATTCTAATCCCTCTGACAGGTAGCAGTGTGTTTAAATCTATCCTGATTACTTCAAAGTTGGCTTCTCGATGGAGAATGTGTCATGGCCTTGATGATTTAAAAAGTTCTCTCACTCTCCTTCGCCACATTAGCCATTTCATGTTGTGCTAATGTCGATAACTGAGCATGTCTGAGACTCGTTTATTCCCAATATCAGGCCACATGTGACATCTGATCCAAGCCATTCTCAGGTGATCTTATTAAAAGATCGTGGGGTGTCTGGAGACCTTTGCTCATCTCCCTGTGCAAGGTCCTGCTGTCTCGGGTAGTGGCCAGGCTATCAAATTCAGTTTTCTTATTGTTCAGTATGGATAATGACACACACATCTCGGCGAGAAAGCTCATCAATTTACTACACTTCCCTGACTTTCACAAGAATTTACATTAATACCAGATTGCACCCAGGTGATTTATGTCAATTCACCCAAGAACAATGATTTAAGAAAAAGTTGTGTAATTTTCCTGTTTTCATCTTATATCCTCACTCACTTCCTCATTCAACTTTATACAGTATTCAGCATTTCATTCATGAGCCCTGGAGGAACTTTACTGTCTAATACAATATTATCATAATGTCTTTAAAACATAGATCAAACATTCCCACGGTCCAGATTTTAACTGAACCTTTTCTTGGAACTTTTATTCCCCAAAATATGCCAGAAATCAATTCCGTCTGCAAAATGTGGTATGTTATTTACCTTTAACACAACAGTCTCCCCCAGAAAACTTCTTTCTGAATACATAGTTTGGACAGAACCACATAGACTGAGTCTTTTCAAAACTTAAACTTGATTATCCCCTTAAATTTCAACTACATTTCCCTTCCCAAGTGCTTGAACAGCAATTGTTATCAATTTATCAAATCAATTTTAATTGCATAAACAAATTATGCCCAGACTTTGTGATTTTACAAAGAAGCCGAAAGGAACAATTGCATTTGGATGCAAGTGGCTTACCTTCCCCTTCGAGAAATGTGTCTTGGAAAATAACAATTGACCCCAATAATTTAACCCAATAGGTTGAAGACTTCACCACGCTGTCTGCAGAACAGGGGCCACAATTCACGTTCGCAAAAAGCTGTCGCACCTCCCGACCTTTTGGAGCCATCACCACTGAAATGTTTTTGGCGGGCCCCCGATCAAAATTCACCAAAAAGAAAGATGTGCTCCTGCGCTAACGAGCGGGATTGAAGCGGGATCACCACAGAGAAATCCATCATGTTGCTAATGTGGATCTAATGAGGCAGCAGCTCAGCGAGGGTTTGCAGCTGGGCCCTGAGGAGTGATGGAGTTAACTTGCAGGATGGCTGGTGCAAGAGAACCAAGGAGGGCAACCCGCTTTACCGACAGCGAGCTGGAGACCCTTATGCAGGATGTCGAGGGCAGGAGGAGACTGCTTTATCCCGACGTGGTGAGATCAAGTCTGGAGGTCTTAAGCAATGCATGGAGGGAGATTGTTTGGGAGGTATCAGGCACATCCAGTTATAACAGGACTCCCATACAGTGCAGACAATGCTTCAATGATGAAAGTGAGTACCTGTTCCACCAACTGCTGCCTTGCGTCTGCAAACCTCTCCTTCAACATTCTCTTATTTCCCATCCTCACTATTTAGTCACTGAAGCAGCATTTTATTGTTTACAACTCGAGATATATATGTGTGTTTTTGCAATGGAGGCTCCCTTTCATCTCACACTTACAGCTGCATGTCAGGGCACTGTGCACTCATTTCTGATGCGTCATCACAGTGCACTCACCAACCATTCTTTGTTTTGCAGGCCAAGCTGGCTCACAATAGAGCCGAGCAAAGGAGGACTAGTGTGGCGAGGCAGACATAGAGGTGCTCACACCTTTGGAGGAGAGGGTTGAGGCGCTGGTGGTAGACATGGTGCCTTCCCTGTGGACCAGGGTACTACTGACGCTGATGTGCACCAGCATTCTGCTCCTTTACCTCTGGAAGTCTGCTAGTTGTAGTCTCCATGAGTTCATCCCATACCTCCCCCTCACGGCTGCCCTTCTCCCATCAATGCTTTCAGATGACACGCCCCCTGTGGCCTGCGCTCCTAGCGACGCTGATGTGGGCAGCAGGGGTAACTGAGGCGCTGCTTGAATGCGCACTCTACCTGATTGCGGCAGCGCCTACTGTGCCTTTCCTTCTGGAAGTCTGCTATTTGTAGGCTCCATGCGTCAATCGCCCACCTCCCCGTCACGGCAGCCCTTCTCCCATTGATGCTCGCAGATGACAGACCGAGTGGCAGCACACCTAGCACAGTGGGTAGGCACGAGAGAGCTCGCAGACCATCTGAAGGCCGGCATGAGACCCTTCACATCACCGCAGACATCTCAGGTTGCAGCAGTGAGGACATTGAGGGGTCAAACCCTGCTGCGAGCATCCAGAGCACTCCATGGTCTGGGGATGCGACTGAGGAGGAAGGAGGACGACACTGCTGGCACCAACACGTCACTGCTTCCACCCACATGTGCCAGCTCAGACACTGGGAGTGTGATATAGATGAGGTGGTACAGGGGTCTGCATTGGGTGTTGCACTGGGGCCTAGCGGGCTGCAGCATGGTGATGGGGCTGGGCAACTTCGGGTGCCACCTCTCCAGGGGGAGAGATTCCCCTGTTGTCCTGCTGCGGAGGACTCAGCCGAACCCATCGATGCAGTGGCTTACGAAAGAAGGGTGGTGGCCATGCATTCCCAGATGTTGGGGGCACTGACAAGGGTGCTGAGAGGCTGTCGGAAGTGATGAGGAGCATGGAGGAGACCGCCTCCCTATAGTCGACAGTTCTGCGCACTCCATGAAGCCCATCATTGCCAGTGTGCAGGCGATGGTGGACTCCCAGAGAGACCGTGCGGATCCAGCTGTGAGGCCGCAGCTGCCCTTGCAGCACAGGCGTGAGGGAACGAGCATATTGGATTGGAGAGGATGGCCGCGACCCTGGAAGCTCAGCATGCTCTTAGGCACTGGGCAACAGGCCGCGGAGCATCTAAGTGCTGCCATCTCTGGTGGCTTTGAGACTGTGGCTGCTCTCATGTCGGCTCAGCTGGATGCCACGTGACAGCTCAGTGTAGCCTTTGCGGCTGGGTCTAACACAGGCCATGGGGGACCTTCTGGTGTGGGGCCACAGCACCGAGCTGAGCTCCCTCAGATTGGTGCCGGTGGTAGTGTGCTGCCCCCGGGGAGTGGCTCAGGCTCCTCGGACCAGGATAGGGATGATGTGCTCTCTCAGGATCACAACATTCCTGGCCCCAGACCTGTCACTCAGACAGTGCCTCCAAGCATGGTCTCGCCCGAGCCAAGTCAGACAGAACCCTCCCAGAAGGGTCCTGCCAGTCAGCACCCGGCCCTTCCAGGCCCAAAGGTGTTCGAGGGTGTCCGACAAGGACATCTGTAGGTCCCACACAACAACCTTCCCAGCCCCATGATGCAGCCACAGGGGAGACACTTAGACGTAGCATTAGGATAGGCACGCATAAGAGATGTTATAAGGAGATGCACAAGGGTAAAAAATGATGTTTTTATGTTAGTTTACGGTACTGTTTTTTGTTCTGTTGAGTTTTTGCACTGACTTGCATCATTTGATAAATCTTTATTTTTTACACCTATATCAGAGTGGGCAATTCTGTGTGAAGGCACTCATTGGGATGCCCATGGAAAGTGGGAGCTGAAGGGATGAGATTACCGTGGATCGTGTAGCTATCAGAGGTAGCTGCACCTTCCTTGCAGGGTTGTAATGGCGACGACGCCTCCTGGCTGGGTGGCGACGGTGATCCTCCTCCTCCTCCTGCGCCTCCTCCTCAGGTGGTACTGTTGGCTCGACCTCCAGCGGCTGGCCCCTCATGAGGGCCAGGTTGTGCAGCATGCAGCAGACCACTACGATTATGGACACCCATTCAGGGGAGTACTGCAAGGCTCCACGAGACCGGTCCAGGCAATGGGACCTCTGCTCGAGGATCCCCATGCAGTGCTCGATGATGTATCTGGTGCCAGAATGAGCGTCATTGTAGGCATGCTGTGGCGCTGCCCTAGGGTACTGTAGTGGAGTCAGCAGCCAAGTGGACAGGGGATATCCCTTGTCGCCAAGCAGCCCTCCACAATCCTGATTTGGCCCGGTGAAGAGGGCAGGCACACTAGTTTGGTGCAGAATGAAGGAATCATGGCTGCTGCCTGGATACCTGGTATCAACTGCCAGGATCCTACACTGGTGATCACACACCAGCTGCACATTGAGGGAGTGGAATCCCTTGTGGTTGACAAAGATCTCAGGATGGTGTGGCGCCCTCAGGCCAACGTGTCTGCAGTCGATGGCACCCTAGGGAACCCTGCAATGCGGGAAAATCCGGCCTGCTCCACCTGCTTCTCTCTGGTCATCGGGAATGAAATATAGTCCGCTCTTCTCCTATACAGTGCATCTGTGACCTGCCGGATAGAGCGATGGGCAGAGAATTGGGAGATGTTGGCGATGACTGCAGTCGCAGACTGGAAAGACCCAGTCGCACAAAAGTTCAGAACTATGGTGACCTTGGTCTCAATGGCTCCAGATTTTGGTGCAGGACATTACAGAGCTCCCTCAGTACGTCCTTTCTAAATTGGTGCCTTCGCAAGCATTGCTCATCGCTGAGCTCCATGAAGGAGAACTAACTGCAGACGTAGACCCTTTGATGGTAGGGCCTCCTTCCCCCAGGTCTGTGCTGGCCACCTCCCATGGCAGCTGGCTGATGGCCTTCTCCCTGTTCCTCCTCATGTTCGGGAGCCTTATGTAGGCTGTTGCTGGCAAGACTCCTGGCCCAGTATGTGGTGCGGGGGGTCAGCGTACCTGACCCTCCTGCTGGCGCCACCTCCCTCCTGTACACCCTCTGTACGTGGAGGCCTGCGCACATCTGCAGGCCATTCTGGATGTTGGGTAGCCATGGTTGCTGCCTCCCTTGCCCGCTGCCTCTCTACACATTGCTGACGGCGCCGCCTTCTCCTGCATGCCACCCTGCGTCTGACAAGGTAACAAGGCGTTCCCCTGCCAACACTGATCCCATTGTGTGTGAAGGCTGCACCCTGACACGCACAGAATCAGTGAGAGCTAAAGGTCCTAAAAACTCTCCCAAAAGTGATAAACACGGCTCAGCAGGTTAAAGAAATGAACAAAAGCACCACCAAAGGTTTGCACCAAAAATACCCCCGCTCGCGGGAATCCTCCATTCCCCCCCTCCAGCAGACCTCCGATAGCGGGAATCCTCCGTTTCCCCCCCTCCAGCAGATCCCCGATCGCGGGAATCCTCCCCCTCCATCGGACCCCCGCTTGCGGGAATCCTACGTTCTCCCCCTCCAGTGGTGTCGAGTAGCACGGCAAAGTGTACTGACCCAAAAAGCTGGCAGGGGCATTGTCCAAGAAAAACCTCAATTTTTATACCTGAATATGGGTGGCGTGGCCACGTAGCAGCGATGTGCCCCCTGACGATGTCACCACAGCCACAAGCCCCTTACCGTGGCAAAAGCTGTCATCAATGAAAAACATCCCTCGCTGAATATGCAGCGCGGGGGTGTACTCGACCAGAACACAGCAGCCAATCAATTTTCCCCAATAGCCACCGAAAACCTGCGGTAACGGTTCTTCCTAGGACCCTGAATTTCAGCCCCTTAAATTCTTATATTCAAGTGGGAATTGGATATGGCCCTTACGGCTAAGGGGATCAAGGGGTATGGCGATAAAGCAGGAAAGGGGTACTGAGGGAATGATCAGCCATGATCTTATTGAATGGTGGTGCAGGCTCAAAGGGCCGAATGGCCTACACATGCACCTATTTTCTATATTTCTATGTTTTAAACTGCTGGATCTCTTGCTATGCCCTCTATATCCTTTGGGAAAAAAGACTCAGTGTAACCATTGTGGCTCTGCTGAAGAGCCCAAGGTGTTAATTTGACAATTCATAACTTCCTTCTGTCAATGTGGGGAAATTAATAAACTTAAATTTAATCATGTCCCATATAGATTTACATTCTGCAATACAAAATAGATTCCTTGCCACTTGCCACATCTTAACCACTCGCTGCGTAAAAAGGTTTTTCCTAATGTGGCCTTGGGACCTTCTGCCAATCACCCTAAAGCTGTCCTCGGGTTCTCGATCCTTCCGCCAATGGGAACAGTTTCTCTCCGTCTACTCTGTCCAGACCGCTCATGGTGTTCAACATCTCCATCAGATCAGTGGAGGGCTTTTTGGGCCTCCACTGTCTCTGGCTGTTCACCATTTAGAAAGTATGCTGTTCTATCCTTTTTAGGTCCAAAGTGGATAGCCTCACATTTGCGTACATTGAAATCTATTTAACACAGTTTTGTCCATTCATTTAATCTATTAATATTGCTTTGTAATTTAAGCTTCCTGAATCCTCTGTTCCCCACCTCCAGGATTTAGATTCCTGGGTAACATAACAGCAAACCATCCTTCATCGTCACTTGGTCAAAATCCTGGAACTCCCTACCTAACCTCCGATCACGGGCGGGAATCCTCCGTTCCCCCTGCAGCGGACCCCTAATCGCGGGAATCCTCCGTTCCCCCCCCCCCAGCAGACCACCGATCACGGCAATCCTCCGTTCCCCCACCTCCAGCGGACCCCCGATCGCGGGAATAGAAACATAGAAACTAGGTGCAGGAGTAGGCCATTCAGCCCTTCGAGCCTGCATCACCATTCAATAAGATCATGGCTGATCATTCCCTCAGTACCCCTTTCCCGCTTTCTCTCCATACCCCTTGATCCCTTTAGCCATAAGGGCCATATCTAACTCCTTCTTGAATATATCTAATGAACTGGCATCAACATCTCTCTGCAGCAGGGAATTCCACAGGTTAACAACTCTCTGACTAAAGATGTTTCTCCTCATCTCAGTCCTAAATGGCCTACCCCTTATCCTAAGACTGTGTCCCCTGGTTCTGGACTTCCCCAACATCGGGAACATTCTTCCCGCATCTAACCTGTCCAGTCCCGTCAGAATCTTATACATTTCTATGAGATCCCCTCTCATCCTTTTAAACACCAGTGTATAAAGGCCCAGTTGATCCAATCTCTCCTCATATGTCAGTCCAGCCATCCCGGGAATCAGTCTGGTGATCCTTTGCTGCACTCCCTCAATAGCAAGAACGTCTTTCCTCAGATTAGGAGACCAAAATGGAACACAATATTCCAGGTGAGGTCTTACCAAGGCCCTGTACAACTGCAGTAAGACCTCCCTGCTTCTATACTCAAATCCCCTAGCTATGAAGGCCAACATACCATTTGCCTTCTTCACTGCCTGCTGTACCTGCATGCCAACTTTCAATGACAGATGAACCATGACACCCAGGTCTCGTTGGACCTCCCCTTTTCTTAATCTGCCGCCATTCAGATAATATTCTGCCTTCGTGTTTTTGTCCCCAAAGTGGATAACCTCACATTTATCCACATTATACTGCATTTGCTATGCATTTGCCCACTCACCTAACCTGTCCAAGTCGTCCTGCAGCCTCTTAGCATCCTCCTCACAGCTCACACTGTCACCCAGTTTAGGGTCATCTGCAAACTTGGAGATATTACACTCAATTCCTTCATCTAAATCATTAATGTATATTGTAAATAGCTGGGGTCCCAGCACTGAGCCCTGCGGTACCCCACTAGCCACTGCCTGCCAATCCGAAAAGGACCCGTTTATCGTCCGTTCCCCCACTCCAGCGGACCCCGATCGCTTGAATCCTCCGTTCCCCTCCCCCTCCAGCGGACCTCCGATCGCGGGCGGGAATCCTCGGTTGCCCCCCTCCAGCGGATCCTTCTCTGCTTACAGTGCCGCCTATCCTCGTGTCATTGGTAGACTTGCAATAACAGCGTTTTATAATTGTTCAAACTGATTTAAAACAATACCACGGGGTCTTTAAATGTGCTTTTTTTAAAAACTCGAATCCAGTGTTTTGAAAAGTTCAAATTCATTTTCTACCATGGCAACCGCAACTTCAAGACTGAAGCTTGGACTGAAACTTACCTTTTGTTAGACAAACCTTTTGTTTTGGCTCTTCCCAGCCTTTCACACTAGCGTTTTAACTTCAATTGTAGTTTAGCATTTTTTTCTCAATTCTGGGTGCACAACCTTAAATTAAAATGAAATACCCAATCAGTTATATTCATACATTTATGCAACTTAGAAGTACAATTTCTAACGATTCTAACAATTTCTTATCTCTGGTCCTCTCAACATTGTGTGAGTCTGTCACCCTTAATTCTGTCGCCTTTTGATACAAGCTCATGTCTGAACTGCTTGAAAACAACACTGATTTCTGAGTTCTTTGGATTTGGCCCCTATTGGTGAGCAATCTCCCCTGTTTTTCATTCCATCAATTCCTGCAATGGGTTATGAACTCAAAGTGCCAAAATTGTTTGCCATTTTTTAAATGAAAACAAAACATGCTGAAGACAATTATCCTCTTTCTTCCTCACAACAATCCTATTTCTTTAACTTTGGCTGTGAGCTTTTTAATGTCTTTCTCCTTTTCCTAACCCCTTTTATTACACATCAAGTGGCCAAAATTGCGTCCTGTATCCGGTTTCAATGGTTTTTACCACAGCTGTGGTTGAGGTCATCTTTTGAGTGAAATTCCACTCTTTGTTATTTTTTCTTCCGAACCGGAAGTTGCACTTAACGGGGGCAGTGACTACCCGAGAGGAGCAGATAGGCAATGGTGGCATCACCTGAGAGGTGGAAGTTGGGGGCGGTGCGGTGTCACCGCCGTGATGATGTCACCACAGCTCTCCACTTCACTTAAAGGTGAGAGCCTCTGCGATTTTAAAACTTTGGCCCACTGGGCCACCAGGGAGGGTTTCGGCCAGGCCAGCGACCTGGCATCCAAAAGGGGGTGCAGGCTGCCTGTTGGCGGCCCGGTCAAAGCCGGGAGCATAATTGTCGGGCCAACAAAAAAAACATGGCAGCAGCAGCAGTGAGCTCTCCCTTTTAAGGGAAGCCACACTGCCGTTGCCTCACTGGACCACCAGGAAAAAGCTTGTTTTGGCACCGCCGGGCGGGCCGAAGATTTTCAAAGCAGGAATGTCACTGTCGGCGGGGGGGGGGGTAGATCGGCGCTGTGCGCGGTGATGATGTGCTTAAGACGGATCGGCAGCAGCGGAGCGGTTGGGAGGGATCACGGCACTGCCGGGGAAACTCGGGAGGGCAATTGGTCTATCAGCGGCCATTCCACGAAAAGTCGGCGGCCACTCCACTCCGCAGTGTGGCTGGCGATTCGCAGTGCTAACAGGCCTTAAGGAGAGGGGCAATTTCGGCTCCCAAGTGTTCAACATAGGGTTTTTATTAGCTGCTATTTATGTCACAAACTGGAGGCAGCCTGCAGCAAACTATACTTCGTAATTGAGTTGGGTCTCCTATTCCCTCATATTTGGACAATTGGCCACCGTGCACCGTGTTGGCACAATCCTGAAAGGGTCAGGTCAGATCCCAACTTGCTTCTTTATCTTTCTATTCATGCATTAATTAACTTTCCCTGTTTGTTGTCCCTCCTGTGTGCAGGTGTTTGGTAACTATAGGGGCCATCTTAATAGATCCATACACATACCCCCTTACTATCTCCTGTTTTAGACTAGGTATAATTGTCGACACTCCCTACGTTACTACTGATACTAGAAATATCACTTTCTCCCTGCTCGGCATTAGAAACCTCCACCTTCAGTGCTCTTCTGTTGGATCGCTGTTGGGAGGACTGGATCATCATCACTACTGGATTCCTCCTCGTAGGTGCCGACAGACAGGGCTGCCACTCCAACGTTTAATTCTTTAATCTTTTTCTTGTCCTCTCTTTCCCGTCTCTCCTCTCTCTATTGCCTTCCCACCTCTCTATCCTTGTTTTCCTGCAACAAATTCCAGAGTTCTCGATAAGCTATTTTGGTATCCTTCAATTTTCCCTGCATCTTAGCTATTGTTTTTGAAGATTCCTTCGAGGATGACTCAGGGGAATTAATAATGGGAAACAGGGAAATGGAAGAGTCTTTGAACAAATATTTTGTATCAGTCTTCACAGTACAAGACACTAAAAGCATCCCAATAATGATAGATAATCAAGGGGCTATTGCAGGGGGAGGGGAACTTAAAACAATCACTATCACTAGAGAAAAAGTACAAGGCAAACTAATGGGACTAAAGGTGGACAAGTCCTCTGGACCTGATGGCCTGCATCCTAACATCGTAAAAGAAATGGTTGTAATCTACCAAAATTCCCAGGATTCTGGAGAGGTCCCAGCAGATTGGAAAACTGCAAATGTAACGCCCCTATTCAAGACAAGAGGGAGACAGAAAGCAGGAAACTATAGACCAGTTAGCCTAACGTCTGTCATTGGGGAAAATACTGGAGTTCATTAAGGAAGTAGTAGCAGGACATTTGGAAAAGCATAATACACTCAAGCAGAGACAGTATGGTTTGATGAAAGGGAAATCATGTTTGACAAATTTGCTGGAGTTCTTTGAGGATGTAATGATCAGGGTGGATAAAGGGAAGACCAGTAGATGTAGTGTATTTGGATTTCCAGAAAGCATTCGATAAGGTGCCACATAAAAGGTTACTGCACAAGATAAGAGCTCACGAGGTTGGGGGTAATATATTAGCATGGATAGAGGATTGGCTAACTAACAGAAAACAGAGAGTTGGGATAAATAGGTCATTTTCAGGTTGGAAAACTGTAACTAGTAGGGTGCCACAGGGATCAGTGCTGGGGCTTCAACTATTTACAATCTATATTAATGACTTAGATGAAGGAACGAGTGTAATGTAGCCAAATTTGCTGACAATACAGATAGATGGGAAAGCAAGTTGTGAAGAGGATACAAAGAATCTACAAAAAGAGATATAGACAGGTGAGTGGGCAAAAATTTGGCAGATGGATTATAATGTGGAATAATGTGAGGTGATACACTTTGGTAGGAAGAATAAAAAAGCAAATTATTATTTAAATGGAATGGAGAGAGACTGCAAAATGCTGTGATACAGAAGGACCTGGGGGTCCGTGTACATGAAACACAAAAGGTTAGCATGCAGGTAAGGCAAGTAATTAGGAAGGCAAATGGAATGTTGGCCTTTATTGCAAGGGAAATGGAGTATAAAAGTAGGGAAGTCCTGCTACAACTGTACAGGGTATTGGTGAGACCACACCTGGAGTACTGCGTACAGTTTTGGTCTCCTTATTTAAGGAAGGATATACTTGCATTGGAGGCAGTTCAGAGAAGGTCAACTAGGTTGATTCCTGAGATGAAGGGCTTGTCTTATGAAGAAAAGTTGAGCAGATTGGAGTTTAGAAGAATCAGGGGTGATCTTATTGAAACGTATAAGATTCTAAGGAGGCTGGACAGGGTAGATGCAGATGCTTGCCCTCATAGGGGACTCTAGAACTACGGGGCTTAGTTTCAGAATAAGGGATTGCATATTTAAAACAGAGATGAGGAGGAATTTCTTCTCTGAGGGTCTTGAATCTTTGGAATTCTTTACCCCAGAGAGCTATGGAGGTGGGGTCATTGAATATATTTAAGGTGCTGATAGACAGATTTTTGATCGATAAGGGAGGCAAGGGTTATGGGGGCAGGCAGGGAAGTGGAGCTGAGTCCATGATCAGATCAGCCATGATCTTATTGAATGGCGGAGCTGGCTCGAGGGGCCAAATGGCCTACTTCTGCTCCTATTTCTTATGTTCTTATCTCTGCAGCTGGACATGGTGCAGCTCCAACTGTTGGCTGGCAGCTAAACTCCGTTTGGCCGGTATAGCATCCAATTGGTTTTTCAATCACTTTCCTTCCTCCTGTCGAGCCTGAGCCTGAGAGTTTGGTTAGCATACTGCTTAGATTACCATTCCTGGTTTCTAGCTGCTGGCATCCTTTTCCCTCTCTCTGATTGTTGTTAACCCTTATGTCGCCACATTGTGTGCAAACGTGAACTGCATACTGTAAAAACTGCCCACCTGTTTGCCCACACCCTCCATGGGGGTACTTTGTTATTATCTTTTAACATTTTATTGTTGCAGTTGTTCTCTGTTTGGCCCTCTCCTTCTTGGACTCGGCCTTTATCACACTTCATCATAAGGTCCCTGCAAGGGTCACTGTTGCTCTCCTCAAAATGTCCTTCCTGAATGTGCTTTTCGACATAACCTTCTGCCCAGAAAATCCACGATAATATTCCTTCATTATTGTTTATTTTACAGCTGTTCCCTGTTCGGCCCTCTGCATCGGCCTTTATTGGAAGTGATCAGTCTCTAATTTCCTCACTTACGACAACCTTCCCCTTTCTATGAGATTGAGGACTATATGATTAGGACAATGGTCATTCAACCACTGTCACCGTAAAACACCATATAATGTTTTAATCTGCTCTACACACCATATAATGTTTTAATCTGCTCTACACCCATAAAATGTTTACTACTCACACATATAGATTCTTTAATCCTGACTCTTGCTGTGTTGCCTTGGTCTATTGTTGGTGAAAGTAGTCTACCTCCTGCCCCAAAGCTCATTCACGATTGACTTCTTGACGGTTGAGATTCGACTTCAGTCCCATCCCGATGCCCACAGTTTTCAAACAGCAACAGATTCAGGTCCTTCGCTCAGTTTGAAAATGTTGTCTTAAAACAAACTTTTTGTTTGTTCACTTGAGTAGTGATGATTTCAATATTCTGGTTATAACCCTGCCCATTATAGCAGCATTATAGGCAAGAATAACCAGCTTAATTTCAATCCTGGAGATTTACATATTATGTGGATCATTACAATCAAAATCTATTTCATTCTTACTCTTGCTGAAGCAACCAGGCTGTTCCAACGCTTGCGGCTCTGGTCGGACCCCCTCGCGTCGTGGGCCGACGCCGCCGACACCACGTCGGCGATCTCACACCAAATTTTTCTGAAGGCCCGGGGTGGAGGTTTCCCACGCCCACCCCGGGTTAATTGGGCCCACTGGGAGTGCACCTCCAGGATGAGGGCCTCGTCCACCTCATCGGAAAAAAGACTTTGCCCTCCTCCTCCCCCACCTCCTCATCATGCACATTATTATCTGAAGACATTTTTGTGACAGTTTCTCTTTATCTCTCTCTCTCCTCTGCAACTCTGCTTTCCTCTCTCTATCCGCTCTCTCCCTTTGCCTTCTGCACATGTGTGAATGACCCCTGACCTCCAGAATCGTGGGGAAACTTGCTTGCAAAAAACTCCCCCAAAAAAACACATGTGCAGAAGGCCGTTGCTTGGAAAGCCTTGCCTTCCATATCGCTAAGGCCCATTTCGCATCGCTAAGCTTTCGCTGGGCTATTGCTTCCCGCCCCCCCCCCACCCCTACAAAAGCCGAAAGTAGCAATCCTGAAGGCTGAAACATTACTAAGGCTGGAACATCGCCCATTGTTTGGCCCGAGCAATCTGAGTAGAAAGTCCCGCTCTTTAAAGTTTTTAAACCTGAGGACTGGCAGAATTTTATAATTCAGCAAAGGAGGACAAAGGGTTTAATTAGGAGGGGGAAAATAGAGTATGAGAGGAAGCTTGCTGGGAACATAAAAACTGACTGCAAAAGCTTCTATAGATATGTGAAGAGAAAACGATTAGTGACGACAAACATAGGTACCTTGCAGTCAGATTCAGGTGAATTTATAATAAGGAATAAAGAAATGGCGGACCAGTTAAACAAATACTTTGGTTCTGTCTTCACGAAGGAAGATACAAATAACCTTCTGGAAATACTAGGAGACCGAGGGTCTAGTGAGAAGAGGAACTGAAGGAAATCCTTATTAGGCGGGAAATTGTGTTAGGGAAATTGATGGGATTGAAGGCCGATAAATCCCCAGGGCCTGATAGTCTGCAACCCAGAGTACTTAAGGAAGTGGCCCTAGAAATAGTGGATGCATTGGTGATCATTTTCCAACAGTCTATCGACTCTGGATCAGTTCCTATGGACTGGAGGGTAGCTAATGTAACACCACTTTTTAAGAAAGGAGGGAGAGAGAAAACGGGGAATTATAGACGGGGAATTATAGACATCAGGAGTGGGGAAAATGTTGGAATCAATTATTGAAGATGAAATAGCAGCGCATTTGGAAAGCAGTGACAGGATCGGTCCAAGTCAGCATGGATTTATGAAAGGGAAATCATGCTCAACAAATCTTCTAGAATTTTTTGAGGATGTAACTCGTAGAGTGGACAAGGGAGAACCAGTGGATGTGGTGTATTTGGACTTTCAAAAGGCCCCACACAAGAGATTGGTGTGCAAAGTTAAAGCACATGATATTGGGGGTAATGTACTGATGTGGATAGAGAAACATAGAAAGTAGGTGCAGGATTAGGCCATTTGGCCCTTCGAGCCTGCACCACCATTCAATAAGAGCATGGCTGATCATTCACCTTAGTACCCCTTTCTTGCTTTCTCTCCATACCCCTTGATCCCTTTAGCCGTAAGGGTCATATCTAACTCCCTCTTGAATATATCCAATGAACTGGCATCAACAACTCTCTGTGGTAAGGAATTCCAGAGGTTAACAACTCTCTGAGTGAAGAAGTTTCTCCTCATCTCAGTCCTAAATGGCTTACCTCTTAGCCTTAGACTATGTCCCCTGGTTTTGGACTTCCCCAACATAGGAAACATTCTTCCTGCATCTAACCTGTCCAGTCCCATCAGAATTTTATATGTTTCTATGAGATCCCCTCTCATCCTTCTAAGCCCAGTCGATCCAGTCTCTCCTCATATGTCAGTCCTGCCATCCCTGGAATCAGTCTGGTGAACCTTCGCTGCACTCCCTCAATAGCAAGAACATCCTTCCTCAGATTAGGAGAACAAAACTGAACACAATATTGCAGGTGATGCCTCACGAAGGCCCTGTACAACTGCAGTAAGACCTTCCTGCTCCTATACTTAAATCCCCTAGCTATGAAGGCCAGCATGCCATTTGCCTTCTTCACCGCCTGCTGTACCTGCACGCCAACTTTCAATGACTGATGTACCATGACACCCAGGTCTCGTTGCACCTCCCCTTTTCCTAATCTGCCACCATTCAGATAATATTCTGCCTTCGTGTTTTTGCCACCAAAGTGGATAACCACACATTTATCTACATTATACTGCATCTGCCACGCGTTTGCCCACTCACCTAACCTGTCCAAGTCACCCTGCAGCCTTTTAGCGTGCTCCTCACAGCTCACACCGCTATCCCGCTTAGTGTCATCTGCAAACTTAGAGATATTACACTCAATCCCTTCATCCAAATAATTAGTGTATATTGTAAATAGCTGTGATCCCAGCACTGGTTAACAGACAGGAAGCAGAGAGTTGGGATAAACGGGTCCTTTTTGGAATGGCAGGCAGTGACTAGTGGGGTGCCGCTGGGGTCAGTGCTGGGACACCAGCTATTTACAATATACATTAATGATTGGAGCAGGTATTGCCTAATATGCTAGTCACTGGCTACTGCATAGTCCAGAGACACAAGCCTCTATTTCTTCAACATACATCAACAGCGTTAGAAGCACATAACAACATCATGGCCTTACTGAGGTCAAATATCCAAATCCGGTTGGTTACAAACACCAGCTTTTGCTAAGTGAAATCGGTGTGTCTCTCTCTCCAATGTTACCAACCACATTTTTTCCCGATGTCGAATGAAGCTGAATTAACCGAGTTCCATATGCCGACAGTCTACAGTTTCCTGTTTTCTCTCTCCCTCCTTCCTTGAACAGCAGGATTACGCTGCTACCTTCCAATCTGCGGGGGCCATTCTAGAATTTAAGGAGTTCTGGAAGATCAATACAAATGCATCCATTACCTCTGTAGCCACTTCTTTTAAAACCCTAGGAGGACCAGGGGATTTGTCGGCTTTTAGTCCCATTAATTACTCTAGTACTATATCTTTATTGATACTAATTTCTTTAAGTTCCACATTCTCACTAGACCCTTGGTTCGCTTCTGGAATGCTTTTTGTGCCTGCTTCCGACAAGGCGCATACAAAATATTGTTTCATGTCACTGCCAATCACCTATTCCCATTATAATTTCTGCTGCCTCTGCCTATAAGGGACTTACCTATACTTTCGCTAATCGCTTGCTTTTTACATATTTATAGAACCTTTTACAATCTGTTTATATGTCTCTTGCTAATTTACTTTCACATTCTATTTTCTCTCTCTTCATCAATGTCTTGGTCATCCTTTGCTGAATTCTAAAATCTTCCCAATCCTCAAGCTTACTACTCTTTTTGGCAACATTATAAGCCTCTTCCTTTAATCTAATACTATCTTTATCTTCATTTGTTAGCCACGGTTGGACCATTTTTCCTGTGGGGTTTTTATTCTGTAAGAGAATGTATATGTGTTGCGAATTATAAATTCTTTCTTTAAATGCTTGCCATTGCTTATCTACTGCCATAGCTTTTAATTTACCTTAGCCAACTCGCCTCTCATATTGTTTTGTTCTGATTTAAAACCCTATTAACTACATTAAACTAAATCACTAACTATTCCAATCCTCTCTGGCTGCAGACATAGTACTGGAGGACTGCTAATGTTGTAATGTTTTTTAAGAAGGGAGAATGGGATAGACCCAGTCAGCCTAACCTCAGTTATGGGAAAAATTCAGAGGGACCGTATTAATCATCATTTAGAAAGGCACGGATTAATCAAGGACAGTCAGCATGGATTTGTAATGTGAAGGTTGTGTCTGACAAACTTCAGTCTATTTTTTGAGAAAATAACAAGGAGGCTCGATGAGGGCAGTGCATTTGATGTAATGTATGTGGATTTTAGCAAGGCTTTTGACAAGGTCCCACATGGCAGACTGATCACAAAAGTAAAAGACCACGGGATCCAAGGGAAAGTGTCAAATGGGATCCGAAACTGGCTCAGAGGCAGGAAGCAAAGGGTAATGGTCGACGGGTGTTTTTGTGACTGGAAAGCTCAGTACTCATTCCCTTGCTTTTTGCAGTATATATTAATGATTTAGACTTCAATGTAGAGGACATTATTAAGACGTTTGCAGATCTTGCAAATATTGGCCATGAGACTGATAGTGAGGAAGAAAGCTGTTGATTGCAGAAAGATGTCGATGGACTGGTCAGATGTGCAGAAAAATGGCAAATGGAATTCAATCCAGAGGAGTGTGAGGTAATTCATTAAGGGAGAGATAACAAGGCAAGGGAATACACAATAAATGGCAGGATACTGAATTGTAGAGGAACAGAGTGACCTTCGAGTGCATGTCCACAGATCGCTGAAGGTAGTAGGACAGGTAGATAACGTGGTTAAGAAGGCATATGGGATGCTTTCCTTATAGAAGCATAGAATGGATATAGCATTTGACCCATCGAGCCCATGCCGGCTCTCTGTAAGAGCACATCAGCCAGTCCCACTCCCCTGTTCGTTTCCTGTAGCCCTGCAAAAAAAATTCCTTCAGGTACTTATCTAATTCCCTTTTGAAAGCCACGAATGAATCTGCCTCCACCACCCTTTCAGCAGTGCATTCCAGATCATAACCACCGTAAAAAAGTTGTTCCTCATGCCTTTGGTTCTTCTGCCAATCACCTTAAATCTGTGTCTTCTGGTTCTCAACCCTTCCTCCAATGGGAACAGTTTCTCTGTCTCGACCCCTCATGATTTTGAACACCTCGATCAAATCCCCTCTCAACCTTCTCTGCTCCAAGGAGAACAACCCCAACTTTCCCAGTCTCTCCACGTAACTGAAGTCCCTCATCCCTGGAACAATTCTTATGAATCTTTTCTGCACCCTCTCTAAGGCCTTCACATCCTTCCGAAAGTGCAGTGCCCAGAATTGGACAGAATACTCAAGTTGAGGCCAAAGGTTCATCATAACTTCCTTGCTTTTGTACACTATGCATTTATTTATGAAGCCCAGGATCCCGTAAGCTTTTTTAACTGCTTTCTCAACCTGCCCTGCCACCTTCAACGATTTGTGCCCATATACCCCCAGGTCTCTCTGTTTATGCTAACCATTGGTTGGACCACACTTTGAGTACACCGTACAGTTCTGGTCGCTATATTATAAAAAGGATTTAGAGGCATGGAGAGGGTGCAGCGAAGATTTACAAGGATGATACCGGAAATGCGAGGGTATACATATCAGGAAAGGATGAACAGGCTGGGTCTCTTTTCTCTTGAGGGGTGACCTAATAGAGGTCTTTAAAATGATGAAAGGTTTCGATAGAGTGGGTACAGAGAGAATGTTTCCACTTGTGGGGAAGAGCATAACTAGAGGCTATCAATATAAGATAGTCACCAAAAAATCCAATGGGGAATTCAGAAGAAACTTCTTTACCCAGAGAGTGATGAGAATGTGGAACTCACTGCCACAGGGAGTGGTTGAGGTGAATAGTATCGATGCATTTAAGGGGAGGCTAGATAAGCATATGAGGGAGAAGGGAATAGAGGGTTATGCTGATAGAGTTAGATGAGGAAAGACGGGTGGAGGCTTGAGTAGAATATAAACGCCAGCAGGAACTGGTTGGGCTGAATGGCATTTTTAAGTGTTGTGTATCCTATGTAAACCTATGTAATCATGCACCCTCTTTAGGATTGTACCCTTTAGTTTATATTGCCTCCCCTCGTTCTTCCCACCAAAATGTATCACTTTGCACTTCTGTGTTAAATTTCATCTGCCACATGTCCAGCTATTTCACCAGCCTGTCTTCTATCCTCCTGTCTGATCACTACACTTCCAAGTGTTGTGTCATCAACAGATTTTGAAATTGTGAGGGACCTGGATAGAGTGGATAGGAAGAACCTGTTTCCCTTGGCAGAGAGATCAACAACCAGGGGGCATAGATTTTAAGTAATTGGGGGAGGTATAGAGGAGATATGAGGGGAAATTTCTTTACCCAGAGAGTTGTGGGGGTCTGGAACTCACTAAGTCCCAGTCAATATATATCAAGAAAAGCAGTGGTCCCAGTACCAACCCCTGGAGAACATCACCTTCCTCCAGTCCGAAAAACAACCGTTCACCACTACTCAGCCAATTTCATATCCATGCTGCCACTGTCCCTTTTAATCCATGGGCTTCACATTTGCTGCAAGCCTATTATGTGGTACTTTATCAAATGCCTTTTAGAAGTTCATGTCAACCATATTGCCCTCATCAGCCCTCTCTGTTACCTCATCAAAAATTCAATCAAGTTAATTACACACAATTTGCCTTTGTAAAATCTGTGCTGGCTTTCCTTAATTAATCCACACTTGTCCAAGTCACTGTTAATATTGTCCAGGATTATCATTTCTAAGGTTAAGCTGACTGGCCTGTAGTCGCTGGGTTTATTCTAACACCCTTTTTTGAATACAGGTGTATCATTTGCAGTTCTCCGGTCCTTTGGCACCACCCCCATAAGTAAGGAGGATTGGAAGATTATGGCCAGTACCTCCGCAATTTCCACCTTTACTTCCCTCAGCATCCTAGGGTGCATCCCATCTGGTCCTGAGGCAAAAGACTGGTTAGGTCGCAGCTGGAGTACTGCATACAGCTCTGGTCACCACATTACAAGAAAGATGTGATTGCACTGGAAAGGGTGCAGAGGAGATTTACAAGAATGTTGCCTGGACTGGAGAATTTTGGCTATGAGGAAAGATTGGAGATGCTGAGTCTGTTTTCTTTGGAACAGAGGAGGCTGAGGGGAGACCAAATTGAGGTGTATAAAATTATGAGGGATCTAGATAGGTTGGATAAGAAGGACCTGTTTCCCTTGGCAGAGAGATCAACAACCAGAGGGCATAGATTTAAAGTAATTGGGGGAGGTATAGAGGAGAGATGAGGGGAAATTTCTTTACCCAGAGGGTTGTGGGGGTCTGGAACTCACTGCCTGAAAGGGTGATAGAGGCAGAAAGCCTCACCACATTTAAAAAATACTTGGATGTGCACTTAAAGTGCAGTAACCTACAGGGCTACGGACCAAGAGCTGGAAAGTGGGATTTAGGCTCGATAGCTCTTTGTCGGCCGGCACAGACACGATGGGTCGAAATGGTCTCCTTCCGTGCTGTAAATTTCTATGATTAGCCGCGGCATAGAATATAAGAGCAAGAAAGTTATGCTTGAACTGTACAAAACACTAGTTAGGCCATAGCTAGAGTACTGCATACAGTTCTGGTCACCACATTACAGGAAATAAGTGATTGCACTAGAGAGGGGGTACAGAGGAGATTTATGAGGATGTTGCCAGGACTGGGGAATTTTAGCTATGAGGAAAGATTGGATAGACTGGGGTTGTTTTCTTTGAAGCAGAGGAGGCTGAGTGGAGATTTAATTGATGTGTATAAAATTGAGGGGCCTAGATAAAGTGGATATGAAAACCTATTTCCCTTAGCATAGTGGTCAATACCCAGGGGCATAGATTTAAAGTAATTGGTAAAAGGATTAAAGGTGATTTGAGGAGAATCTTTTTCATCCAGTGGGTGGTGGGGGTCTGGAGCTCACTGCCTGAAAGGGTGGTAGAGGCAGGAACCTTGATTGCATTTAAAATGGACTTGGCCCAGACCCCTGTAGATTGTAGCATTTCAAGTGCATATCCAAGAGCTGGAAATTGGGATGAGGCTGGATAGCTCTTTTTTAACCGACACAGACACGATGATCAAATGGCCTCCTTCTGTGTTATAAAGGTTTATGATTATATGATAGAATTTTGTATTCAGTTTCAATCATAATATGATCACTCTTCCCCAGAAGCTCCTTTACTATAAGGTTTTTGTGCTTTGTCTCAACAGCACTGGATCTAAAATAGCCTGTTCCCTAGTTCGTTCCCAGACATACTGATGCAGAAAACCAACTTGACTGCATTCCATGAACTGGTCCTCTGCACTATTACTCCAAATGTGGTTTGCCCAGTCTATATGAAAATTGAAGTCCTCCATGATTACTTTTGTTACATGCACCTCTAATTTCCTGATTTATACTGTGCCGGACACCACAACTCCTGTTAGGGGGTCTATTTTCTTGATGAGACCTTGGTCACTAATGCCCTATTACCATTGTTAAGCTCTCTGTCCATTTCTGACCCACTCTGTTTATTTTTAACCAACTCACTACTCTGCTCCACAGCCTTGACATTTCTCTTACTGCTTTTGAATTTACCTTTTCCTGAATTCTCTCACCCGCCCCGCCCCCCATCCCCCGCCACTTCATTACTTTAAAGCTATATCTACACTATTAACAGATAAACTCAAACAGGAGGTGTTATGTATGAATAAAGAGTCTGACTGGATACTGTGAGTTCAAAGTAAAGTGTGACCTTAGTCTTTTATTGCAAGTCTCCAGCGTGCCTCTCCAGCCTGTGAGGCCTCCTTAAGTGCCTGTCCTCCCAAGGGATTGTGGGATCCCTTGGGAATCCAGGGGATGAGCCCTCTGGTAGCTATATAAGGTATATACAGGTTTACATATATAACACTCCCCCCAAAGTCAATAGTGTAACTATTTGCAAGGTGAGTCAATCTGGGGCCTTTCTTTCCCTGGTTGATCGTCTCGGTGCAAATGCTGGTTTTGGTGAATCGTTTGGGCCCTCGCTGGGCTGCTGTGCAGCTGGCCTTGCTGGGCTGCCTGGTGTGTTGGCCCTGCAGGGCTGCTGTGGATGATGGGTTCTGCTTCGTGGCCAACCGCGGTGTCGGTTGCCACTGGTGTGTATGTTGTGGGGTCAAAGAAGGTAGGATCCAAAGTGGGTTGCTCTGGATAGTCCGTGAATCCAAGTGTTTCCGGTGAATGAGTCCATTTGAAAGTTTGACCCGAAACGCCCTGCTCCCCTCTTTGGCCACAACAGTGCTGGGAAGCCACTTGGGACTTGTCTATAGGTCAACACAAATACAGGATCATTGATTTCAATTTCGCTTGATACATTTGCGCTATCATGATATGTACTTTGTTGAAGCCGCCTGCTCTTTACCTGTTCATGTAGATCAGGGTGAACTAACGAGAACTTTGTCTTAAGTGCTCTTTTCATGAGCAGTTCAGCGGGTGGAATCCCAGTGAACGAGTGGGGTCTCGTGCGGTAGCTAAGCAGGACTCAGGATAGGCGAGTCTGCACTGAGCCTTCAGTTACCCTCTTCAAGCCCTGCTTGATAATTTGCACTGCTCTCTCTGCCTGACCATTGGATGCTGGTTTGAACGAGGCAGATGTAACATGTTTGATCCCGTTATGGGTCATGAACTCTTCGAACTCGTCACTGGTCAAACATGGCCCGTTGTCGCTTACAAGGACATCAGGTAGTCCGTGCGTGGCAAACATGGCCCGCAGGCTTTCAGTGCTGGCAGCGGACGTCTTGCCGATATTATCTGATATTCAATCCATTTGGAGTATGCATCTTACCCAAAAACGGGCTTGCATAGTCGACATGGACCCTGGACCACGGTTTGGAGGGCCAAGACCATAAACATAGTGGTGCTTCCCTGGGTGCATTGCTTAACTGCGAGCATGTGTTACATTTGTGCATGCAGGACTCTAAGTCCGCATCGTTACCAGGCCACCACACGTGGGATCTGGCTATCGCTTTCATCATTAGATGCCTGGGTGAGTACTGTGGAGGTCACTGATGAAAGTGTCCCTGCCCTTCTTGGGGACCACTACCCGATTACCCCACAGAAGGCATTCTGCCTGTATAGACATTTCATCTTTGCGCCGCTAGTACGACTTTATCGCTTCCTGCATTTCCACTGGGACACTGGACCAGCTCCCGTAAAGTAAATTTTTTTTACAAGGTACAGTAAGGGGTCCTGGCTCGTCCAGGTTATAATCTATCTGGCTGTGATGGGTGATTGCTCACTCTCGAATGCTTCCATAACCATGACTAAATCTGCGGGCTGTGCCATTTCCACCCCCGTGGTGGGCAATACCAGCCTGCTGAAAGCATCGGCACAGTTTTCTGTGCCTGGCCTAGAACATAAGAACATAAGAATTAGGAACAGGAGTAGGCCATCTAGCCCCTCGAGCCTGCTCCGCCATTCAACAATATCATGGCTGATCTGGCCGAGGACTCAGCTCCACTTACCCGCCCACTCCCCATAACCCTTAATTCCCTTATTGGTTAAAAATCTATCGATCTGTGATTTGAATACATTCAATGAGCTAGCCTCAACTGCTTCCTTGGGCAGAGAATTCCACAGATTCACAACCTTCTGGGAGAAGAAATTCCTTCTCAACTCGGTTTTAAATTGGCTCCCCCGTATTTTGAGGCTGTGCCCCCTAGTTCTAGTCTCCCCGACCAGTGGAAACAACCTCTCTGCCTGTATCTTGTCGATCCCTTTCATTATTTTAAATGTTTCTGTAAGATCACCCCTCATCCTTCTGAACTCCAATGAGTAAAGACCCAGTCTACTCAATGTACCATCATAAGGTAACCCCCTCATTTTCGGAATCAGCCTAGTGAATCGTCTCTGTACCCCCTCCAAAGCCAGTTTATCCTTCCTTAAGTAAGGTGACCAAAACTGCACGCAGTATTCCAGGTGCGGCCTCACCAATACTCTATACAGTTGCAGCAGGATTAACAGGGTTTGCAGCTCGCCTTCACATACGTTCCACAGCCCTTGCAAATGTACGCTTTGAACCGGCATGAATGGAAACGATGATCACCCCCGCAGTGCCAACAAGGTGTTAATGGCCATGCATTCATCACCCTTGATGGTGGACTCAGACATCTACGGACGTGCAGCTGCAGGCATGTGGGGCCTGCCGTGTACGTTGTGATTTGAAAACAACATCACTTTGTTCACAGTTCTTGTAGCAGCACTCGTGTACTGAGAGATTTGCTTAGTATTGTCACTGGTGGCAATGAACGCCTGGGCTATCGCTATGTCCTTACTCAAGGTTGGGGTCTCTACAGTCAAAAGTTTGCGAAGTATCACTCCATGGCCAGTGCTAAGTATGAAAAAGTCTCTGAGCATGTGCTCCAAATGTCCTTCAAATTCGCAATGTCCTGCAAGGCGTCTTAGCTCGGCGCCATAACTCGCCACTTCCTGGCCTTCAGACCTTTTGTATGTGTAGAACCAATACCTCGCCATCAGAACGCTTTCCTTTGGGTTCAGATGCTCCTGGACCAGTGTGCACAAATCATCGTGCGATTTCTCTGTGGGTTTCGCTGGAGCAAGCAGATTTTTCATGATGCCATACATTGGTGCCCCGCAGACGGTGAGGAGAATCGCCCTTCATTTGGCAGCGTTCGCTTCTCCTTCCAGCTCGTTGGCCACGAAGCATTGGTCGAGTCGCTCCACGAAGGTTTCCCAATCATCTCCCTCCGAGAATTTCTCCAGGATGCCCACTGTTCTCTGCATCATTGGGTTCATCATTTGTATCTTGTCGCCAGTTGTTATGTATAAAAAAAGAGTCTGACTGGATACTGTGAGCTCAAAGTAAAGTGTGACCTTAGTCTTTGATTGCAGGTCTCCAGAGTGCCTCTCCTACCTGTGAGGCCTCCTTAAGTACCTGTCCTCCCAAGGGATTTTGGGATCCCTTGGGACTCCAGGGGATGAGCCCTCTGGTGGCTGTACAAGGTATATACAGGTTGACACATATAACAGGAGGGTCTTCAGTGAGATTACAGATGCAGTGCCACTGCACAGGAGGAGTATCACTGTAATATATGCCCCAGTCAGTGGACATCAAACTGCAACATCTCCCTCATAGAAACATAGAAAATAGGTGCAGGAGTAGGCCATTTGGCCCTTCGAGCCTGCACCGCCATTCAACAAGATCATGGCTGATCACCCCAGCACCTCTCCCCCCCCTCCACACCCCCCGACCCCCCCAGCCGCAAGGACCACATCCAACTCCCTCCCGAACACATCCAATGAACTGGCATCAACAACTCTCCGCGGCAGGGAACCCCACAGGCCAACAACTCCCCGAGTGAAGAAGTCTCTCCCAATCCCAGCCCCAAGCAGCCCACCCCCCCATCCCAAGAGTGTGCCACCACCCCCCCCCCCCCTGGCTCCGGACCCACCCAACACCGGGAACACTCCCCCCGCACCCAACCCGCCCCGACCGTCAAAATCCTTCCCAAATGCCGAACACCCCCGGATGTCGAGCCCCCAGCCCCGGCCACCCCGGAGCCTAGCCCCCGCGACGCCAACCACACCAAATCCAGCAACCACCATCTGCGCAGTCAACCCGTCCACCCCACTCTGAACACTCCCGGCACAGAGCCCCCAGGCCCGTCCCTCCAACACACTTCGCCCCCCCCAGACCTCCGCTGCAATGTGGCCCCTCCTGTCCCCCGCCTTGGGTTTCTCCGCCCCCCACCTCCACCACTCTCCCTTCCATCCCCCGCACCGGTCACCCCTCAACTTCCCTCTGCCTCCCCGCACAGGCTCCCATCTTGGGGGCGGTAACCTTCTGGAGCAGGGAATTTTAGCCCCCAACATGGAAGTCCTGCTCCCGCCGCAGAATTGGCCTTACCACCCCTCACTACTGCCACAATCACTTCCATGGATAAACTTGTACAGGCGACCCCTCGCTCTCCCGTTGTAACCTTGGTGGAAGAATAATGGAAAACCCTCGGCAATTCCACAGCGCCTCTCAGCGAAGTGAGTCTGGGATCGAGGATTGGGGCCACAGTTCAGGATCAGGCCCCGAAATCAGGATCGTGGCCGGGGATCGGGATCGGGTCCAGAGATAGTATGGGGTGGAAGTTGGTGGAGGAGATAGGGGACAACAACAACAACAACTTGTATTTATATAGCACCTTTAACGCAGTAAAACGTCTCAAGGCGCTTCACAGCAGTGTTTTAAGACAAAATAGATAAATTTGACACCGAGCCACATAAGATGAATTTACCAAATGACCAAAAGCTTGGTTAAAGACGTAGGTTTTAAGGAGCGTCTTAAAGGAGGAAAGAGAGGTAGAGAAGCGAAGAGGTTTAGGGAGTGAGTTCCAGAGCTCAGAGCCCAGGCAGCTGAAGGCACGACCACCAATGGTTGAGCATTTATAATCAAGGATGCTCAACTGGGCAGAATTTGAGAAGCGCAGACATTTTGTGGGATTATGAGGCTGGAGGAGATTACAGAGGCCATGGAGGGATTTCTAAACAAGGATGAGAATTTTTAAATCGAGGCTGTTTGTCTGTAATAACTCGATAGACTGAATACTGTAAACTAACACAGGTACAAACCTGGCTCGGCTTTATTAGGGCCCAAAGTGATTACATTACATGATGGCTTGCCTTTTATACCTGGGCCACATACACGTGTACAGCCCAATGACCTCCGACAGTGGCGCCACCTGGTGGCTAGTAACCCCAAGCATACATACACAGCAATATCCCCCTTTAAGATATTAGTAATGGTCTTTTTACAAATTGAGATGGTCCGGGGCTTTCCACTCCCGGGTTGATCGTCTCAGTTCAACTCCAGCCTTGGGCGAGCGTTCTGAGTCTGTTATGACTGGGGGCTGGGGAGCCAATTGATGGGAGTGGCAATGACCATGTCAGAGATTGAAAGTCCAGATTCATTGATGACAGCGGAGTCCTCTGATGACTGTCGGTAGGTTGGTTGGTCACTGATTGTGTCTTCCTCAGACTGTTCCGGTTCATCCGTGTGCCGCAGCTTTAGCTGATCGACATGTTTCCTGCATGTCTGCCCATTCTTGAGCTGAACGATAAATACTCTGTTACCCTCCTTGACCGTAACAGTACCGGCGATCCACTTGGGACCTTGACCATAATTTAGTGCATACACAGGATCGTTAACAGAAATGTCGCGTGACACAGCAGCGCGATCATGATACCACTGCTGACTTTGACGTCTGTATTCAACATGATCGTTCAAGTCAGGGTGGACAAGAAAGAGCTTGGTCTTGAGACATATCTTCATCAATAGTTCAGCGTGTGGGGTCTTGTCCTGCATGACAAGCAAGTCTGTAGTGAACCTTGAGTTACACCTTTCATACTCTGCTTGATGGTTTGGACAGCACGCTCTGCTTGACCATTAGATGCGGGTTTGAATGGTGCTGACCTCACATGTTTGATATTATTGAGTTTCATGAACTCTTGAAACTCCAGACTAGTGAAGCAAGGTCCGTTGTCACTTACAACGATGTCGGGCAGACTATGAGTGGCAAACATGACACGAAGGCTCTCAATGGTAGCTGTGGATGTACTGGATGACATGATTATACACTCTATCCATTTGGAATATGCATCCACCACAACTAAAAACATCTTTCCCAGGAAGGGACCTGCAAAGTCGATGTGGGTCCTGGACCATGGTTAGATGGCCACGACCACAGACTCAGCGGCGATTCCGCTGGTGCTTTACTCAGCTGTATGCAAGTGTTGCACTGATGCACACATGATTCCAGATCAGAGTCGATTCCAGATCAGAGTCAATTCCAGGCCACCATACATGAGACCTGGCAATGGCTTTCATCATGACAATACCGGGATGAGTGCTATGTAGATCATGTACAAATTTCTCTCTGCCTTTCTTAGGCATAACAACACAATTACCCCACAGTAAACAATCTGACTGAATGGATAGTTCGTCTTTGCGACGGTTGTAAGGTTTGGTCTCATCACCCATTTGCTTGGGTATGGCAGACCAATCACCACTAAGGACACAACGTTTCACAACTGATAATATCGGGACCTGGCTGGTCCAGGTCTTAACTTGTTGAGCCGTGACAGGGGTTCCTTCACTTTCAAAAGCATCCATAACTAACAGAAGATCTGCAGGTTGTGGCGTCTCCACCTCCGGTGTGGGTAACGGCAGACGGCTCAGTGCATCGACACAATTCTCGGTACCAGGTCTATGGCGAATGACATAATCATAGGCAGATAATGTCACCGCCCACCTCTGGATGCGGGACGATGCATTGGTATTGATATCTTTGTTTTCCGAAAATAATGAAATGAGTGGCTTGTGATCTGTTTCCAGTTCAAACCGAAGACCAAACAGGGGTAACTGATACATCCTTTTAACCCCATACACACATGCTTCTTTTTCTACCATGCTGTAGGCTCTTTCCGCCTTTGACAAACTTTTAGAAGTATACGCAACAGGTTGTAGTTTACCCGACCCATTTAGCTTGTTGGAGCATGCAACCAACTCCATATGACAAAGCATCACAGGACAATACTAGAGTTTACATGGATCATAATGTACCAGCAGCTTGTTAGAGCAAAGCAGATTAGTAGCTTTCTCAAAAGCTCTATCTTGAGACGCACCCCAAACCCAGTTGTCAGCTTTTCTTAGCAGCATGCGCAGTGGCTCTAATGAAGTGCTCAATCTACGTAGGAAATTACCAAAGTAGTTGAGTAGACGAAGGAACGAATGCAGCTCCGTCACATTCTGAGGCTTGGGTGCATTTTTGATGGCCTTGGCTTTCGTGTCCTTAGGCCTGATGCCATCAGTTGCAATTTTCCTCCCCAGAAATTTGACTTCCATGAAGACGCACTTCGAACGTTTCAGTCTGAGTCCCACTTTGTCCAGACGATGTAGAACCTCTTCCAGGTTGTTCAGATGTTTGGCGGTGTCATGACCTGTGACCAGGATGTCACCTTGGAACACGACGGTTCTAGGGACGGACTTCAGTAGACTCTCCATGTTTCTCTGAAATTTGGCTGCAGCCGAGCGAATTACGAAAGGATACCTGTTGTAGATAAACAGTTCTTTATGAATGTTGATGCACGTAAGTTTCTTCGACGTCTCGACGAGCTCCTGTGTCATGTGGGACAACTTCAGATCCAGTTTAGTGAACGACTTCCCCCCGGCTAATGTTGCAAATAGCTCATCAGCCTTCGGTAACGGGTATTGATCCTGTTTGGAAATTCGGTTGATCGTAACCTTGTAGTCTCCACAAATCCTGACAGTGCCATCACTCTTCAACACAGGAACAATGGGGCTGGCCCATTTGTTAAATTCGACCGGTGATATGACCCCTTCATGCTGGAGTCTGTCCTGTTCGACTTCAACCTTCTCCCTCATCATGTCTGGAACTGCCCGAGCTTTATCATGGACAGGTCTTGCATCTGAGTCCACGTGGATCTGCACCTTGTCTCCTGTGAAATTGCCGATGCCTGGTCTCAACACTGACCCCTGGGGAACATTACTACACACGTCCCTCCAAGCTGAAAAACAAACATTTACCACTGCTCTCTGTTTTCTATCCTTTAGCAGATTTTGTATCCATGCTGACTCTTTAATCCTATGTGCTTTAATTTTTCTAACTAGTCTATCATGTTGTACTTTGATATACACAAGACCAACCACATGACACTCAGCAACCCTCTCCATTACTTCATCAAAGAACTTGATCAAGTTAGTCAAACAAATAGATAGTAAGCACCTGACTCTGGCTTCCAAAGATATCCTCCAGTATATTGTGTGTCTTCAACAGGCTCCTGGCCAATTGACCACCTGTCTCAGTGCCGAGTTTGCTTCCCATTGAAATGAATGGCCCAAAAGCAAAATACAGCAAATGCAGGAATCTGGAATAAAAACAGACAATACTGGAAATCTCAGCAGGTCAGGCAGCATCTGTGGAGAGATCAAAGTTAACGTTTCAGGTCGATGACCCTTCATTAGAAATGGAGAGTGTTCAGAAAGAACAAATTCTTAACCAGCACTGAAAGGGGGAGGGGAAGAAAGAACAAAAGAGAAGGTCTGTGATAGGATGAAAAATAAGAGAGATTAGAGAGACAAAAGGGTTGATGGCCCAAATTCAAATGGTAATGCCAGGAGTTAGAAAAACATTAGTCAAGATAAGGTGTGAATGGTGGGATTATGACCAACTGCCACTAGAGACACAGAGAAAGAAAGAGAGAAACAGGCTACAGTGGCCGAAATGAAATGTTCCATGGCCGATTGGCTATGAGCCTGATCCATGTTGTTGGAAATTATCTTTATCAGAAAGCTTCAATCCTCACACAAGGAAGTGTTTCTTGTATGTGAAGAACACACATGTTTAGAATTTATTCTTTGTATAAAATTTAAGAATATGTTTTCTGAACTGACGGGATAGAAATGAGTTAGGTATACAGGACTTTCTTAACTTTCCACCCCAGTGTTACTGAAAGAAAATAATAAATGTTTTCTCTTTCAGCAAGAAGAGGAGTTAGTGACAGTGCGCAGAGGCCTGCAGTCCTTCTTTCTGGCTGAAGACACGCCATTTTGAAGAACATATTGACATGCACAATTTTATTATCTTCAGCGTTCCTGTTTGTTCAAGTTTGTTTGTTGTGTTAAGTATTCATTTATGAGTAGACAAATCCATTAAATTGGATCAAATACCAATCTACTTCTTTGACATGCTTTATTGCCCCATTCAGGCATCACTGCCACTCTTGGGACAGAGCTAGTTAAATCATTTTGTAATCCACCCAGTCTGGATATGTGTCCTCTTTATTTTGATGTATTTATTGTTGAAGAAAATATGCCATTTTTGTTGCCTAATTCTTTTTGCCAGTTTCAGTGTACTGCATATGATGTCATTCTGGCCTCTCGCCTTTCCAAATGTCATTGCAAGGAAAATGGGACAAAAAACAAAGTTAAATATTATTAAGTACCTTGTTTGAGCTGAAAAAATAACATTTGGGACCATTGGTTGACATAAACTGAACTACTTGTGGCATCACTGAGATTAGTACGTCAAATATTTGTAAGTTATATAACCAGTGCATGTAGTTTGCTAACTAACATCACCATGTGACCTCTAGTTATGTGTTGCTCACTTTATAAGAAACTGGCCGATAAAATATAACTCAATGATACTGCAGTCAGTAATTCCCAACATAACTCTTCTGATCTTTACTTGCAATATTGTTCGATTTTGAAAATTAAATTTTTGATAGTAGAGTTCATTCATTGGAAATGTTTATTTTTTTGCACTGATTCTGTTCCTGAATTTGATCTCATTATGACACATTTCTTCTTTGACACACAAAAATCTTGCAATTAGCACAAAATGCAACACGACTGTGGTCTTATTTGCATATTGAAAGGGAAGGAAAGAGAGTTGTTAACCTGTGGAATTCTCTACCGCAGAGAGTTGTTAACCTGTGGAATTCCCTGCCGCAGAGACTTGTTGAGGCCAGTTCATGGATATATTCAAGAGAGAGTTAGATATGGCACTTATGGCTCAGGGGATCAAGGGGTATGGAGAGAAAGCAGGAAAGGGGTACTGAGGGAATGATCAGCCATCATCTTATCGAATGATGGTGCAGGCTCGAAGGGCCAAATGGCCTACTCCTGCACCTATTTTCTATGTTTCTATAGAGAACTTACAATATTGTTTATTCGTTCATGGGAGGTGGACGTCGCTGGCAAGGCGGGCATTTATTGCCCATCCCTAATTGCCCTTGAGAAGGTGGTGGTGAGCTGTCTTCTGGAACCGCTGCAGTCCGTGTGGTGAATGCTGTTAGGGAGTGTTATGTATTTAACCGCTTGTAACCTGTATTACACTACCACCAGAGGGCCTACCTGTTGGAGTCCCAGAGGATCCCAGCATCCCTTGAGAGCACAGTATATAAGCAGACCACCCACGAGGTACCTGCACTCTGGAGTCGCATTAAAGGAGCTAAGGTCATACTTGCTCATTGTACACAGTACTCAGTTTTCATCCTTTATTATGAGCGTAACAATTAGCGACGAGGTAACGGACAACCACACAAAAAATACAAAGAACAGTTGGTATCCTGGAGAAGGTCTCAAAATGGGACGATTGGGAGGCCTTCGTGGAGAGACTCGACCAATACTTTGTGGCCAACGAGCTGGAAAGGGACGGGAACGCTGCCAAACGAAGGGCGATCCTCCGGTCTGTGGGGCAACAACCTATGGCCTCATGAAGAATCTCCTAGCTCCGGCAAAACCAACAGAGAAATCCTACGAAGAATTGTGTACGCTGGTCCGGGAGCATCTAAATCCTAGGGAAAGCATTTTGATACGAGCTATCGGTTCTATGTGTGTCAATGATCGGAGGGCCAGGAAGTGGCAAGCTATGTCACTGAACTAAGGCACCTCGCAGGACATTGTGAATTTGAGGGATTCCTAGAACAAGTGCTCAGAGACTTTTTTGTACTGGGCATTGGCCATGAGACAATCCTTCGCAAACTGTTGACATACAAACTCCGAGTCTAAGTAAAGCCATAATGATAGCCCAGGCATTTATGTCAACCAGTGACAACAACAAAAAGATTTCGCAGAGTAAAGAAGTTTCGGCCAGTACTGTGCATAAAGTAACATCGGTTTCGAGCAGAAATATACATGGCAGAACGTACATGCCAGCTGCTGCTGCCCGACCTCAGATAACCCAGAGTCCGCCATCAATCATTAATGCGAGGCAGTTAACACCTTGTTGGCGCTGTTCAGATGATCATCGGCCCCATCAATGCCGCTTCAAGCACTATGCGTGCAACGGTTGCAGAACAATGGAACACCTCCAGCGAATGTGCAGGCGAGCTGAAAACCCTGCAAACCATCACGTTGCAGAGGAAAATCGATCCATTAGGGATCAGGCTGAATTGGAGACTCGTACTGAGGAGGCAGAAGTGTACGGGGTACATACATTCAATACAAAATGTTGAAAGTTGAATAGTATCTATGGAACTGGACACGGGTGCGAGTAAGTCCATGATGAGTAAAAAGGCCTTCGACAGGCTGTGGGGCAAAAAGGCACACAGGCCCAAGCTCAGCCCCATTCACACCAAACTAAGGACTTACACCAAGGAACTAATCACTGTAATTGGCAGTGCAGAAGTCAAAGTCTCCAATGACGGAGCAGTACATGAACTATCGCTGTGGATTATGCCAGGGATGGCTGGACATTGTTTGGCCGAAGCTGTCTGGGTAAAATCCACTGGAACTGGGACGACATCCGAGCGTTTTCGTCTGTCGACGACGCCTCATGTGCCCAGGTTCTGAGCAAGTTTCCATCGTTGTTTGAGCCAGGCATCGGAAGTTTATTGGGGGCGAAAGAGCAGATCCACTTGGTTCCCAGTACGCGACCCATCCACCACAAGGCAATGGCGGTACCGTACATGATGCGTGAGAAAGTAGAAATTGAGCTGGACAGGCTGCAGCAAGAAGGCATCATCGCGCCGGTGGAATTCAACGAGTGGGCCAGTCCGATTGTCCTGGTACTTAAAGAGGACGGCACGGTTAGAATTTGTGGGGACTATAAAGTAACGATTAACCATTTTTCGCTACAGGACCAGTACCCGCTACCCAAGGCAGACGACCTATTTGCTACCCTGGCTGGAGGGAAGACATTCACTAAGCTGGACCTGACCTCGACCTACATGACGCAGGAGCTGGAGGAGTCTTCGAAAGGCCTCACCTGCATCAAAACGCACAAAGGTCTGTTTATCTATAACAGATGCCCGTTTGGGATTCAATCTTCCAACGGAACATGGCGAGCCTGCTAAAGTCGGTTCCTCGCACCGTGGTTTTCCAGGACGACATACTGGTTACAGGTCGGGACACCATTGAGCACTTGAAGAATCTGGAAGAGGTTCTTAGTTGGTTGGATCGCGTGAGGCTCAGGTTGAAATGCTCGAAGTGTGTTTTCCTGGCGCAGGAGGTCGAGTTCTTGGGAAGAAGAATTGCAGCAGACGGCATCAAACCCACCGACGCCAAGACAGAGGCCATCAGAACGGGCTGAGACCACACAACGTGACGGAGCGGCGGGCGTTTCTGCAACTCCTTAACTATTTCGGTAATTTCCTACCTGGTTAAGCACCCTGCTTGAACTTCTATATGCACTACTGCGCAAGGGAGACGACTGGGTATGGGGGAATTCACAAGAGGCTGCCTTTAAGAAAGCCAGAAATCTGTTGTGTTCAAACAAACTGCTTGTCCTGAATAACCTTTATAAAAGATTAGTGTTAGCTTGCGATGCGTCATCATACGGGATCTGGTGTGTGTTACAACAGGCTAACGAATCGGGGATTTTGCAATCGGTTGCGTATGCATCCAGGAGTTTGTCCAAGGCCGAAAGGGCCCACAGCATGATTGAAAAAGAGGCTCTGGCGTGCATTTATGGGGTAAAAAAAATGCACCAGTACTTATTTGGCCTCAAGTTTGAGCTTGAAACTGACCACAAGCCGCTCATATCGTTCTCTGAGAGCAAAGGGATTAACACCAATGCCTCTGCCCGCATCCAAAGATGTGCACTCACGCTGTCGGCATACAACTATGTAATCCACCACAGGTCGGGCACAGAGAACTGCGCAGATGCTCTCAGTCGGCTGCCATTGCCCACCACCGGGGTGGAAATGGCACAGCCAGTGGACTTGCTCATGGTCATGGAGGCATTCGAGAATGAAAAGTGCCCGTTATGGCCCGCCAGATCAGGAACTGGACCAGCCAGGATTCTTTACTGTCCTTAGTAAAAAAAACTTTGTCCAGTGTCCCAACGGAGATGCAGGAGGCGATTAAGCTGTTCCACAGGCGCAAAGACGAAATGTCCCTGCAGGCGGACTGTGTTGTGGGGTAATCGTGTGGTCTTGCCCAAGAAAGGCAGAGATATGTTCATTTGTGAACTGCACAGCACCCACCCGGGCATTGTTAGGATGAAAGCCATAGCCAGATCCAATGTGTGGTGGCCCGGCATCGACTCAGATTTAGCGTCATGCGTGCGCCAGTGCAACACTTGCTCTCAGCTAAGCAATGCCCCAGAGAGCTGCTCATGAAAAGGGCGTTAAAAACAAGGCTCTCTCTTGTCCGCTCTGATCTCCATGATCATGTGGAGGGCAAGCGGCATCAACAAAGTGCATACCATGACCGTGCAAATTTGTCACGTGATATTGCAATCAATGATCCTGTTTGTACTCAATTATGGACATAGTCCCAAATGGCTCGCTAGCACAGTCACAGCCAAAGAGCGGAAAAGGGTGTTTCAGGTCAAATTGACCAATGGACAAATGCACAGAAAACATTTGGACCAAATCAAATTGCAGTTCACCAACAGCTACGAACAACCTGAAGAAGACACCGCCAACTTTGACCTTCCAACACACACAAGTGTTTGACATCATGTTTGACCACGAAGCCGAACTCACCATCCCCAGCAGCTCGGCAAGGCTGGCTGCCCAACAGCCTAGTGAAGAACTGACCAACTCACCTACATCCACATTTGTACCAATACGATTGCCAAGCGAGCGAAAAGCCCCAGATCGTCTCACCTTGTAAATAAGTGTACTGTTGACTTCATGGGGGAGTGATGTTATGTATTTAACCCCTTGCAACCTGTATTACACTACCACCAAAGGGCCTTACCTGTTGGAGTCCCAAGGCATCCCAGCATCCCTTGGGAGCACAGTATATAAGCAGGCCACCCACGAGGTACCTGCACTCTGGAGTCGCATTAAAGGAGCTAAGGTCACACTTGCTCATTCTACACTACTCATTTTTCATCCTTTATTATGACCGTAACTGGGAGGAAGTTCCAGGGTTTTGACCCTACGACGATGAAGGAACGGTGATATATTTCTAAGTGAGGATGGTGTGTGACTTGGAGGGGAACTTGGAGATGATGGTGTTCCAATACGCCTGCTGTCCTTGTCCTTCTCGGTGGTAGAGGTCGCTGGTTTGGGAGATGCTGCCGAAGAAACTTGGTGAGCTGCTGCAGTACATCTTGTAGATGGTATGCACTGCAGCCACGGTGCGCCGGTGGTGGAGGGAGTGAATGTTTATGTTGGTGGATGGGGTGCCAATCAAGTGGACTGTCCCGTCCTGGATGGTGTCGAGCTTCTTGAGTGCTATTCGAGTTGCACTGATCCAGGCAAGTGGAGAGTATTCCATCACACTCCTGACTTGTGCCTTGTGGATGGTGGAAAGGCTTTGACCTGCTCGTGTTGCCACAGTATTTATGTGGCTGGTCCAGTTAAGTTTCTGGTCAATGATGACCCCCAGGATGTTGATGGTGGGGGATTTGGCGATGGTAATGCCGCTGAATATCAAGGGGCGTTGGTTCGACTCTCGCTTGTTGGAGACATTCATTGCCTGGCACTTGTGTGGCGCGAATGTTACTTGCCACTTATCAGCCCAAGCCTGAATGTTGTCCAGGTCTTGCTGCATGTGGGCATGGACTGCTCCATTTTCTGAGGAGTTGCGAATGGAACTGAACACTGCAATTATCAGCGAACATCCCCACTTCTGACCTTACGATGGAGGGAAGGACATTGATGAAGCAGCTGAAGATAGTTGAGCCTAGGACACGGCCCTGAGGAACTCCTGCAGCGATGTCCTGGGCTGGGATGATCGACCTCCAACGACTACAACCATCTTCCTTTGTGCTAGGTATGACTCCAGCCAGTGGAGAGTTTTCCCCCGATTCCCAATGACTTCAGTTTTACTCTGGCTCCTTGATGCCACACTCGGTCAAATGCTGCCTTGATGTTAAGGGCAGTCACTCACAGCTCATCTCTGGAATTCAGCTCTTTTGTCCATGTTTGGACCATGGCTGTATTGAGGTCTGGATCCGAGTGGTCCTGTCAGAACCCAAACTGGGCATTGGTTATTGGTGAGTAAGTGCCACTTGACAGCACTGTCGACGACACCTTCCAACACTTTGCTGATGATTGAGAGTAGACTGATGGGGTGGTAATTGGCCAGATTGGATTGGTCTTGCTTTTTGTGGACAGGACTGTTATTTCTTTAATAAAGAGTCAGACTAGATACTACAAGCTCAAAGTAAGTGAGACCGCAATCCTTTATTACAGATCTGAGAGTGTCTCTCCAGCCTGTGAGGCCTCCTTATATTCAGGTGCTCCTAAGGGATTCTGGGATCCCTTGGAACTCCAGGGGATAAGCCATCTGGTGGTTAGACATGGTATTTACAGGTTTACATACATAACAACACCCCCCCCCCCCCGCAAAAGTCAATAGTGTAACTATTTACAATGTGAGTCAATCTGGGGCCTTCCTTTCCCTGGATGATCGTCTCGGTGCAAATGCTGGTGTTGATGAGTCGTTTGTTGGGAATTTGCTGGGCTGCTGCACAGCTGGGCTGCTGGGGTGATGGGTTCTGCTTCGTGATCAACCGCTGGGTCGGTTGCCACTTGTGTGTGTGTGTTGGAGGGTGGAAAAAGGTAGTCTATTGTGGGTTGTTCTGGATAGTTTGGTTTGGTCCAAGTGTTTTCTGCAGGTGAGTCCATTTGCGAGTTTGACCACAAACACAATGCTCCTCTCTTTAGCCAAAACAGTGCCAGCAAGCCATTTGGGACCTTGTCCATAGTTCAACATAAATACAGGATCATTTACTGCAATTTCACGTGACACATTTGCACGATCATGATATGTATTCTGTTGAAGCCGCCTGCTCTCTACCTGTTCATGTAGATCAGGGTGGACTAATGAGAGCCTTGTCTTAAGTGCCCTTTTCATGAGCAGTTCAGCGGGAGGGACCCCGGTGAGCGAGTGGGGTCTTGTGCAGTAACTAAACAGGACTCGGGATAAGCGGGTCTGCAGTGAGCCTTCAGTTACCCTTTTCAAGCTCTGCTTGATTGTTTGAACTGCTCGTTCTGCCTGACCATTGGACGCTGGTTTAAACAGGACAGACGTGACATGTTTGACCCCATTGCGGGTCATGAATTCCTTGAATTCGGCACTGGTAAAGCACGGCCCATTGTCACTTACAAGGTCATCAGGCAGGCCGTGCATGGCAAACATGGACCGTAGCTTTCGATGGTGGCAGCGGACGTGCTTGCCAACATTATCACACTTTCAATCCATTTGGAGTACGCATCTACAACCACTAAAAACATTTTTGCCAAGAATGGGCATAGTCGATATGGATGCATCACGGATGCATCATATTGAAACGTGGAGCTCGAGCAGTTGAAGCTGGAGACACCTCCTGCACACATGGTTATCTAGGCTGCGCGAAGCATCCAGGACTTCCCACATGCCGCAGGATGAGCACTCCATGGGGCTGAGCTGCACTGCCATCCCTCCAGTTAGCCTTATCTAGTTTAAATCTACTTAAAAAGAAATAGAGAACTACCAGTCCCGCCCACCCATTCCCTAAACAACTGCCTGTCCTACCTGTGACAGGGGCTGTGGTTCTCGTATTGGACTGTTTAGCCACCTAAGGATTCATTTTTAGAGTGTGAGCAATTCTTCCTTGATTTCGAGGGACTGCCTATGATGATGATATGTTGGGGGGGTGAGTTGGGTGGGTGTGGTTTGGGGTGTGGGTTGGGGGGTGTGAGTGAGGGGTGGGTTGGGGGGTGAGGTTTGGGGGTGGGCTGGGGGGTGGTTGGGAGGGGTAAGGGTTGGGGGTGGTTTGGGTTGTGGAGGGGGTGGTTTGGGGGGTGTGGGTTTGGGGGATGGGGTGATTGGGGAGGGGATCCCCTATCGATACAGGGCTAGCAGGCTATTCCACACCCCTGGGGTGTTTCCACCTTTCCCCTTCACATTCCTGGGCCATTGGAGCCTTCTCTTTGCCTGATTTTCTGTTTCTCTGCCCTTTTCTGCTGTAACCATTTACACCTCCTCTGGACCCGCTTCTGTTTCTTTTCTTGTCCCGTTTGTCACTGAGTAACTCCTGCCTTCGGATGATCACAGACCTTCCCCTGTGTTCATTCCTCTGCCTACACAACGCTTATCTGGCTCTATCATTGCTTTAAACTTGTTGAGCTCTAGTATCTTTCACTGTATTTGCATCTCACCTCCGGGTTTCCCAAAATATTGGTGCAAGTGTGACACTTGTTGAAGCCTATTTCAGCTGATCTATTTAAGGGTGACAGTTGAAGGATTGTGGAGGTGAGGAAATGGAGGAAGGACCTGCAGTAATGAATTCCCAATGTGGCGAGGCTGTTGTCTGTAAGGGCCTCCAGGAAGAAATTCCCGCTGCAGACGGCAGGAAGAAGCCTGCCTCAGAGAGCTAGACAGGGTGGCTGGAGATTGCTGAGGAGGTGAGCTGCAGGAGTGGTGCCACGCTCCCGATACAGTGCCACAAGCAGTTTAATGACCTCTTGAGGGCAGGACAGGTGGATACAGTGGCACATTCAACTACACCCTGATGTGCATCTCAGCCCAAACCCCTCTCGGCCTTCCCAAGCCTACTCCTGCACTTCACACTGCCTTACCAACTTACCTTGCAGGTGCATTCATCCCTCTCTGTCTATGCACTTCCCCACATCCCCATTTGACCATCCACCACTGACACTCATCCTTATCTTAATGCAATGTCACGCCTCTCCCTCATAGTCATGCTCAACAAATGTCCAACCATCGTTTGACGTCGTTTGTCCGGGGTGGGGGAGGGGAGCGGTGAGGCTTATAAAAGGCCCAATGACAGCGAGGAGCAGCGGCAGTCGAGGAGGAGCGGCAGTCGGGGAGGAGACAGCTACTGCAGCAGGGTCACAAGTAAAAAAAAGAAGTAAAAAGAAATCGAAGTGTGACGTCACAGCCGAGAGGGTAAGTGATTGGCTGGTTGATTGGTGAGTAGTTTTTCTTTATCTTTTTCTTTTTCTTATCAGTAAGAAACCTTTGGCATTGTTGCTAAATTAAGTTAATTTAAAGGTTAAGTCATGGCAGGAAAGCCCAGACCCGTGTCATGCTCCTCCTGTGCTATGTGGAAAATCAGGGACACTTCCAGTGTCCCTGGCTACTATGTGTGCAGGAAGTGTGTCCAGCTGCAGCTCCTGTCAGACTGCATGATGGCACTGGAGCAGCACATGGATTCACGCTGGAGCATCCGCGATGTTGAGGATGTCGTGAATAGCACACTTAGTGAATTGGTCACACCGCAGGTAAAGGTTACAAAGGCAGATAGGGGATGGGTGACCATCAGACAGTGCAAGAGTAGGAAGGTAGAGCAGGAGTCCCCTGCGGTCATCTCCCTCCAAAACAGATATACCGCTTTGGATACTGTTGGGGGAGATGGCTCATCAGTTCAGGGCAGCAGCAGCCAAGTTCATGACACCATGGGTGGCTCTGCTGCTCAGGAGGGCAGGAAAAAAAGTGGGAGAGCTATAGTGGTAGTGGATTCTATTGTAAAGGGAATAGATAGACGTTTCTGCGGCTGCAATCGAGACTCCAGGATGGTATGTTGCCTCCCTGGTGCAAGGGTCAAGGATGTCTCAGAGTGGGTGAAGGGCATTCTGGAGGGAAAGGGTGAACAGTCAGTTGTCATGGTGCATATAGGTACCAACGATATAGGTAAAAAAACGGGATGAGGTCCTACAGGCTAAATTTAGGGAGCGAGGAATTAAATTAAAAAGTAGGACCTCAAAGGTAGTAATCTCAGGATTACTACCAGTGCCATGTGCTAGTCAGAGTAGAAATAGTAGGATAGTTAAGATGAATACATGGCTTGAGGAATGGTGCACGAGGGAGGGATTCAAATTCCTGGGACATTGGAACTGATTCTGGGGGAGGTGGGACCAGTACAAACCGGACGGTCTGTACCTGGGCAGGACTGGAACTGATGTCCTAGGGAGTGTGTTTGCTTGTGCTGTTGGGGAGGGTTTAAACTAATATGGCAGGGGGATGGGAATCTATGCAGGGAGACAGATGAAAGTAAAATGGGGGCAGAAGCAAAAGATAGAAAGGAGATAAATAAAAGTGGAGGGCAGAGAAACCGAAGGCAAAAATCAAAAAGGGCCACATTGCAACATAATTCTAAAAGGACAAAGAATCTTAAAAAAACAAGCCTAAAGGCCCTGTGTCTCAATGCGAGGAGCATTCGTATTAAGATGGATGAATTAACTGGATAGACAGCTGTTAACGGATATGATGTAATTGGGATTACGGAGACATGGCTCCAGGGTGACCAAGACTGGGAACTCAACATTTAGGGGTATTCAACATTTAGGAAGGATAGACAGAAAGGAAAAGGAGGTGGGGTAGCATTACTGATTAAAGGGGAGATTAACGCAATAGTAAGGCAGGACATTGGCTTGAATGATGTGGAATCTATATGGGTAGAGCTGCGAAACACCAAAGAGCAGAAAACACTAGTGGGAGTTGTGGAGTACAGACCAAACAGTAGTAGGGAGGTTGGGGATGGCATCAAACAGGAAATAAGGGATGTGTGCAATAAAGGTACAGCAGTTATCATGGGTGACTTTAATCTACATATTGATTGGACTAACCAAACTGGTAGCAATACAATGGAGGAGGATTTCCGGGAGTGTAAAAGGAATGGTTTTCTAGACCAATATGTCGAGGAACCAACGAGAGAGCTGGCCAACCTAGACTGGGTCTTGTGTAATGAGAGAGGATTAATTAGCAATCTTGTCGTGCGAGGCCCCTTGGGGAACAGTGATGATAATATGGTAGAATTCTATTAAGATGGAGAGTGACACAGTTAATTCAGAGACTAGGGTCCTGAACTTAAAGAAAGGTAACTTCGATGGTATGAGACTTGAATTGGCTACGATAGACTGGAGAATGATACTTAAAGGGTTGACGGTGGATCGGCAATGGCAGACATTTAAAGATCACATGGATGAACTTCAACAATTGTACATCCCTGTCTGGCGTAAAAATAAAATGGGGAAGGTGGCTCAACCGTGGCTAACAAGGGAAATTAGGGATAGTGTTAAATCCAAGGAAGCGGCATATAAATTGGCCAGAAGAAGCAGCAAACCTGAGGGACTGGGAGAAATTTAGAATTCAGCAGAGGAGGACACAGGGTTTAATTAGGAGGGGGAAAATAGAGTATGAGAGTAAGCTTGCAGGGAACATAAAAACTGACTGCAAAAGCATCTATAGTTATGTGAAGAGAAAAAGATTAGTGAAGACAAATGTAGGTCCCTTGCAGTCAGAATCAGGTGAATTTATAATGGGGAACAAGGAAATGGCGGACCAGTTGAACCGATACTCTGGTTCTGTCTTCACTAAAGAAGACACAAATAACCTTCCGGAAATACTAGGGGACCGAGGGTCTAGCAAGAAGGAGGAACTGAGGGAACTGGGGGAAATCCTTGTTAGTCAGGAAATTGTGTTAGGGATATTGACGGTATTGGAAGCCGATAAATCTCCAGGGCCAGATGTCTGCATCCCAGAGTACTTAAGGAAGTGGCCCTAGAAATAGTGGTCATTGGTGGTCATTTTCCAACAGTCTATAGACTCTGGATTAATTCCTATGGATTGGATGGTAGCTAATGTAACCCCACTTTTTAAAAAAGGAGGGAGAGAGAAAACAGGAAATTTTAGACCGGTTAGCCTGACATCAGTAGTGGAAAAAATGTTGGAATCAATTATTAAAGATGTAATAGCAGCACATTTGGAAAGCAGTGACAGGGTTGGTCCAAGTCAGGATGGATTTATGAAAGGGAAATCAAGCTTGACAAATGTTCTAGAATTTCTTGAGGATGTAACCAACAGAGTGGACAAGGGAGAACCAATGGATGTAGTGTATTTGGACTTTCAAAAGGCTTTTGATAAGGTCCCACACAAGAGATTAGTTTGCAAAATTAAAGCACATGGTATTTAGGGTAATGTATTGATGTGGATAGAGAACAAGTTGGCAGACAGGAAGCAAAGAGTAGGAGTAAATGGGTCCTTTTCAGAATGGCAGGCAGTGACTAGTGAGCTCCGCAAGGTTCAGTGCAGGGACCCCAGTTCTTTACAATATACATTAATGATTTAGACAAAGGAATTGAATGTAATATCTCCAAGTTTGCAGATGACACTAGGCTGGGTGGCGGTGTGAGCTGTGATGAGGATACTAAGAGGCTGCAGGGTGACTTGGACAGGTTAGGTGAGTGGGCAAATGCATGGCAGATGCAGTATAATGTGGATAAATGTGAGGTTATCTACTTTGGGGCAAAAACAGGAAGGCAGAATATTATCGGAATTGTGACAGATTAGGAAAAGGGGAGGTGCAATGAGACCTGGGTGTCATGGTACATCAGTCATTAAAAGTTGGCATGCAGGTACAGCAGGCAGTGAAGAAGGCAAATTACATGTTGGCCTTCATAGCGAGAGGAATTGAGTATAGGAGCAGGAAGGTCTTACTGAAGGTGTTCAGGGCCTTGGTGAGGCCAAACCTTGAATATTGTGTACAGTTTTGGTCTCCTAACCTGAGGATCGACATTCTTGCTATTGAGGGAGTGCAGCGAAGGTTCACCAGACTGATTCCCGTGACGGTAGGATTGACATATGAAGAAAGACTGGATCGACTAGGCTTATATTCACTGGAATTTTGAGGAATGAGAGGGGCTCTCATAGAAACATAAAATTCTGACGGGATTGGACAGGTTAGATGCAGGAAGAATGTTCCCGATGTTGGGGAAGTCTAGAACCAGGGTTCCCAATCCAAGTCCAGGTTCAGTAATGACACCAAAGTCTTCTGATGAATGAACATTGGTTGGTTGGTCACCGATTGCAGCTTCCTCAAACTGTTCCAGTTCATCCGTATGCCGCAGTTTTACCTGATCAACATGTTTTCTGCATGTTTGTCCATTCTTGAGCATGACAATAAACACTCTGTTACCATCCTTGGCTGTAACAGTACGGCGATCCACTTTGGACCTTGACCATAGTTCAGTACATAAACCAGATCATTAACAGAGATGTCACGTGACACAGCAGCACGATCATGATACCATTGCTGACTTTGATGTCTGTTTTCAACACGATTATTCAGATCAGGATGAACAAGAGAAAGCTTGGTCTTGAAATTTCTCTTCATCAGTAGTTCAGCAGGAAGAACCCCAGTAAGCGTATGAGGTTTTGTCCTGTAACTGAGCAATATACATGACAGACGAGTCTGCAGTTAACCCTGAGTTACATGTTTCATACTCTGCTTGATCGTTTGAACAGCACGCTCTGCTTGACCATTAGAAGCAGGTTTGAATGGAGCTAATCTCACATGTCTGATACCATTGAGTTTCATGAACTCCTGAAACACAAGACTTGTGAAGCAAGATCCGTTGTCGCTCACAACAATGTCAGGCAAACCATGAGTAGCAAACACGACACGAAGGCTCTCAATAGTAGCTGTAGATGTACTGGATGACATAATAATACACTCTATCCACTTTGAATATGCATCCACCGCAACAAAAAACATCTTTCCCATGAAAGGGTCCTCAAAATCGATGTGGATTCTCGACCATGGTTTAGATGGCCAAGACCAAAGACTCAGCGGAGATTCCACTTGTACTTTACTTAGCTGCATACAAGTATTGCACTGATACACACATGATTCCAGATCAGAGTCAATTCCAGGCCACCATACATGAGACCTAGCAATGGCTTTCATCATGACAATACCAGGATGAGTGCTATGTAGTTCACGTACAAATTTTTCTCTATCTTTCTTAGGCATAATGATGACACGATACCCCACAGTAAAGAATCCAACTGAATAGACAGCTCATCTTTGTGACGGTTGTAAGGTTTGGTTTCATCACACATCTCCATAGGTATTGCAGACCAATCACCACTGAGGACGCAACGTTTCACAACCGATAAAATAGAGTCAGATCCTAACTTGTTGAGCAGTGACAGGAGTTCCTTCACTCTCAAAAGCATCCATTACTAACATTAGATCTGCAGGTTGAGGTGTCTCCATATCAGGTGTGGGTAACGGCAGACGACTCAGTGCATCGGCACAATTCTCAGTGCCCGGTCTATGACAAATAACATAATCATAGGCAGACAATGTTAACACCCACCTCTGAATACGGGACGATGCATTGGTATTAATACCTTTGTTTTCTGAAAACAATGAAATGAGTGGCTTGTGATCCGTTTCAAGTTTAAAACAAAGACTAAACAGGTACTGATGCATCTTTTTGACCCCATACACACAGGCCAAAGCTTCTTTCACTACCATGCTGTAAGCTCTTTCCGCCTTTTGCAAGCTTCTCGAAGCATACGCAACAGGTTGTAGCATGCCCAACCCATTTGCTTGTTGGAGTACACAGCCAACCCCATATGATGAAGCATCACAGGCCAATACAAGATGCTTACATGGATCATAATGAACAAGCAACTTGTTTGAACAGAGCAGATTCTTAGCTTTCTCAAAGGCTCTATCTTGAGACACACCCCAGTTGTCGTCTTTTCTTAGCAACATGTGCAGTGGCTCTAATAAAGTGCTCAATCTGGGTAAGAAATTACCGAAGTAGTTGAGTAGCCCAAGGAATGAATGGAGCTCCGTCACATTCTGAGGCCTGGGTGAATTTTTGATGGCCTTGGTTTTTGAATCAGTAGGCCTGATACCATCAGCAGCTATCTTCCTCCCCAGGAATTCAACTTCAGGTGCCATGAAGACACATTTCGAACGTTTCAGCCTGAGTCCCACTTTGTCCAGACGATGTAGGACTTCTTCAAAATTGTTCAGATATTCACCAGTGTCGCGACCTGTGACCAGAATGTCATCTTGAAACATGACAGTTCTAGGAACGGACTTCAGTAGGCTCTCCATATTCCTCTGAAATATGGCTGCAGCCGAACGAATTCCAAAAGGACACCTGTTGTAGACGAAGTCCTTTATGGGTGTTGATGCAGGTGAGTTTCTTCGAAGTGTCGACAAGCTCCTGAGTCATATAGGCCAACGTCAGATCCAGTTTCGTGAATGACTTCCCACCAGCTAGATACTGATCCTGTTTCGAAAATCAGTTAATTGTAATCTTGTAGTCGCCACAAATCCTGACAGTGCCATCACTCTTCAATACAGGAACAATGGGACTG